>NW_015622506.1:0-484001 GCF_000836275.1 Exophiala mesophila
GTGAAATAGTACTACTATAAGTTATATAAGTTTCCGTAGATAACTATCTATAGAAGTTAGCGTCTTAGTACTTAGCCTATACCTATCTTATATAGTCCCTTTTACGCTCCTAATATATAGTAAGGGAATAATAAGGATAGAGGAGTTAAACGATTAAATAGATAATTATTACTCCTAGTTATAAAGCTATTTATTATAGGGACTCTCTAAGAGAGAGTTCCCTAGTCCTTATTTATTACGGAGTATAGTATAGTTTTCTCTTTATTTAGTAAGTCGTTACGGTGGTAGTAGCTATCCCTCCAGGACTACGGCACCCCTTTCTATCCTTAGTCGAGATAGGCCTAGTAAGCCGAAGTACCTTATTAATATTTACAATATATAAAGTATATATTATTCTTATATATATTAGTTTATATAGTTAATATAATACCTAAGGGCTTCCCGGATAAATCTATAATATAGATATAGTCCTAAATAAGATTATCCTAGTAGTACTAGTAGAGCTTATTATTATTATAATAGATATAGTTATAAAATACCTTTTAGAGGTTATAGAACTAACCCTAGACTTTAATATACCTAAGGAAGGTATATATAGTCTATATTATATAGTACTTTATAATTATATCCGGGTATATCTACTTCTATAGGAGGATAGGGGGGGCCTTATTAAGAAATTAATACTTAGTATTATAGGTAAGTTAGACTACCCCTAGTAGAGAGAGGATAGCTTAGAAGATTAGGTATATAAGTTATAGTAAAGTAAAGATATAGTTATTACGTAACTAAGCCCTATAGTTACTAATCGCCTAATAGTAGAGGAAGATAAAGAGGGATTAGAGGTCTTCGTAAATCTCTCTAAGACCTTTAATAGGATACTCTCTAACTATAATATACCTAATCTATATATTAATTAATAGGCTATACTAAATAATTTAGTAAATAACCTTAGTTAGTAGGTTAAGTAATCTATAAGACTAGGCTAGTATACTAGTCGTTATATCTAAGAGGTCTATATATTAAGTAGAAGATATATCTACTATACTAGTTAGAGCCTCTAGGGAGTCTCTATATTTAGTAATAGTTAGTCTACTTCTTAGGAAGCTAGTATTACCTAACTTAACCCTATTATAGTAAAGGGATAGAGATCCTCTATATTAACCTAGATAATTATTAAATATATATAACTCCTCTCTATTATCCTAGGACGCTATTAGGTCCTCTAGTATATAGTTATCTAAGGATTCTTAATAAACTAACTATTTTAATAAGTTAAAGCCCCTTCTCCTATACTAAAGATCCCGGTAAGCTTATAGATTCTATTTATAAAGGTCTAATATAGCTATAAAGTAGGCTCGTTAGTAATAAATAATTATTTATAGATATAATATAAAGGGCGAGAGAACTATTAATATTAGTTTAAAATAATATATATTAAATAACTATTTAATAGTCTTATTACTAAGATTATAGGAATAAATAGATATAGAAATTATTTATATTATAGTAGTAGTATAAATAAGGGAGAGTTAGTAGTCTACTAGGATATAGGAAAGGAGGGTAGTATAGTAAAAACCTAGTAAAGGGTTATCCTAGGTAACGAGTAAATATTTTATTAAATTATTTAATATTATATTATTTAATAGAGAGGTAGACTAGGTACCCTAGGCTAAGCTATACTTCTCTCTACTAGTAAAGGAATTATTTTTAGATATAATAAATAAATATTTAATATTAAGATCATCGCTAGTAGAAGTAGTAGTAGTTAATATAGAGACTTAGACGTATAACTCTAACCTAACCCTAAGGTAGTATTATAGTCTTAGCGGAAACTAAGATACGTTATAAGATAACCCTAAGGGTTACTACCTTAAAGTTACCGGGGAAGAACTACTACTATTTATACTTAATAATTAGTATAGTTAGATTACACTTAAAAAGCGGAATTAATATATTAAAACTATAATATCTTATAAGGTCTATAAGATAAGTTATAGTGATCTTAATCTAGTATAGAAATCTTATAAGATATTACTACTTTAAGATATTATACTAAACTGAATAAGGGAAGCCCTAAAGATAATCCTATATGATTGAGGTATATATCCTGGGTAGGTATATATCCTAGATAGGGTATTAATCTATTTAGAATTAGCCGCTCTATAGCCCTATATAACTTTTATAGAGGTAGGGTAAAGTATAAGGTCTTACCCTAAGAGGAAAGTGGGGGATAGACTAACCCTAAGATTACCTTTAGTATATCACCGACTTCGCGACCTCCCAATCTGATAAATATCGAACGTGAACCTGGCGACCTTTCAATCCCTTAACCTTGAGCTTCATCGGCTTTCCTGGTAGCAGATCCACCATATTGTCCTCCCATAATGGCTCAGGGTCGGTCTCGGCCTCAGTTCCATCATAGATCGGTTCAGCCCAGCAGCCTTTAACTGGGTAGTTCGCCATTAACGTCACCTCGTCCTCAAATTCTACTCCGTAATTTCGCGCTCCCAAGCCGGCTCCGACCCCATTGGTCTGCTGCCCCAGGCTCTCTACCGACACCGTCACGGTGGTATCGACGGGCCAGACGAGGTAGCGATAAGGCTCAGGCCAGTCGATGTAACGCGCCACTGTTCGGCTGCTCTCATTGTCCACTAGGCACACCTCTAGCACTACCAGGCTGTCCTCGGTCCACGATGGGTCCGGGTTCAACTTGCCCAATTCCGTGTTCTGTCCAGCGAGTAGGGTGACTTGCTCCGGTAGGGCGTCGCGCGCTACCGATGTCCAGCTATGCGTAAATATGTCATATGCCCGGATCTCCAGTTTGCACGTCACTTCTTGTGGGGAGGTGTTGTGCGCAAAGACGTCAAAGCGAGGAATTAACGAGTCGTTGGGCTGGTCTTCATCGAACCAGCGCGACCGCGGCGTACGTTCCACGCCAACGCTGACGGGCGCTGTGTTGCGCCGGATTGAGTAGAATGCCGGCTTGGGTCGGAGGAAGTAATCGATGTATGCCCAGCTGGTCACGGGGTACACATCGTTCAACTGCCAGATCAGCGCTCCTGCGCACTCTTCCTTGCCCCGGCCACCAAACTTGCGTTTCCAGTCTTTTAGTGCGTACATGTATGCCTCACTCTGCAGAAGGTGCGAGCAGTAGATGAAGTTCTCGAACTTCATGTCATAACGGAAGTTCTCCGACATGTACCTAGCAATGCGCGTCTCAGCACCGTGACCCTTGTTATGGCAATCGATGACTCGAGACTGGGGAAATCGGTCCTCTGGGTTAGGTGCGAACACATCTACCGTCCGCATGATGGGGTAGCCGTGCATTCCGAACTCGCTGACGAATCGACCACCGAGATCCCTGTATTTCTGGTAAGGTTTCTGGTCCAGATGCCAGACCTCCCATTGGTGGACGTCACCAACGGTGAGGTCCCCCGAGTTTTTGCCCGCATCACCCCACGGCGATGACGGCCAGTATTGAGTCTGAGGAGCGAGGCGGCCACATATCTCTGGAAACATGAGGAGATACATTTTGCGCTGCGGGAATGGACCATCCTCGGGGAATGGACCCTTGTGGTCGCTGTAGTCGTACGACCCGGGCGCCAGCCAGTCCTGGACCAGGAATTCCTCGTTGTTCCCGCAAAGAATAGCCAAGGACGCCCGATTGCGCATCTTGATCGTTTGGATCTCCACTTCCTTCTGGACGTTGTCCAGGTATTCATGGTGCACTGGGTAGTCACCGTCGGAAAAGGCAAAGTCGTACCAGACCAAGATACCCATCTCATCACAGGCATCCCAGAAGGCATCGGGCTCGTAGATCCCGCCACCCCAGACCCGGAGCATGTTGAGGTGGTTGTACTGTGCCAATTGGATCCAGTTGAAGTATCGCTCACGCGAGATGCTGGGCAGGAGCATGTCCGCCGGGATCCAGTTGGCACCCTGGCAGAAGATGTCTCGGCCGTTCACATTGAACATGAATGTCTTTCCGGGAATGTCTTTGTCTAGTGGTCGCTGAATGACTTGCACAGTACGAATGCCAAACCGGGTGTCCGTCTTGTCCAAGACAACCTCTGCATCGTCCAGGAGAGTCACTGACGCAATGTGAAGGTAGGCCTCCCCTTGCCCATTGGGCCACCAAAGCTTCGGCTGGGAGATATTCACGGTTTTGGCGCCTGTTTTTGTCGACGGGTCGATCTCGATCTCGACAGTGGGATGAACCTCAGTTCCCGTTTGGCCGAGAATCTGGACTTCGGCGGTCTTACTCGCGGCTCCACTGGCCTTGACTGTAACTGTGACCGTCGCTGTCGAATGGTCTTCTGAGATGTCGGTCACAGCCACATGCACATCATCGACACGAGTTGTATAGACATCAAGAAAGACAGGCAAGTAAGGTCCAGCAGCTAAGATGATCGGACCCCAATCCCAACCAAAGTGGTACTATGAGCAACATGGTCAGGCTCAACAGTTGATTACTCATCACAGGTACACACTCACTTGAGCTTTCCGGATATGCATTCTCTTGGTGTCTCGAATGAGCTTCTTTCTCTTACCGTACTGAGCCTCGAGCTCCAATCCCTTTTTGTTTGTGCTCTCAAAAAGAATCACCAGCTCATTCGCCGGACCGTCTTCAGGATTCAGGACAGACTTCACGTCGACTCGCTGTGGAATAAACATATTGTTCGACTTGAGGATTTCTTGGCCATTCAACGTGAGCGTGGCAAAAGTGTCGAGGCCTTCCAGGACCAGGTCGCAGGTTCCAGCTTTTTGGATTCCTGCTGGCGTTTTGAAGGAGCAGGCATACTCCCAATCGGCGTATCCGACCCATTGAATCAAACGCTCGTTCTCGCCAACGTTGAAGTCAGGGATGATCCGCTTGGCCATCAGTTCCATCTGGATTACCGACGGAAACGTGGTTGTTTGTGTCCACACGCCGAGCTGCTTGGAGAGTGATTCGGCTTTGGCCTGGCCATTGGCATTGGCCATACGCCATTTCCAGCCGGAGGCCAGATCGTGCTTCTGTCGTGTAGCCATTCTCTGTCAGTTTTCCGGACGAGTTGATATACGAGAGGATAGTCTGGGGAGAGGAAGGGGTGCAATTAAATGCAACATAAAAGAGAGGGACTGTTCTTGAATTGTTCCCCCTCATTGACGTTGCCTTTGTTTAGAGGTTGCTAAACCATGGGCCCCCACATTTCGTCTCACCAGCGTGCGTACTTTAGGTCACTCCAGCTGGGCACGGAAATACAAACATCCTGGTGGTGGCTATGTGCCATGTGGTATGTGCAAGGATGAGACCAGATGAAGGATGTGGAGTGAGCACCCGTGGGAGGAATTTGATCCAGGTAATTAGCCGTCCATGATCATGCGACACAATAGTGACTTTTATGCTCAATCGGATTCCATCACTCCCGGGCTTTTCGTGCAATCTCACTCGAGGTACTCATAACTGTCCGGTGTCCGGAACGCAGAGATGCCAAGTATTCGTGCCAGTAAGAGAGAATGGACAAATACGTGAGGACAATAGAATTGTCACTCTTCATTGTTCAAGACAGGGAGGAGCGGACCCGTGCCTGCCCCGGACGCTCCAGACGAGATGACATTGGTCCGCAAAAGGCCTAAGCCGCCTCAGGTGCGTCTGGGACGATCGGGACACACCCGATGACCAGGCCAAAGGTGGATCTCGGAAATACATATTTGCGTCGAATCGACGGGAGGCCCAATCATTCGGGTCGCGCAAAACCTGGGCGTGGCCAGAGTGTGGAGATCAAAGACTCTAGGTCATTGGAAAGCCTCGAGCCTCGCGACCCTGGTCGGAAGTACAAATTGCCGTGGTCTGTGCACCCCCAGATGTCGCTTGCGCTCCTGGAGGTATCACCGGGACGAAAAAACCCTTGAAGACCACTGCTGATGGTGCTGTACATACAAGTCCTTCTGTATGTACATGACTACGAGCACACATAGGTCTCTCCGTAGACGCACAACGGCTTAGCTTAGTCAATGTCATTCAACATCACGAGATCCAACCTGACTTCGGCTGCCACTGCCAATCGCCGCTTGCGATCCTGACCATTTCTTCGTGCATGCATAGGACCAGATGGGGGCGTAGGTGGCCGAGATGTCCTAAGTCCGAAGCCATAGCATCCACCTCGAGGTCCAAAGGCGCGGGAGCCAACAAATCAGAAGTCCGATCGAGCGCCCCCAGAGGATGACTCCTTGATTTCAGCGGAGCCCCATATTTCAATCCCCAAGGTTGCTGTAAGGCTAGGCTCGTCGAAGTTCGAAAGAACAGTGCTAGGCGAGTCGTCTGTCGCTAGCCGGTGGCAAGAAGTGCCCAGAATCAGGGGCTTTCAACCATCAACAAAAAAGTCTGTAAGAGCGCGGACTCGACTCACGGGGCCCCGACATGCCAACGACAATCGCTTCCTTCCGATATTTAAAACCTCCATGCTCCAGATTCCTCCGGATTGTCCAACCTCTCTTGGCCGAACCTCTTATCAATCTTGGGCTCATATCTTCCTGATCTGGTACCCCCCTTCCCGGCTGTACAAACCCTGGCCATACCACACTTTTGGCCGTGGCCTCTACTACAAAACTTCGTTTCCCCTTCAACTTCCCCCCTGCTACACCATGGACAACAACGACACAGTCGACGAACCCAAGAGCTTGGCCAAGGACACCGCCACTGCTGTCCATGAAGGGGTCAAAGCGGACCGACACATCCACATCAAGGAGGATGAGAAGATCCCAATCCTTCAGAGCGCCCGCTCCAATCCAACTGCCATAGGCTGGTGCTGTTATATGCTCTTCACATGCATCATGTACGGCTATGACGGTATGGCTGGTGCGATTGTGCTTTCCATCCCTCGCTGGCGTCAAGATTATGGCTATTTGTACGAGGGCCAGTGGGTGGTTTCCGCTGCCTGGCAGGTCGGCTTCACGGCCGGAACGCTCCTTGCCACCGTCCTGGGAGGCATCATGACCGGTGTGGCAGTTAAATATACGGGCCACCGGGTTATTGTCGGCTTGGCCTATATATTCACTATTACTGGTGTGTTCCTTCAATGGTATTCGCCCGGAAGACTAGGCCTGTTCTTAGGTGGCAAGATCTTGACCGGAATCCCTCTGGGAGTCTTTGTCACGGTGGCACCGGTCTATTGCTCCGAGGTCGCCCCCCCAAGCCTGCGTGGGATCATGATCGCCGCCGTCAACTGGAGTCAGGTCATCGGCCAACTTCTCGGGTACGGCGTGATGCGCGAGACTCAGGCTATCGATAGTGCCATGTCCTACCGGATCATGTACGCCGTGCAATGGGGTTTTGCTGGTGTCGGCTTGGCCTTGTTATACTTTGTGCCCGAGTCACCGATCCGGTTGATGGCTCGTAACAAAGTCGACGCCGCGCGCAAGAGCGTCGCCAGACTTTACCCCTATCTCGAAATTGAAGCTAAGATCCAGGAAATTCGGGCTATGCTCGACCGGGATGCCGAACTATCCGCAGAGGCGGGCAGCTTCAAGGACTGCTTCAATCGTGACAACCGCCTGCGCACCCTCATCGCCATGTCTGTCTATGTCATTCAGGCCAATTCCGGCTGCTCTTGGGTCCTCGGCTACATGGGCTATTTCTTTCAGCTGGCTGGCATGCAAGGTCAGACTGTCTTCGACGTCACCGTCGGCATCGCCGGTGTCATGGCCATTGGCAACATGTTCAGTTGGTACTTGATCGAAAAGATGGGCCGGCGGAGCACCATCTTTTATGGCATGGTTCTTTGCACAAGCTCACTCTTGATCATCGGTGTTCTAGGCTCTGCATCAACCCGATCCTCTATCGTCTTCGGACAGGCAGCCTTAATGGCCGTCTGGGCTTTTGCCTACCAAGCATCCATTGGGGCTGTCGGCTACGCCCTGATGGCAGAAGTGCCCACGTCGTCGCTGCGTGGCCCAACCGCGTCGTTGGCCACCTGCACGAGCGGCACTATGTTTGGTGGCTGGGCCCTTGCCCTGCCTTACATGATCAACCCGGACGAAGGAAACTTGGGCTCTAGAGTGGCTTTCATTTTCTTTGCCGTTTCCGTCCCTGCCATCGTTTTCATCTTCTTCTACTACCCGGAGACCAAGGTGAGCAAACTCCCCTCCCAATTTAATACTCAACCTTTCCTTCAGGAATGCAAGAATACTTTTGCTGACACATAGCTTGTGTTTCCACCGCTACAGGGCCGTTCATTTGAGGAAATCGACGAGCTGTTCTACCGCCGCATCAGCCCTAGAAAATTTGCACAAACAGACCTGAGGGCACACGACGAGTAAATTCAAAAGTGGGAATCCTAGAACTGTCGTATATATATGTCCACCGTCTAAACAAGGTGCCTCTGCACGAAGATTACATCTCGATCCTATATATGGGAGGATAAGACTCTGGATGTCTGCAGTTTTAGCGCAAGTGGAAGCATGCGGTTCTAGCACAAATCAGTTTAATTCCTTTTCCTAGGTCGACCTTATAGGCAAAATCGCGTGGTGAGCTGGGCATTGGGGTCTATCAGCGTCAGAAGAAAACCCAATGAACACCGAGAAGCTGGGTTTCTAAATTCATCTGATAGGAACCTCACACCGCCCAGACAAAGTAATAATACAACCCACCTCTTCTTATGCTGCTTCCAGATTAATAGATCAGTCAGGCAGAGGATATGGTGGATATGGGGCCAATATGTCATCTCCAAAGGTGAAATCAAAGTCGATCCAGTCCAAGAAAGGGTCAAAATCGGCCAGGTCGCGTTGGTCCAGCATATCCCAGGCTTGTGGCAGTGTCATGGGCTGAACCGTAGCTAGCGAGGGCGATTGCTTGAACTCGTGCATTAGCTGGGTGGCCGCAGGGTTCTGATCATTGGTAGTCGTCATGATTCCGTCATATAGAGCTTGAATTACTTCTCCATAGCGGTCCACAGTCCGTCGATAAGGTTCCATGTCCTTGAACGTAAGTAATGCCCGGTCTAGAGATTGCTCCCAATCTCTGACTGCGTCGTCACTGAAGCGACCATCACGCCGTGCAAGGACGATCGACAGCAACGGGATTAAGCAAGCCATGAAAAGAGTAAATGCCGCCACCCACGCGATCACAATGTCCTTGTTCGAGCCGGAGCAGATCTCATCGATCAGTCTGACGGCTGTGGCTTGATATGTAGACACGATGCGCCAGTCGTCGTCGCCGAACGATTCGTAGGCTGTCGGATCCCGAGCCAGGCGGACCAGATACGTTCGACCGATGAATAGTCGGGCAAGATTGGCCAGACGGCACCAGGACTCCTGCGCAATCTTGACTCGTTTGGGACACCATCGATTCAATCGAAATTGGTCTTCAGATGCCTTCACCCATGCCTGGAGCTGCGTGTCGAGAGCCACCATCTCGTCTGTCGTCATCTTCCCGGGCCGTGCCAGGCGGTCACTCAATTGGTTCGAGATATAACTGACCCGAACTTTGTAATAAAGTGAACGCCCTTCCCATTCGTCTGGAGTGAGGCCAGGGTCTGCGTCGTTGTCCCTGACACCCGACCTGAGCATCTCTGTGGAGGCGTGGCTGTTTGAATTGCCTGTCAATGTCGGAGACAGGGGGTCCCATGTGTTGAATTGTGGGCGCATCAACAAAAGCCCAGATCGGCCATCTACGCAGTAAAGACACCACCAGATCCTTCTTCGTTGTTCAGCACGGGACCACATTCGCGGAGCGTCCGAAGCCCGTTTGCTCTCGGATCTGGCGTGTGTAGGGAATTCCTGCTGGAGTTTCATGGCGATCGCCATCCGGAAAGCCGTGCCGAGGACCAGATAAGCCGTGTTAGGAGAATTGATGTAGTATAAGTACAATCCACCGAGAAGGATCAACGCTTGGAGCATGTCCAGGTTTCCAGACCGGAAGGTGTTGAACCCAATCACTGCCCGTGCTCTGTTGAAGTAAATTGTATGTGAATCTCCATTGCCTGCCGTAATCGAGCCGACCGCAATGACCATGTTTGACAAAGCCTGCCACGATTCATCTGTTCGAGTCTGGGTCGAGAACTGATGTCGGAACCAGGTTTCGTCGATCATGGGAATGAAGGAGTGCAAGGTTTCAAAGTAGCCGTCGATGGCTGCTTGTTCGAATTCGGGCCCGATCAGGGCCTTCAAGTCAGGTGCAGCTGAAGAGTTCCCCGCTTCCTGTTGCAGAGTTGTGTGCGAATGATGGGAAGGTTGACGTGGAAATGAACCAACAATCCGAAGGAATTTTTGATGCGCTGGCGGACATTCTCTAAAAATGGCGCTCAAAACGGCGCCCGTGGAGGCTGAGTCGAGCGGTGTGTGAGAGTGTCGATCAACATCGAGTCCATTCACGTCGTCTCCGAGGGGAGCACTGGTACCCTGCTCCACTGACGCCTCGTCCCACTCATGCTCGAATTCGTCGTCGGGGAGTTCTTCGTAGTTCCCATGTACTCCAGATGAAACACTGTCTGCCAGCGACGTGGAACCCAGATTCTGCTCATTGCCAATGACTCGAAGGACTTGATCTTTGGACAGGCCTGGGCACCGATCGAAATCAACAGCGGGTAATAACTGCTTCAAGAGGTCGGTGCGGAGTCTTAGTGTTTCATCCTGTTGTGAGATTGTCCTATCGCATTCGTGATTGTGGTTAGAATCGGACGAGGAGGCCTAGAACCAAAAAGGAATACACAGCACCCACTTCCAGGATGGATTTGTTCTGCGACTCCGTTTCCGATAAACACACCGATGTTGGGTGCACGCAGTCTGGCAATTTTTGCAGGGAAAAGTCCCGTCACAGCGAATCTTACGTCGCGTGCACTCGAGACACGCTCGGTTGAGCTTTTGAGGCCTCTTGGGTTTCGTGGATGATATAACCGATTCACTGCTCGGACTGAAGGGGGACGCCGACGCCTGCATGGTGGAGTGCAGTCCAAAAGATAAACACTTTCATGCGCAACGATTTAGCATCACACGACAGATATCTCATCTCTCCGCCTGTGTTTGATGATTTTGTGTCACATCCATGGACTCAAGACGGAAATGGGGAAGGAGTGAGTTTTGTCGCCGCATCTGGTGGGGAAGAAATGCAGCCTCGGGAGTTGAAGTCACGTGTCAGTGTCACGTGCAGACCAGGGCAGACTTCTCCGAGGGTTGCCTCGGGTCTCCCGAGTCCCATGCTAGGTGAGGAGAGATCTTCAATTATAGGAAGGGTTACTAGCTATAGTACTTAGAAAGACAGTAGTTTAGATATATATAACTAAAGAATCTCTTCCTTTCTATAGGTTTTGTAGAGACTTGTAGTTCTAAAGAGCTTTAAGTAATACCCCTAAAGGGTAATCGTTTTATGTGCGTCTCCCTTATGCGGTCTTGGCCACTTAGTGCTAGGGTTTTGGTAGGCGCCGTGACACGGCTTCCTATATTATAGCTCTCTAACACTACCAGTCTACCACCCAGTTTTCCCTGTGAAAGGTACACTTGATAGCCAAGATATGTCAGTCGCATCACCTATCAAAAACTCGCCGTCCCCCATCGCTGTTAATTCACCCTGGAGCCCGGCTGTCCAGTCAACCTGTTCAGATGCCTTGAACGCGGATTTATCGTAACTAGTATTAGGAGCGATGACCTTTTCCCCACGGCACTTGGCCAGGACTTCAAGTGCATACCGTCGCAGCTAGATGAGATAAAACTCGAGACCTTATCACAGCCAACTAGACATGTACTTACAGTTTTCCACAACCTAAGCGCACGGAATCCATCCCCAACCTGTCTTGGAAGATATTTGCCGAACGTTTGCAGCCCAGGAGCAAGTTCTAACTGAGAGTCTCGCTTAGCACAAAAGTCTATGCTTGCAGGGTCAGAGACTTACGAAGATAACTAAAGGTTTTACCAGTCTGAAATATTCCCAGACGTGATGTGGGAAACCGCGTTTCACCGACTCCGGATCCTCGCCGAATAGCAAGTGATCTAAGTAGAGAACGACCATTAGTATCATGAAAACAGTGCAATTGCAGCTTCCATAGCAACTAACAAAAAATATCAAAACCAACCAATGTGCCCAAGGGTATACATCGAAGGGCGTCTTCTGTTTGCTGATCTGTGACCAGTTCCCAAGCATATTGGCAATCTTAGCATCGATACAGGGCTCGAATTCCAACATCGCCGATTGTGAAAAGCCTCGGTTAACCAGCTTGCGACGCTGTTTGTGTGTCTCTACGCCCCAGGCCATATTAGGCGGCGGGACAGTCGATGTCAGCTATTGCCCTGGTCACTTCCGTTCGAATGCTCATGAAACAAACCGATTTGTCAAAAGATTATCTTCGCTGACTATTTTCTTCGATTTCTGAAAGACGTGTCAACGAGGCTATTTCATGGCCTTGAGACCACTCACATAAAGACCCTCATCTTTGGCGAAGACTTCCTGGTTGTTATAAATCTCTTTATAGGCTCGGGGGCTGGCAAATAAGAGCTCGTTGGGTCCAACTCTCACAACAGGACCTAAGACGAAGCTTTATTAGTTGTGGACAACGGCATACCATACATATATTAGACGTTCAACTAACCATACTGAGTGTGCGCGGCGTGGATGATCTCTGATTTACGTCCATAGAAATTGCCCCGTTTCGTCTAGAGCTGTGACAATCTGGCAAGTCGGGGGCCCGGGAACTTGCGCAGCGGGTGGAAGAAGAGGTTGTAAAATCCGACTACTAGGCAGTACGCCAGTAGCACAAGCATGGAGGCATAGAGGACGGTGTGTTGTTTCACACTTGAAACCGGGCTTATTAGTTCAGAGTGCTGTTTTCCGCCGAAAGCCATGTTCAAATGAAATAAAACCATGGCCACTGTTGTGTAAGTGACGCCCGTTTATCGGCGGAGCTCAAACTTCATCAAGGTCCAGACGAGGTGGAGGCGGGGCCGCAACCGCATCCGCACCCGCAGGTCGGACAGAGAGCCGCATCCCCCCAAGGAAACCCCCTTTGCCGACCAGGACTCCCCAGACCCCAGACGTTGGGACATACTCCGCGATTGTTGCTGTCCTGATCTTCACATGAGATCCAGAACTTTACTCTCGAGATTACTTCTCATGTTGCACCGGAAACAAAGCCAACATGTCAGACACCGAGATGAAGAGGACATCGGTGACGGCGAAGAAAACCAGTACCGAACATGTCGACTACCCTTCTAGTGAGCATCAAGCTGTCGAGCAGCCGAAACTTACTTGGAGAATGATATTCTTGGGCATATATGTCGGCATGGCTGGTTGGATGTACAACTTTGATCTTGGTATGTTCTGAGGAATGTACCTTGGGGGTAGTACTGATCGAAAAGTAGGTTATAGTGGCGTTGTGCTACTAATGAATCCTTTCAAGCAAGCCTTTGGGTCATATGGCCCAATTCTCACGTCAAATGGAGAAATTGTCAACGGATATAGTCTTACCGACCTACAACAGTCCTTGGTCTCAATTACGGTACTGTTCATCGGTCTCGGCTCTGCGCTTGCAAGCGTCTTTGGTCAATATACAGGACGACGAGGTACTATTCAGGCGGCAGGCGGCCTGCATAATTATCGCCGCTGGCGCTGGTGGTATGTTGGGGACTGCTGGAAACTACACAAATTATATGGCATGCAAGTGCATTCAAGGAGTAGGACTTGGGATGCTTCTCGCAGCCAGTCCTTTATGGGGTGTTGAGGTTTTGCTGCCACGAATTAGGGGCATCTTCCTCGGATTTTTCGCCTGGGGTTTGGCAGTTGGTCAGCTCACAGCAAACGGTGTTTGTATGGCTACTGCAAAGTATACGACATACCTCGCGTGGCAAACACCGATCATCTGTCATATTCCCCTCGCCATTACCTATGGGGTCCTAACATTCGCATTCCCTGAGTCTCCTAGGTGGCTACTTACCAAGGGCCGCGACGATGCAGCCCGCAAGTCTTTTGCCATATACTACGGAAAACCAGTCGACGATCCTGTGGTCTCTTATCAGCTTAATGAAGTTGTGCGCCATCTTGAGCTTGAGAGGAGAACAGATTCAGCAAGATTTTGGGACATTCTTCGAGGTGTTAATGCTAGGAGGACTCTGGCCTCTGCGATCATCGCCCTAGGTATCGCCGCGTCAGGCTCTCGATTCATTACTACCTACGCAGTCATCTTTTTTGCTGGCATCGGCCTAGGAAATCCTTACCTGATCAACGTCCTCCTAGCGGCGTCGGCAAGTGGTGGTGTTATCTTGGTTCCGTGGCTGGTCGAATATAAAGGACGATGCTTCGTTCTTCTCTTCGGCTATGGCCTCCTTGGTACCTACATGTTAATAATTGGAGCTGTTGGATCCGGTTTTGGGCAAAGCAACAACACAGCACAGCTTATACTGATCGTTTTCCCTTGTTTGTGGAATTTCACCTACGGTCTAATTCTTAGGACGAGGTTGTCCACCGGCTCAGCAGAGCAACACTCTCTGAGGCTACGAACCTACGGTCAGGCATTTGTCATTGCTTTATACGAAGTTGTAGCATTTGTGGTCTCCTTCAGCATCCCTTATATGATCAGTCCAAACTACGGAAATATGGGATTAAATGTTGGTTACTTTTTCGCAGGTAAGTCATATAGCTCCGTTCCTTACGTGCATGTTCACAGACTAAAATGAAACTTGACTCGAGGACTTTCTGCTCTAATCTGGGTTGGCTCTGTTTTCTTCGTTCCAGAAACTGGCCAAATCAGCCTAGAGCAGATTGACGACCTCTATATGAGCGGGACATCGCCGTGGAAAACGTCTCTCAAAAAGAATAAGAAAATAGCACTGGAGTCGGGCCACTTATTAATGTAGCAAATGTGATTAGAGGATCGACCAGAGACAGGAGTAGACCCCCTACTTTACCTCATGCAGAACTCGTGCGAGAAGCTGGGCGATATGCACCTTGTGCAAGGAAAGGACGCGCTCTCCTCTAGCAATCTGAGCAAGAGCAGCAGTTGAGGACGTGACTACTCCATTCACAATCACAGAGCCACACCACAAGACCAATGTGGCATAGTACACCGCATATGGAACGTGTGGTGCTTCGTATGGTAGCCTCCGCTGCTCCGGGTTAGATGAAGCGTGATGTGAATGGTGATATCCATGCTCAGTCCTTGAACTGGGCACTGAAAATGCTCCTTCAATGGATGCAATCATGTTTTCCGCGTGCCAGCATGATATCTTGAAGTTCCTGTCCTGTGCCCACGCGACAATCTCCTTCGCAATCGAACTTTTCTTTGGGTCTCGCACTGCTGAACCTGGAGACGAGTGGGCAAAACTTTGCAGGACTGTCAAATTGGCATGAAGCATAATGTTCATCATGTGGTAGACAGTGAGATGAGTTGGCTCCTGTGCTTGTCCGACCGTCCGAAGCCAGTTGTCGCAAGCCAACTCGACATAGCTAGGGTTCCATAGCGACAAGCTTTCTATCAAAACTTTATCTGCCCCATATCTATTCTGTCGTGAATAAATCGCTGGCCAAAGATGAGTACTCAAAGAAGCTAAACTGGCCAAACCAAAGGTGTTAGAGGTCTGTAATACGGAGTTGTGGTTTCCGTCATTAAGCTCCGCAATTAGTGCTGATAAATGAGAGACCGGGGTATCAAGCAGTGATTGCTGAACAAAAATATCGGCGCGTTGCCAAGATGAGGATGCAGGGCGCTGCATGATGATGACGCGGTAACAGTCCAAGATGTAAAGCGCTTCAAGTAGCCTGAACAACACAGTCAATAGAGGCTCTGGGAGGATGACACGAACATGGCTTACTGGACATAGCTGTTGTTTCTATCGTCAGTCGCTCCAAGACCTTGTGAGGCTTGACTGAATTCTTGGACTGACTAGATGAATGTGTCAGCGCACGTCGACTGTAAAGGACCCTGCCTCATACATGGATGAGATTCCCATGGAAAGCTTCGACGAACTCATAGCTTCTCTTGTCCCCGCTACACAGACCATAAAGCTCCAAAAGAATGAACTTCGTATTGTCAGCCTGTGAGCAAAACATCAGTCTTTGAGGGTGGAGTACGGTCTTTACTACCACAAGCTTCTCTTCATTGCCGATGGTGACTTCATCCTGGTCATTTCTGATATTAAACTGTTCGGTGTTAACCATGCTCTGAAGAACCGAGGGATACATACATGTGCAAGAAGCAGCCTTCGCGCATCGTTGTACAGTGACTTGGCCACTTGAGCGCTGCCGGGGACGGTGCAAAAAAGACCCCCCATGGCAGCCATGGCCAGAATGTATGCTGCACGATTCTGTCGTCCAGAAGTGTTATCCTTGAAAAGTGAAAATGTCTCAGGAATATGCCGGCGGAATATGCCAAGAAAGACTCGAAGGACGTCTTTATTGTGGTCAACCAGATTTGGTGGGGTGGAATACCACATTCTGCTGGCCTTGTTTAAAGAAGGGGAGGGCGCTCGAGATTTTCGATCAAAGTATTCTTGCATGGACGCTGTGAGATCTTGCATGGACGATGACAAGATATGATCGTGAAGGGGTGAATTTGAGTCAAATAGCCCGGCACTCCATGCCAATTCTGAGCCATCGAACCAGAATTGGCTATTCTAAGTGAAAATTATTAAATGATTTGGTGCTACCCAACCTGGAAGACATACCATGACTGGGGTTTGCCAGAATTCACCGAGAATGTCATTTTCTGGGAGATTGAAGAAGGCATTTTCACCAGAGAGTGGCATATTCAAGGAGGTCAGATCTGGCATATGAATATCCGTTGAGACTTGTGCTGCTGAATCATCGGGAGCCACGCCTTGAAAGTTAAGCTCTGGGAAAGGCATGGGCAGGATTATGTTGCCGCCATTCGCAACTTCCAAACTGGAATCTAAAGTTGAAGCCTTGTCAATATTTGAGCTGGTCATGTCAAGAGTCGCCGACGGCGAACCGCGTGTGTCACCTATTGGCATGTGGACATTTTGCAAGACTGGATCGATGTCTCCCAGGATGGAGATGCCTTGACGTGATCCCTGACTTGAGGGAGCCCGTGTCTCGCTGGAACAACTGTAATGACAGACAGAACCTGCTGCTTGACAAGATGCGCAGGTTGGACTTCCGTCACAGCGCATTTTGCGTTTTCGACAGTTGTCGCAGGCGATGCGGACACGTCTTCGCGTGCCACCTTCGGTTGTAGTATCGCCATTGCTTTGATCCACTGGGGCCGCAGGACATTTCTTCACGTGCACTGCCTTGATATCTGATCTCTGAAAGGATCTACGGCAATATGGGCACGTGAATGGCTTTTCTTTAGTGTCTAGGGTAGGGTTAGCAGAAGGAAGATGAGAACAGTAAAGATCATATATACGTGTCCGCCGATGCCTGATCAGGTGTTCCGAGCGAGCAAAACAACGAGAGCAGATATCACACTATTTTCAGCATTAGTGAGTTGGACTAGTAAAGTGCCCATATACACGCATGGCAGGTTCGCGTCATCTTGCCAGCCTGGGGCAATAGACGTACCTTCTTTTCTTGCCGGGTTACTTGTGTTATGTTGAGGCTGGCCATCACATGGCTTCAAGGATAGCTGGCGGAGGCGAGGGTTCGGGGTTTCGATGTGGAGGGTCGAAGAGACCTGGGGAGCCGATCTCTGGGGGTTGGCGGAAATACACATTCGCAAAAGCTGGAGAAGACCATCACGTAGATTGAAATGGGAGAATCTGCCAAGACTCCAAAGGCCGAGGTTCCCGATAGAATCGGTACCCCATGATGTGATGGAGGGGTCCGGGCCTGGTGCGCTTGTGTTGGGCCCATGAGTTGGTTGGTGTCTGTGGTGCGTGGCGTCTTTGGTGCCAAACGGCAAAATTGATTCTGATGGACCCAGACACTGACTTCGTGGAGTTCCATGCCCGGACTATCTATGGAGAAGACCAGGCTTCACCATGAGTCTCAAAACATATTCAACGTTTGAATCACAGCATGATCGTGCTCTTGACACATGTGACTTTGACCCGTCCATGACCCTCTCAACCTCCCGCCAGTGGCCTGGCGAAAGACATCCGACCAGGTGGGATGTACATGATGCCAATGAGAGCCCTGCAGCGACGTTTTTGGACCAATTTCGAGCCGCACTCTTGCACAGCGAAGGCGCAGAGCACGACGTTCTACTCGATGATGATCCTGAGATAGGAGCCTCTCAGCAGGCTGATTCGGTACCTAAACACCCCAAGCTGGCCTATAGGATCGTGTTGACAGAGCCTCAAAGCACGATGTCTTCAAGTACACATATCCGATGGTGTTACTTTCTGAAGTTCCCCCAACCCCGACTGACCAGGAGTTGGCACATTTTCAGACCTTGTTCTCGACCACTTTCAAAAAACACTTCTTCTTGGACTTTATGGACAATGTGCCGACTTCTTCCAGCCCGACGCCTCCGTATCTCGACTTCGCATCCGCGTGCCTGGGATCAATTACTTCCTCACCAACAGCATCACATTCGAGTGCCGCTTCAAACGACTCATCCAGACAGGACGTCTCAGCAGCCTTATTTATCGCTGGTGTGAACCTGTGGTCTGTCATGCTTGAAGTTGATAATCGCGAGGCCCGCCAGCTTGAAGCAGTCATTGCGGTATGCATCCGGCAGAGCAACAAGTGAATGTACTGACTTGTGACTTGTTTCCATTCAGGCTTCCTTGCTATCTACTTACGGACTGTTGTCCGCGGATAAAGTCCACTGGAGAAAGGCTTCAGGTATTCTGTCTAATGTTGTGACGGTGAGAATTCTCGTGGTGTTATTGAAAGAATGCTGAAACCTTTGATAGATCTCCAGGCGGCTCCATCTAACTGATGGACACTCTCCTCTCTACCATGCTAGCAACGTTGCGGACAAGGACTTCATGATGAAAAGGTGTAAAACGAACCCGACTATTGTTTGGAATGCCATATTGACTCACTGAGAACAGTTCGCTCATCAGTTACATGATACTTGTTGACACCCTTCACGCGGCATATTTTGGGCTTGCACCCAACCTTTCCACCAGCGAGTTGTTTATACGCATGCCATGGTCCAACCATCAGTTTCGGACCGTCTACAACTGCCTCGTCCATGGCCATGAAACCCCTTCAGATATGCGACGGCCAGAAGATGCACTTCTGCTGCTGACGGCGATTCTCAATGACACCATCCATGTCAATTGTAGCTTTCTGTCACTCCAATTTCCTGATGTGACTTCTGGCCAGAACATAAACGGTCATATTCAGGAATCCATCAACCCCTCTCCTAATCGACACGTCCTGACCAGTAACAAGAAGCTCAGAAATCCTTGGGCGCCCCTAACTGCAGGGTCAGAGTTCTGTCGCTTAAGGGTTGACCTGCTTGCAGCATTGTCGAGATGGGAAGACCATTTTCAGGATCACATTGGCAGCGACATTCTAGCCCTCGGCTACTTCACTCGTTTACAGCTCCATTGCCCCGAAATGTGGGAGCTCCCGTACGTCGCCGGGTACGGGAGAACTGCAGCTACGACTAGAGGGCCAACAAGACCAGCAACCAAGATCGAAGTACCTGACAAAGCCATGGACTTATCTTGGCAGGTATTATATCATTGCGATAAGGCGTCCAAGAGCTCAATCGGCGCAATGGCAATATGGCTACCAATTGTTGTGTTTCTGTCGGCATTAGTGGTATGGCAGAAACTCCGGAGCCAACGTCCAGGGGACATCAGGTATGGCACTCTGAAAGTCCTGACCATGTTTCAGAATGAGCTCGCGAAACTACCGTGGGCATGTTGTTCGGAGATGATCAAGCTTCTGGACCGGCTCATGAATCAAGAGCAATCGGCCGACGCTCGAGATGATCAATAAAGAATCATTACATGGTAGTTTACTGTGATGTCGATGTATGCAACCTCACCAGCACGGCCGAGTCTCTCCAGCTGATTAAGTCACGCCGATGATGGGGTTCCGGACAAGGACACTATTTCGCATTGGCTACCCCATCGCTTCCGGCATCACCAAGCATGCCTTCAGCCCTCATGAGTGGATGGGTGGTTGGGCAACCTTATGAAAGATGATGATTCATTCCGATAATGATGATTGGGCTGTTCTCTTTACCCTCCTGCGCAGCAGGATGGCGAGGAAGATAACACTCAAGGAGCGTCACGACATCCCTCCGATTACACACAGGTGCCGACCACTAACACGTGACCATTGCTCCTAAGAAGGTAGCAAATACCACCCCCCGGATGGAAATTATTTTGAGGATATCGACAAAGGCCGCCATTGACAGAAATCATAGGGTACTTGTGGCTATGGAATGTTTAACAGACGCATCTAGCATATTCAGCACGAGTTCAGATCCCCAAACCGCTCCCGAGCTTCGAAAGGCCACGAACAAGAACGCCATGATCCTAGTTCTCTCATCTATAAATCCTATCATCAAATTTGCCAAACTGATCCCGCCCCAGGGCTTTGCTGTTCACGAATATACTGACACTACAGCTACCCACACTGAACACACCAAATCCATCGTCTCCGATCTGCACCTCTCGATCCTGCCAACCCAGGACATCCGTCCAGACTTCTCCCTTGTGCACCTCGCCCACAAACATGCGGATCTCTCCCATTTCTGCGTTACTGAGCACAACAGCACACCCGTCAGGTCGATCCCAGGTCCCTCGTCTCACCCATCCGATCAAGTTCGGCTGGTCCCAGTAGTCGTTCAGTTCACCATATGAGTACAACTTGCGCGCCAGAGTCATGTCTGGGATCTTTCCCCCAGCAGCGGGCCCTCGCCAGTCATTCTCCACGCCCCCTTTGATACCATACACGTCTCCGTAGAACAGACATGGATATCCATCAACTCTGAGCAGGATAAAAGCATATGCCAGCGGAATGAACCATCCCGTGACCTCAAGCTGCAACGCTTGGCTAGGCTGCGTGTCGTGATTTTGTACCAAGGTGACGGAATTGTAAGGTTCAGCTTGAGTCAGACTGTTGTCGAACACTTGCCGCAAGTCTGCCCTTTCTCCTGTTGAGATACGGTGAAAATTCTCAACCAGGGGGGCGTCGAAAAGGTTGAACTTATGATTCATTTTCGATAGGTAGCCCTGCAAAGACGGGGTTGACGTCTTCCAAAATTCCCCCACTAAGAATGAGTCGTGTCCGACATTGGCGTCAAGGTTATTGATGAAGTCGTGGAGGAATGCCTCCGAATAGTGCTTGACCGCATCGAACCGGAACCCGTTGAGGTTCAATTCCTTGGACACCCACACACCCCAGTTCTTGACGTCTTCTTGCACCTCAGGGTGCGCGTAGTCGAGATCGGCAAACATCAGATAGTCTAAGTGACACAAGTGACGTAGGTGAGATGAAGCCCACATTATTCACGGTGCAAGAGGTCCACGTACCATAATTGCCCTTTTCCGTATCCACATCACCTGCAAATTGTTTGTTCTCCCCTAGAATCTTATAGATCCCAGTCTCCTTCGACTTGTTGTCATAGTCGGTCCCAGAGAAATGATACCAGTGATATTTCTGCTTGCTGTACCTGTCGCCTCTCTGCGCAAAATCAAAGCCGAGCCAGCCTTCGATCTCGAAAACGTCCGAGATTTCCCTGTTGCGATCTAGCAAGGTCAGTCGACGATCACTACGGCCACGGACAAACCCACCGTTGGGGTCTACTTTGACCACCCGACAAGTCTCAACATGATCCGCCGCAGCCTTGTGATTGAGCACCGCATCGAAATAGATCCCCAGGCCAAGACTATCCGCCTTCTTGCAGGCCACGAGTAGTTCCTTTTTGGTGCCCCATTTGGTGCCCAAAGACCCTTTGGTATCGAACTCGCCCAGGTCGTACAAATCGTAGATATCATATCCATTTCCACTAGGTGACGACGCCTTGCACGCCGGCGGAATCCAGATGTTGTCTATCCCGGTGGCTTTGAGATGAGGCAGGGCACGATCCAACCGCTGCCAATGTTTGTGGTCGTCGGGGACGTACCACTCAAAGAATTGGATCATCGTGAAATTCTCGGCGGTAGGTTCTCGATCGCCCTTTCCAGTTAGTGATGCCGCCCCTAATTTTGCAAAAGAGTCAGCCCACAGCAGCTTATCTCATCTAACCCTCATTTTATACCATTCTAGCTAAAGGTCCATTCCTTGAATGCAATGGAGATGGGTCGGGTTTGATTACCTGGGAATTGCTGCCATTGTCGCTCTTTCCCAAATCGCCCTCTTAACCGCCGGAAGAAGGCCTTCTGCCGATCTGCAAAATTTGGCGATGACATTGCTCCTCGCTATGTGTCAATCGAGCGAAGAGTCGGTTACAAAAGATGAGTTAATTCCACTCAGCCTTATAACTCGAGGGAATTGACATTTTAAAAAGTTGGCCACGTCGTGGCGGATCAGGGTAGTGTGTGCTGACTCGTGTGGGCACCATTGTTATCACCATGCACAGGAGCCTTGGTCTCTGTGAAATCGCACCAGTCGCACGAGGAGACGGCCTGACCGAACACGAGGATACTCTGGTGTGGCTACTCCAACCATTGGACAGCTGGGATAGTTGATTTGAGCGAGCCTTTACCTAAGAGGGGTTCTTTTGGTGTCGGCATGGCGTCATGGTGCATCCCCCTTGGCTCTAGAAGGACTAATACTTTACAGAAACTTTGAAATGCATCCTCTGCAGGACTGACATGTGCAGAGTCTTGAAGCCGTCACAGAATGTTGGTTAGGGTGGCATGAATCTTGTTAAGAAACTCGAGAACGAGTGTCGGCGCGTCATCAGCGACGAGCAACGCTACTGTGATGCTGGTGAAGTCCTTCTAAAGGCAAACAACGCATCGTCTTTACCAGCAAAGCTTGGTAGGGGAATCTGAGCTACCTTGGTCCATCCGGGGCGTTCTATCGTCATGTATTCGTCTATCATCTGGTCCTTGAAGCCTGTGTAACCATTTCCATTCTGCGTCCCGGCAAAACAGATCACATCGCCGGTGTAACTCTCGATGACCTTGCGCGTAAAGTCCCATCCAACCACAGGATAGACGAGAAGCATGAGGCTATCAGGACAGCCAGATCGTCGACGCAGGTACTGTATCCCATCTGTGACCACAGTATCGGGTATCCAGACTGTGCGCCATTTGCTTTGCCCACTGTCAATGGCCACCACGTTCTGGCCCAACCGCCGTAGCATCAACGTCCAGTACCCGTTGCCACTGCCCATATCAATCACGGATTTTCCGCCTGCAAGCTTCTTGATGACTTGCAGTGCTTCATAGGAAGGAGCTACGCAGCCAAAATGATGCATAAAGACTGGGAGCAGATGGTGTGAAGACCGTACGAAAGATGTGTTTCGATTGGGACCCGCATACTCAAGGGCAGACACTGAATAGGCCCAAAAGTCTAGGGCTGGGTTCTGGTGCCCAACAGTAGTCCTTCCATCCTTGGCTGGGATGACCTTGAGCTTGGATACTGAGATTGAAGAGTCGAGGTGTCTCTTTGACGACAAGTAGTCGGCGACGGTAGCACGGATAGAACCCTTCTTCGCATTCGCTCCAAACGACCTCAAGCTGTTGGCGGCTACCTTGGAAGGGTCGAATAAAGATATATAAGCATACACGTCAGCAGGGGGTGGGTATCCGCTAGTCTGTGAAGTAGACTGGCCGAGAACGCTATGATCGATATCACCCTCATGATTGACTGGTGACTCTGCAGACTCTAAGAGGATGGGGTGCCGTTCGAGATACCACGCATGCAGACCATTAGCTCTCCCGGCATGAATCGCAGCTTGCACCTGACTCAGATTGACACTTGCGGAAGCATGATATGTGAAACTGTCGCCCACGGGCAGGTCAAACGCTGCACACACGGCAGCTTTGACCTCATTTGCTTCGAGATGGGCGTGGATCCTGTTCCAAGGATTCTGATCGTCCTCAATCTCTGGAAAGAGATACGAGGGTGTCCACGTCTTGGAGCCATCTGTGGCGGCCGGAGGTGAGGGGGCCATCTGCCAGGCTCCTCACGCACGATGGTCGTGCTCGAAGGGTGGATTGGTAGAAGGACGAGACCGCTCTAAACCTAGAATGATGTGCGAACTGAGCATCTACTTCCACAAAGGATAGGTGACAAATTCGTGGTTGATTGGTTTCCTCCAGTATCCTCAAGCGCCCTTTAGTCGGCCGCAAAGAAAGGGCAAGCCAGTTATTCCAGGTTAAGATACCCACGTCATCGCTGAACTTAAGATCTCGTTATCGAAGACTTACAATGTTTCCATCCACCAAGGTCATGCCATGTCATGTCATGTGACCATATACTTTGACTCTCGATGAATGCAGCCTTGATCTCGGCAAATGAGGCGAGCGAAAGCATGCGTAGAGTTAGATTCATAAAGGGCTAAAAGCAAGCAGAGGCCATTTGCCATTACGGATCAGAAATCACCCATTCATTACTGCTTGGTGGTACATAACTCCGTCTATCTATCCTAGCAATCAAACATGCACTTTTCGATCTCTCTAAATCAAGTCGGCTCATGCTTCAATTGCCTCCTCTCCAATTCGATGCTCTTGATGCGGAACTTGCCAAAGACGGCCACGCTGAATGCACCAGTCCGCATTATGTATTCTTTGAAGGGCCATGACGCAGTTTCTATTCGCTCTTGAATGCTGGTGGAGTCTAAAATGTATCCGTGGGAAGCTGTCGGGCTTCTTTTTTGAAATGAACCATTGCGCAGGAGGCCCCGATTGGCAGTAGAAACCATCGCCTAAAACTAGACGGGAACCGCATCGCGCGAGCACTGACGAAGGTGAAAGAGCTCACAGGACTTGTTGACAGAGACTTAGTTGGCAATCTCAACACCACCCACGGCGCCAATGACACGCTGTGATGAATTAGCAAGGGTGACTTCGAACCCAATGGGTGAATTGAGACATACCTTGATATCACCATAGATGGCGAATTGACCGGCGGTCAAAGTTCCGACCATGAACAAACGAGCACCAATACCAGCATAGCTACCGCGGAAACCAAGTTCCTTGGCGATCTTAACCAGTCGAGAAGTGGTGCCCTCACCGGGCAGGCCTTTGGTCTTGTTGATTTTAGAAAGCATGGTGTCAGCGGGTTGGGAGACCAAGGCAGCGGCGAAACCGGCGATCAAGCCAGATCCCAAATTGATGACGGTCTTGGTTCCATCAGAAGCAGTGTTCTTGTCGACGGAGCGGTAGATCTGCTCGGCAACCTTTTCATACACGACGAACTTGGCCATGGTGTAAGGGACCTGCTTGAAGAGGATGGGGCCGAAGCCGCTGTAGAAAGCACCGAGACCTTCTTGGCTGGCGATCTTGCTGAAACCGGAGACAAGGCCGGATGCAAAGGTTGGTTCGGAGACAAGACGAATACGGGTCGCTTCAAGAGGGCAGAGGGCAATGTCAGCAAAGAACTCGGCGGCGGCGGAGGAGGCGAGGTAGACGGCGGTTCGGTTGTTAGAGGCGGTCTCATAGCCAAGGAGGTTGATGGATTGTTGCTTGAAGAATTCGTAACCTCCAAACTTGAAGGCGCCTTGGAGGAAATAACCGGCAAAGGTAGGACCAACACCAGTCAAGAGAGCACCTGCACCCTCGTTGGCAATGACTTTTCGGAAGCCTCCGATCAGGCCAGTGTTGTATGTGACGGGGTCGAGCTGGATTCTGGTTTTGACGCTACAATGGAAAGTGTCAGCAGGCTGGAATTGAGGAGGTCGAGGTTCAAACAGGGCCGACGTACACATCAACAGGGGTCAAACCACCGTGGGTGACGGAACAGCAGACGGCGCCAGCAAAGGCCTAGGTTCAGTTTAGTGTCAAGCTGAAGAGGTGAGGTAAGGCGAGCTTCAAACTTACGAATCTGCTGTAGAGATCCAGGCCAGAGAGCTTCTTGGGCTCGCTGGCAGCGATGTTCTGGATAGCGCCATCGATCTTGGTAGCGGCCATGGTGTATGAGAGTGGAGAGTTCAGAGGCTAGGCTGTGGTTGCACAAAGGACAGAGAAGAGAGAAAGGTTCTAGAAGGAAAGTAGGCTTGGATGTAGCTGCAAGGGGATGAGATTTTCTAACTGCGAAAACAAGCTGCAATAATGAAATACGACGACGAGGATGATTCTCTGAGGTATGGAAGGGGCAGCCAACCTTTTTTTTCGGCGTCTCCACTGGGAGGGAGGTTACAAGGGAAAGAACGGCGACGATGGTTGGGAGAAGGAAGCTGCGGCCAATTGGAGAAAGCCCGGAAGTTGCAGTTGAGCAGCCGGTGCGTAGGAAAGGCACTGCGAGGGCCATGGTTGCACCTACTGGGCTGTTGATTGCTTGGGAGGCGGGTTGGCGGCGAAAAAGAACCGGGCCCTGGGGGCGTTGAGGCGAAGGGCCCGTCTTGCCATAGGAAAACTGCCGCACAGCCGAACAAGTAGCTGGCTGGGAGCTACGAGTACAAGAGCGTGCTGTTGCGGCCTTTGCTGCTAAGAGGTACCTAGGGTGCTAGGTTCAGTTGCTGTCCAATGATGATTGTCACGTGGGCGGAGATGCCTCTTGGCATGTTTTACTCTCATCATGGTTCAGGCGACGGTCTGCTTCGCCGGAGCGGAGATAACAACATTATGCCCGAAACCTCTGGTCGTGAGAGTACGGCGTATGCCCTTTTGCCTTGCTGGTGGGAGATTCACCTGTGTCAAACGAGATGAACTTGTGAATTTGTCATTGGCTTCTTTGCATGGCCCAGACATTGTTCTTTCAGTCGTCCAAACATCAAAATGGTGTATCGAGAACACTCAACTGTAGGGATGAGCGCCCACGACTAGGATGTTACCTCTGAAAACAAATGGCTCGGGAAGGTCAATGGGTAGATGACGCAACTGGTGCGAGCAGTGCCTTCAATATATGCTTGGGGCATGCTGTCCCACGTCTCAAAAGGTGTTACACGCTGATGCAAGGCTCGGTGGCGCAGGTAAGTATTTGAACCAGAGGGCATACTATACATTATTGGAGCTATTGGCAGATGGCAATCGATCTGGAGAAGCCACTTATTCCGCTCGTTTGTAAGGTGACTTGACATGACCTTCAAAAACATGGCTAATCATACAGCCATCAAACAGCGAGGATGGCCAAATAACTCTTCGCCGGCGTGGGGACCACATCAGCATCACTCAGCCTCTTTCGGTCGAGGATGACACCCACCCCTCGCAAAATGTAGGGTGCAAGGGCTTCCGTTGGTAAATAATGATAAAACGGGGATGTGATGTTCTCACGAGGTAGCCACCGAGTCGGAAATGCTTCACCCAGCTCTGAGCGGGAGGCATATCCAGTATGCTCATGCTCAGACAGCACAATACGGATCCTTTCCTGCGATGATCAGGAAATGCGATGTGCCGCGGTGGCTGAGACGGCGAGACAACTAGGCTTGTGGTGCACAGACCGAGAAGTGGTTGATGATATTTTTGAGATGTTGAGCAAATGTCTCAGATCCAAGGCCACGCCTGAAATGCGAAACACTCCCATAGTTCGACCGAGTCGAAATTGAGATAGATATATCGACAAAACAGTATCAAGCTTAGAACAAAAGATTGTGAGGGCAACATGGCAGAGCCCGCACGAAACTACATATCAGCAGGACTGCCTGATGTTGTGGACTCAAAAGTGGCCAGAAGTCCAGTCTGCCTAACAATGAAAATGGCCTATAACAACTTGGGAGGTGAGTTGGGCCGGCCTCGGCGCAAAAACGTCAAAACGTGTCAAAACTGTCAGCTCCTGAGTTTTGACGCACACTATTGTGTGGACGGCAAAAGGGGGAACTGATTCACCCTGTCGCGAAATGAACAGCACACGAATCGCGCTGGATTCATTCATTTCTTCATATAGCAATCAATGTGTTATCTTCTGGATGAAAGAAAGCAACCAGAATTCCTCAATAGGTGATGCGTGTTGCTATTGATCGGCAAGGCGAGATATTGCGTACGCGATGGCTTCCTCGAGCGCCCCGCAGCTAAGCACGTGCGTTTGGCGCGGCGACGGCGCTTTCCCAGCCAAGGGGTCGCCAAAATCCAGGCGCTCCTGCCGCGTGCATGAGCCCGGCCCTGGCTACTGGGAAAACACGTCTCGTGGAGCAGACGCGACCCAGGCGTATTGTCCGTTACTAGCTGATACCAGAGCAGGGGCTAAAGGCAAAATTCAAATGACGGGACGTGCTTAAGCCAACGTCAAGTCAACAATCCTTCATCAGGCTACACCATGTGTCTCAAGCCACGGACTTCTAGGCAGACACTCGTCCCCTATGTTCCACCTGTGGCTGTTTTCTGCGAAGTCAGTGTCCGATCCACAAGTCACCTGAAAGCATTGAACCAGAGCGTGAGTATGAAGAAAAAAGACCCGTGGGTTCGGATTCGCAGACGATTCAGCCCTGCTCGAGCTATGTGGTATTTCCTGTATCTGGTCTGTCGAGTCAACTGCCTAGAGATTCCAAGGGACAACGCCCGACCTCCGTCGCCACATTATGTCGTGAACCATGTATCAAACCCGAGTAGCCAACAGTCAGTCTAGGAGGATGAAAATCAGCAAGAGTGCCCCGGTCCCTACGGCCGGCCAGTGATAGTCGGCAGCGAGAGAACAGGGCTACTCATCGCGATTGCAGTCGAATGTAAATGTGAAATCAAATATGCACCCTTCCGTCATGCGGATCCGCTCCTGTCCAAATATGTATTCCATTAGTCCTGCCAAACTGCACGGCTCGCCCGCCGCAGTGCCCAAGTCGTGTCAGAATCGTCTAGTGGCGACGGTGGCTGAACTTGCGTCCACCGTATTGAACGCCTCGGCGAACGTTTGTTGGAGCCGGGACATCTGCATCAAGATCGCCCGAAGGATCAGCAGTAGTTGTCGGAGAGGCGGTAGTAGTGGTGGTGGCGGATGCTGTCAAGGTCAGTCTTGCGCCCAAAGGAGCAGGCATGTGGGGTTACTTACTGTCAGGATCCTCAGCGACCAACGACACACCCACGCAAACGAAGGAGGGCTGAGAAGTGAATAGGATGAAGACTTCATTCTGGGTGGTGACACAGAAGCCAAGGTTGGCAGAGTTGATGGACAAAGCACCGCTAAGAGAGATCGAGAAGGTGGCGGTGTTGACGCTGAGAGTTGCAGTCAAGGAGAAGGGAAGGAATGGCTGGCTGCTGTCGGCGTCAACAAACAGACCACCGGAGGTCAAGATACCCTCATCAGTGATTTGGAAGGAGGCAGCCTCAGAAATGAAGGGGGTGAGAACAGCATCCTCGCCATCGAATCGGAGGTACTGGAGAGCACGCTTGTGGTACTTGGCATTGCTGTTGACACCAACAACGAAGTTGTTGGGGTCAACGGGAATGACAGCGAGAGAGGTGGTGGTGGTCTCGGCAGTGGTGGTGATGGAAGCGGTCGTGCTGGTGAACGACGTAATGGTGGATGTGGTGGTCTCGAACGTGGTGGTGGTCTCCTCAGTTGTGGTGGTGGTGGTGGTCTCCTCAGTTGTGGTGGTGGTGGTGGTCTCCTCAGCTGTGGTGGTGGTGGTGGTCTCCTCAGCTGTGGTGGTGGTGGTGGTCTCCTCAGCTGTGGTGGTGGTGGTGGTTTCCTCAGCTGTGGTGGTGGTGGTGGTTTCCTCAGCTGTGGTGGTGGTGGTCTCGGTTGTGGTGGTACCTTCAATAGGTCCTTGGCTGCTGAAGCTTGAGGTGCTGGTGGTGGTGGTCTCCTCAGCTGTGGTGGTGGTGGTGGTCTCCTCAGCTGTGGTGGTGGTGGTCTCCTCAGCTGTGGTGGTGGTGGTCTCGGTTGTGGTGGTGCCTTCAATAGGTCCCTGGCTGCTGGAGCTTGAGGTGGTGAGAGTGGCGCCGACTGAGGTGGTGGAGAGTGTTGGGGAGATGGTGACGGTGTCGGTGACGGTCTCGGTGTTGGTGACAACCCAGTCGCCCCAGTTGCCTGGAATTGGCTTGGAAGGGCTGGTAACATCATCACTGCCCCAGTCAGCCCAGTCGTACGCATCGTCTCCAATGTTGTCGACGTTGTTGCCTCCGCCTGGGCGTTGAGGCCACCCTGGGAAACCGTGCTTGCCAGTGGGAACAGGGACAGCGCTGGATGTCGTGGGTGGCTGTCTGCTGCAAGGTGCGGTCCAGTAGATGGTCTTGGTGATTGTGGTAGTGACATCAATGGTCTGTCTGGCACGGTGGCACACGCGAGTCACATGTGCGTAGTATGGTGCGGGTGCAACAGTGATGGTGGTGGTGCCAGCGGTGATGGTCTTAGCGGGGGCCATGAAGGGGAAAGTGAAGGTGTAGGTTCCAGCAGATGGAGCCACGAAACGAGTGGAAACCGGTTGAACAGTGGTTGCTGATGAGGATGGTGCGGGCTTGGAGATCCAAGTCTCGGCATAAGCCATGCACTTGGAGCCACCGGGACCAGCTCGGCATTCAACAACATCTACAACCTGGGATCGGCTGCCATCAGGCTGAGTGTCGCATTCTGTGCACAGACCGCTGCCACCATACCCGGGGATGGCCAAAGGACCAAGCTTGTTGTAGGGGGCAAAGAAGTCCTTGGCGATAGTCAGGTAGATGGGAGTAGGGCCGGGCTTGGACGTGGTGCCGTCCTTGGTGACAACGGCGGTGGGAGTGACCCATTTGGTAAGGGTCGTCTGGAATCGAGAAACTGTGACCGGTTGGGCGGTGGAGGTAACAGCAGTCTTTCCCTCATGGGTGCCATCCCAGGCAGCGGGGATGACGGTGCTCACATAGGCGAAAGTCTCGAATGGGTGTCGAGTGACGCAGGAGCCGCGGAAACAAGCCGACACGGTCGCGCAAGTCGAGACCTCCTGGTACTGCTTGGTGACGGTGATGGGCTGGATGGTTGTGCTTGTGGCTCCCGGGCAGGGGTTAATGACTGTAAGAGGGTCGGCAATGGCAACACCAGCGAGCAAAGCCGTCGCGGCGGCCTCGAAGGTGGAAAAGCGCATAGTGAACGAATGTAATGAGTGTGGTCTCTGAAAAGAGTGGCTGAAGGAAAAATCCTTCCAAATATAACAAGCGAATGACTGACCTGTGCGGCTGTTGTAGAGATGGTTGTAAGAGAGGTTGGGAACGGGGTGCGAGCTTCACCTTCTATATACACCCATTGTCGTGACCTCCTGTCCTTCCAAGACTCAAACAGGAGGCTTGAAGTGGGTTTGTGGTGGAGGAAATTTAGTTTAGGGAGCAGCGCAATGATCTTAGCCTGGACGGAGTGCTAGGCCAAGGCAGGCAATCTGGCGCAAGGCTCAACTGGCGCACAAGCAGCAGGAGTTGGGTGCAGTCCGCAAAGTGCACTGTGGACGGGCATGGGCCCACAGCCACAGCCGAAGACAGTCGGTGACTCGAGTCCCGGAGGTTCCAGGAGAGCCAAATTAGAAGATGTCAGCGATGCCAGAGGGTGTGGTGACAGCGATGGCAGAACCAGGCAATCTCCCGGCTCTCAGACATCGATGAAAGGCTCGACGAACAAGGTGAGAGACACCGCATGGGGCCGTCCAGTAGTGTGGATATGGGCCGAGTAATCAGAAGCCTGGCGCACGAATGTCTGGGCGGCGGTTGAATGAGACCGCGGCCGATTTTGTGTGTGAAGAATCCATATCAAAACGGCGGCGGTGGGAAGACCACGGCTCTACAACTGATCAGGGGACAGGAGTCGATCACTTTTCAATGATCCAAAGGGTACAACAGCGCTCGATGATCCTCGTTTATGCACGTAGGTCCAGCAAAACCGATCCAGGAGCACGTGGAAAATCGCCACGGATGCTGATCATCGTGCAAGGTAAAACCCGAGGGGGAAGATGGGCCTGCTCCTTGGGGGGATCACCTTCGGAGAGTGACATCGCGATACCTTGAGTCAAACACAAGGCGCTGTCAGCAATCTTGCTTTGCTACGTCGATGTGTGTTGACTGTAGCTTGTGTAGGCGAAGCACGCCTGGCTGACAGCAAACCAGCTCAATCTGACAGGAGCCAGAAGGAGCAGCTGGCGGTCCAAGCGAATCAACACAGGCCTTCCCAACCACCACGGAAGCGCCAGAGCTCATGACGATCTTCGCCACTGATGAAATCCCGCTTCAACGTCGATGGTCCGAACGCCTGTGAAGAGGAACGGGGCTTGAAACTTGATAGGTGCTGCGAGGTTGTTGTCAAAGTATCAGCGTCTTGTGCTTGATTTGCAGTGACGTTAAAACTGGGTTGCAGGGGCTTGGCATCGACGCGTTTTTCTTCCTGCAACTTTACTCCGTAGAGGCAGGAGCCGTGCCAAGATCAGATTTGATACAGCAATGGTAAAATTACCGTCGGCCACCCCTTTTAGGCCTGGTGCCTTTTAGTCATTTGAACGGCTTCTCGTGTCCCTCTCCACCGCGCGTCTCCTTTCTTGCTTTTCGGTTCTGCCACCTCGACCTCCCTCTACGGAGTATGTTGGCAATGGATGGTCCCACTAATCTCATCGTTATCTCGAGTGCTCTGAATCGAATCTTCTGCACTGTGACTCCACCTCCTCCTCGCCTCGGTGTCCCCTTCCATACACCATTTCCTCTGGCTGCTCTCAGGGCCCGGACCTTCACCTGTCCACATTGTCCCCCCAGCCTTCAAATCCACATTTTTGCTTGGGACTGTCCCGTAGATTCTCTTCCTGCCCATCTCTCTTCTGATCACAATACTCTAGGCCAGTCACAGGTCTTGGTATTTCCAGACTGCATGGCCTTTGAGAGGACTTGCAATGCCAAAGGTGGGTCGTTTACATTGCCCGGCTCCGCCAAAATACCATTCTATTTCGACTTTGGCTTGACGTGCACATGATCTACTGCCTCATCGAGAGCATATGGAGCTATCAGAAAAGACTCCTTGTGCAACCCCATACAACGATAGGTCCAGCTGAAGGATGGAACTGGTCGACTTGGGTATTGACATGTTGCCCCTGACCTTGGGTCTCGCAGTTGGAATTATCACTCAAAACTCATGCCATCCGTGCTCTTAATGCCACCCAGTGATTTATCCAAACACTGCTCAGACCTCTGTCGTTCGTTGCAAAACATTGACCTACACACACACTCGAGCCGCTCTCAATTTCTCTTGCTGTCAACTATTCATTTATTCTCACGTGTCTGCTACTTTTCATAATCTCCTACTATCCGCCTACCGTCTCTCGCTTTACTGCGACCCATCAGAGTCAATTTCTTCAGGCCAGCAATCTCAAGACCCCTGCCCGCTGTGACGTCCAAGCAGCCCATCGTTGGCTGGCTCTAACTTTTCCCTCAATCATGGTCGGCCTTCCTCTCGAGGAGAACAGAAGGTGGGCGCGGAAGAATTCACAGAGTTGGCGTCGACCCTTGGTGAACACTCAGCGTCCACGGCGTCCAGTCTTGCTTGTCCTCGTTTGTATAGTCTGCCTAGTTCTTTGGCGGCACTCACATCAGCCATCTCAGTCGCCTCACAGAAATGTCGTTGACGATGGTTCCTCGTCGCCATTCTCAATACAAGACAGGAGGTCCCTCCGTGACAGTTATGACCAGTTCTCGCAGAGGTCGATTCGGATAGGCACCGCCCCTGGGGCGCAGGATGATTCAGATGTGCGGACGGAAACCCCGGCTGCAAAAGATATTCCAGACTTTGATCTCAAAGTCCAAGACAGCGAGCCAAATCAACAACATCATGCCCAAGGCAAGCCCACGACACCAAGAGCAGGATCAGACCCCGAATTACCGTCCGGCCCCGAGATCGTTGTCTACGCAGGCGTACCAGTGGAAGATGCTACGTCCGACGGGCAAAAAGATGACTTGATCATAAATCCATTACCAAAGGGGCCTGTGGCTGTGAAGGCAAACCTCGACCCATCAAAAGAGAAAGAGTTTCTCATCTCCTCTCCGGATCAGCCAGAACGGGAAAAGGTTATCGAGGCGGAACCCCTGGACCATCTTTCCCTGGAGGAAAAGGCCGACAGTCTACCAGAGATCATTCACATTCCTTTTGAGGATGTGGTTGCTGGCAGCACCCTTCAGGGATGGGAAGACCGCTGGATTTCTGACGCATCATATGATTCCAAGGCATGGGGCAAGTTGGAGGAACCCAAGATTGACTTTGTCTACCTCTGTAAGTGAAGGAGACCCGCTGGCCGAACCAAAACCTGACTTTGCAGGGGTCAATGGCTCACAGGATGAGTTCCAAAAAACCAAACACCCTTATGAACTCAACTCTGTCCTCAATGACGATGAAGGCAAGTGGCTCAAATCTCATGGCGTCAACAGATACCGAGATTGGGACGAGTTAAGGTATTCACTCCGCAGCTTGGAACGACACGCTGCCAAATTTCGAAACAAGATTCAAATTATCGTCAATTCGGTGGAAGGAACGCCCGAAGGCAAACAGGTGCCGACATGGCTCAATGATAACCCGCATACCCAAGAGACGGTCGAAGTCCTAGCCCAGGAGGAGTTCTTCGATGCAGAAAAGCACGCATGTCTGCCGACGTTCAATTCACTTACCATTGAAAATCAACTCTTTAACACGCCGTCAGATACTGACTATGTAAGAATGTCCCACGATGCTATGAATCAAACTAACCAGTCCACAGTTGTATGCGTTGTCCGATGACATGCTCCTAGGGAAAACGCACGCGGCATCCGACATTCACTCTCCTCTGTTTGGGCCAGTGATGGGATTCAAGACGAACTCTTATAGCGCAACATCGCCGCCTACGGATGTAGACGCCCACCGATTCGGAGAAAAGCCTTTCCTCATCTACACGTCCTGGCTACTAAATCGAAGATTTGGGATCCGAAAGCGTAAGGGTCAGGGTCATTTCGGGCACGCTTTGTCTCGGAGCATTATGCGTGAAGCCATCTCGTCCTTTCCTGGGCCTGAGCTCCAAAGTGCGTGCAAGCGCTTCCGAGGAGAGCCAGGTTTTCAACTATACTCATGGTATGTGACGTTCCACTATCTCATCGAGCGTCACCGTGAGGCGCTTATTTGGAGCTACATTATGCTCCGGAGCGATGTTGACGGGGACGGAAATCTTTCATGGGAAGAAAGGCAGACCATTATGCAGGATTTAGAGACTGGGATGAATAATGAAGGTCGAACAACATATCGCAAACGACACTACTATCACGTGTCTCAATTGTTACAAAAGGCAGGGTTGGAGCCACCCAAGGTCAATACAGACGTTCTATGGACTTCGTTGGATGGCCCCCAGGCGATTCAAAACGCAGACTGCATCGAGTTCGATGTCAACGAGTGCCTGGCCCCAGGATTCTCCATTTCCTCGACAGACTCCCACAGCAAGAATCCCATGTTCGCCACGTCAAATATTTTTGATCGACTGGCTCGCCAAGAGCCCAAATGTGGCGACTGTCTGCTAAAGCTGGTGCTGAACAAGACACCCAAAGGGCTAGGCCCACTATTACCGCACGCCGGGAGCCAGCAGGATCAACGGGATCTTGTGATCAAGGCAGTGATGCGGTATCGATATACCATCATCAATCCTGATGCGCTCTTCGTCATGGTGACCGATGCTGAGCAAGTGGATAGCACACTGGTGAGCCGATATGTCCGGTCCAAGAAGGAGCTTGCCGGGCAGCTCTGTTTGAATGACGATGTCTCGACCAATGATGAGCAGGAATTGGCGGACGTGAAGGAGGCCATGACCGAACTCTACCAGGGACTCTTTCCCGATCCGTCTCCATTCGAGAAGTAGAGGGCATTGGGCCACTTGAGATGAGACTATGACATTTCACTTCTGCACATTAGCGTTTGGATATAGCAAAACTCCCACTGTAGACAGTGGAGGGGTTGCTGATGAGATGCGGGACGTTGGCGCTGCGGGACAGGGTCGACAGGACTCGACCTCAGATGTCGGCAAGATTTGAAGAAGAAAGGTTGAGATGATGATTGGAAGTCTTGTACAATACTAACTACGATACCTCCCACCAGTCGCTAGATATCTAATCGACAGTCAGAATAGACAGATGGTCTGCATGAGGCATGCAGCTTTTAAACAGAACAGGAATTTTTTCGGCATCTTCAGTCTGGAAACTCCGATTTTACCTTTAGGACTCTCGTATTATCTCAAGACTAAAAAGGTTCTGAATGGCATATGACACAGAGAGAAGACTAGGTATTCAAACGCAGAGAGTAATAAATAGCTGATAGGCGAGGCGTGTCACACTATACCACGTGACTTTATGCTAACACAGGTGAATCTCAACCCTCTGCCTCTCCACGAGAAATATTTCTTACTACCAATCCTACCGCGAGGTGGCATAGGAGTAAAGTTACAGTGTTTGTGTACTCTCTCTTCTACCCGACAAATCGGCATTGTAGGCATCGAGGGGCAAGCTTGCGCATTTGATCATTCTTTAAAGTCAGGGGATCAAACTGACTCGCGTCATTCGCGGTTTCTTGCCCGACTTTGTCTGGATAGACGCGTCTCAACTCAGATTTGTCTTGATATCATTCTCCTAGCACTGGCACCAGCACCGGCATCTTTTACCACCTTTGCCATTTGTAGCAGTCACCGCTTAGTCTTCGCTTCCGCATGTGGTCCGGCTGTTGAACTTCTATTGTGTGGCTTCCAGGATATCGTCTCGTACCAGGCCACAAATGGATTCCTTACTCAAGAAACATGCTGCGTGGAAGGTCCGCAATGCAGCACACGCGCTGCATCTTTCCGAACAGGAGGAGATGATAGATGTGAGTCAGAAGTCACTGCCTAGATGTTTTGAACTGACACACTTGCCAGGCCTTTGTAGACCTCGTCACTCGACAAGAGCGTGAAATCCAGATGCTCAAGACCTCTGCCTCCGCCTCCGCCTCCAATCCTGCGGTTCCAGATATCAGCGTGCCAATTCAATCTGAAGATGATCGTTTCGAAACTCTCAAGAACGAATTGGAACAGGAAAAGGATATCAGGGCACGCTGGCAAGCACGGGCCAAAGATGTCGAGTCGCAGATAGTATGATTGAATCCGACCCCTGCTAGCCCCTTGACTGAAGGATGATACAGCATAAAGAAGACACTCTTCAAGTCCTTGTCCTGATCGATGGTAACCACCACTTTTTTGACGATGCCCTGGTCAAGGCTGGCCCGAACGGCGCAAGAGATGCAGTACATACACTCCTCGACGAGGTACGAGGCTTTGCACGAAGCCAGCACAAACACGATTCCGCCCCTTTGCCGGAGAACATTAAAGTGATAGTCCACATCTTTTCTGATATGGGTCGATTAGCGGACGATCTCTCCACAGCCAACTTGTTGACTGACGGCGACGCACTCTGGGGATTTGTGCAAGAGATTTGCAAGATTGAACCCTTTGTCACCGTAAGTGACTGTGGCAGCTCTCCCACGGCCGTTGACAGTAAGATCCAAGGCAAGTACACATCGCCCAACTGGCAATTAACCAGGCGTTGAGCGCCTCACTAACAACCGTTCAAGATTTCTACTCCTTGTGCATCGAAAACTGCCACGTCCGGCACGTCTTCCTTGCAATGAGTCCTTCCTCGGAGTATTATAACACCCTTCAATTGTACAACGACGATGAGTATACTCGAAAAAAGACCTCTCTTGTTGAGCCTGGGAGTGGATTTCCTTCCGGCCTCGACCTTGCGTACCACACTGCCAGGTTCTCGAGCCTAAAGGCGATCTCCTCGACCAGGTCTTCGGTCCCTGAGGGTCGCATTACTGCCCCTACAGCTGAGTCTAACCCATGTATTGTTTCAGCAGCGCCCGAGAAGACAGGTGCCACGTCCGATCTATTGGGTTCTATCGATGGGGACTGGGTGGCGGACACAATGAGACTCTCCAAGGTGGACACGCCTCCAACCACTGCAAAAGGGTTCAACTGGGAGTCCGAGGGAGGCCACCTTGGTCAGGCCCCGATCGCCACAGAATGGGAAGATGAAGCAAAGGATACTTCTTCAACAACAGCCAATATACACAAGCGGGAAAAGAGTAGCAGGCCCACCCATCAAGGACATCTTGGGAGAGGGGGGGGAAAAGGAAGGGCTCCTCACATTTTCGCTGTCGAGACTAATGGTGTCAAGGGTCACGGGTCTCATCCTATACAATCACGCCTTGAGCAACGAGGTGTGCGTGAGTTTGAAGGGTCGTGGGATGATATACCCCCGGACCAGAAGTCCACAACAGAGGGTTTCACGCCTAACCACGATCGTCCTCCTTCAGCGGCCTCTTGGTCAAGAGCTCCCAGCTCAGGTAGCTCCTCCAGGCCGGATGCTCCAGTCTCACACATGTCCAGAAGTTCACCAACTGCCGGGGCTGCGGCTTCTCCTATGAGGGCCGCGGCAGAAGTGAATGGACCTAAGCTCGGAATCATCGGCCGCCCTGGATCGTCATCTTCATCCAACGAGTCGGCATTCCTATTAAGTACAACTCGTGGCGTCAACGGACTAAGCAGGAAGACGTTCCAATCGAGCCATGTGAGGCAGAGACAACCGGAGCCAGAGCGCCGACCGATATTTTCCCCAATTGCGGTGAACAAATACGGCCAACGTATCGATCTATCTCTCCCGTTTCCCACCAGCGCCGAGCAAAAATCGTTCCGGGACCGTCATTTGACTCACAAACTGTGCAACAATTACCACTTGCGAGGAGCTTGTCCACAGCCAGAGGGAAAGCAATGCCCGTATGATCATGGGGAGATTGACACAAGCTTATACCTGCAATTACGCTCGATGGCTCGACTGATCCCATGTGTCGATGGACCCGATTGCCGCGATCCGACGTGTTTGAATGGCCACCATTGTCCAAATGTCGGATCATTGAGAGAGTGCGGTCGGCCAAACTGTCCTTTTGGTAAAGCTGGAATGCATGATACTCGACATTTTGAGGTCGTGAAGATGATTGATGTACCCGAAGTTCGAAGCTAGGTGTATAGGGAGTTGAGACCTAGTTCATGGAGAATTTCGCCTGTCGAATTGAGCCAGCTATGTCACGTTCGAAAAGAATGAAGTCACGCTGGAGGCACAAGTGTGCAACCCAGGTCAATATGGATCGCCGTATGGACTGCTGATGCTATGAAGCACGTCAATAACATGCCAGGGTATTGCGTAAGATAGTCAAGTCACCGTACCTGTCTCGACCTTAGTTAGGAACCGACCACATGGGATCGGCATATTGAGACGGTAGCCTGGAGCTAACGTGTTGAAAAGCATAGAACGGCGCCTAGGCGACGTGCATGGTTTTCTGGTGGATGGTGAGCGGGCACGCAAGACCCATGTCTTTGAGCTCAGGTCAGGCTCGAGTGACAGGACTGGAGACCGCAGAGCCAAAGACCAGCGGGTGTTGGCAGAGTCGTCAATGGTTATCGGAAAGGCTCCCAATCAATAGCACGCAGCCAAGTTAATCTCTTTCCATCTTGTCCGCATCTCTTTCTCCCCTCGTTCTGTCATGACTGCGGCTCCGACTCTTGCTCCGACTCCGGCTTCTCGCAGCGGCACGTCTTCCCTTGTTGGCGGTAGCACCAGATCGGGCCTTGTTGGCATCCTTTGGTGGCGGCCGTACAAAAGCATAGTCGACGGAGATGGTTTGATCAAGGAGTTTTGATCCGTTGAGTGCATTTATCGCGGCAGATGCTTCCGGTTGGGTGGAGAACTCGATTAGAACGTAGCCCTGTTATTACGGAGACAACATGGAACATTAGCCCGAGAATTGAGAGGTCTGTACAAAGGAGGAAAAGGCTGGCGAGCAACTGAGGAATACCAACGAGGGATCATGCCTGGGCATGGAAAAAGGAAAGTAGCCACAGCAAATAAGTTGGTGAACGTACCTTGACGTAGCCCGTCCTGCGATCGAGGTTCAGATGCAAATTCTTGATTTCACCATACTCGGCAAATAAATCAGTGATATCTTCTTCGGTGGCTTCTTCGTGGATGTTGGTGGCAATGACGATCCATCCTTCGATACTACGGACGGCAACAGCGTTCTGAGCCGTAAGGGCTTCGGAATTGGCTCCGGTGGTACCATTGCTGGCGGCAGACTTGCTAGCAGCGTTGTTGTCGACTTCCATTGCGGTAGACATAGCGAAGGAGCTCTCGTAGTAGTGGTGGTGGTGGCTGCGGCGGGGTGGTGCGAATGAGCGATGCAGCCCAACACACGCGGTGAGATTCAAGAGTAGGGTGGATGCAACAACAGGGGCAAAGAAAACAAGATTGGACCACCAGGCGAAAGTCCCAGAGGCAGACACCTATACTGTAGATCTGGGAAAGCCTTCAGAGCGTGAGATCACTTGCTTGTTCACTGGTTGTCTGTCGCTGGTTCGAAAGGAATCAATGGTACGCGGCAGAAAATCAGAAGCACAACAGAAGCAGCAACAAAAGCAGCAAGTGGATGAGTTTTGGCTTGGCGATGGAAATGATCACGTGGCTTCGTGGAGATGAACGTGGATGGTCATTTTGTGAGGACTCGTACATTATTACCTATGTATGTACATAGATAGTACTTTTAAGTCATGCGCGATTGTCAACGTGGAATTCCTTCTCATTGTTTCAACTTAGGACTCGGGATCCCACATCTCTGCAACTTTAGATATTTGGACCACCTAATTCCAGGTGCTATATTTGTCTTGACTTTTGAGACTGGAGAGAGCATTGCCTTGATTGTCGTTCAGGTGGAATAATATATTTGTGGGGATTGATTCCGAGGCAGTCAAGGAGAAATCTAAAATATATTCATCTTCACATTAACATCCACATTTACATATAGGGCTGCAAGCACACTTTTTCGTGACATCTCAGCATTAGATTTATCGAACGAGCATCTTCAGAGACTCTTTAAAAGCCCTGAAAGACATGCCCTTAATTTCTACATGCAAAGGCAAATAAGCTGTCCAGGAATCTCGAACGAGGCACGACAGTTTTCTGCAGATGACATTTGATTGTTGCAACATCATCATGGACCAAGATTTGCTTGTTTTCTGTTTGCTTACGCTTACATGCAGGGAAACCACAATGAGCTCACCCAGGTGACAAAATCCTCAGACCGTCTCGCCTCATAACATCTGTCCCCAGGCTGCCCTTCATATACATGCGACTCACAATCCTCATAGTTTGGTGACCAGAAGCCTCTATTGATGTTGATAGCAAACACCAGACAAGAGGCAGCCCTACATGTTCCAGAGGTTGTCCTCTCTTCTTGCGGAGCTGGGGATCGTCCTTATGTGGCCTTTATAACACCGATTAAAACGACCAAGGAAATGTCGGCTACGGGATCGGCCGAAATCCTGGTTGTAGAGTTGGCCCACCCAATGCTTCTTCCAAACTCCCCTACTCGCTGCAGACCAAATTGGGTCAGCTAGAAGAACAGATAAGCAATCAGGAAACTGAGCAAGCAAAGTCCTGCGACAATCTGCAGAGGGACACCGGATTCGTTGGATTGTTGCACGACTGTTTGCACTTTTTCACTGGCCTGCTGGGCCTTTCTCTGCCGAAACTGTGGATCTTGCACCTGGGCGCTGAGTTTCTGGATCTGAGCTTTGGCTGCAGCCAACTGTTCTTGCAACTCCTCGTTGGACGTGGGAATGCTTCGCGAAATGGCGGCGGCGGCGGCGGTGATTCCGGTCGCCTCGGCCACGGAAGATGAGCCCCCCCGGCCCAGCTCGGAGCTCGAATTCTTTGCAGGCGTGGAAGAGGAGGCGACAGGGGCGGGAGAGCCGAACTGAGGTGAGGGGGACGAGTAGGCTGGCGGTTGTTCTTCTCCAGGGTGTGATGACGATGATAGCGTGCCATTGGTGGAGGCACCTACCGCAGGAAGGAAGTTGACACGAATCTTCTTTTCCGAGATGGAGGATTTGGCCGTCTTCTCCACCTGTTGCCAAAGTGTGGTGACGTTGGGATCCTGGTCAGGGGATGTGAGAACGGACTGGACAAGGAATTTGTCTCGGCATTTGGCGTCCAAGGGAGGCTCTTCTTTCATGGCTTGCAGGAGAACTGGGACGAGTCAAGGAGGGGTCTCTTCAGGAGTGCGGCAACAAGCGAGGGAGAGAACGCACCTTGGACTTGGACGGAGTCATTGGGTTGAATAGTGCCCGAATTGGGCCTCACACAATATCTGAAAGACATTAGTAAGAGATTGATTAGGCGACGGAGAGGAAGTTGTACTGTTTTGGCGCGGTTGTCTTGACCTAATCGTGGAGCGTCGTTAGCATCAGCGCAAGCGTGCGGCCATAGAGAGCACAGCTTGCCTTGAAAGCGACAGGAGATGAGTTGTTATTGATCAGCTTGAGCGTCTCAGTGACCTCACGGTCGAAAGGGCCTATAATGCAATCAGTAGGGGATCAAAGATAGGCAGGAGAGGTCTCGCGTGCGCAGAAGTGGCAGGACGGGGTAAGGAGTTACTGACGTCTGAAGCCCAGTTCGGCAGGATCTAGTTCAACCGACATGATCTAATTCTGATGGGAGGGTATGGGAACTTGGAGGCACCCAAAGTTCAAAGATATAATGTGAGGATGAAAGTGCGCAGGGCCAGAGGTAGATCGATGGTGTTCAAGAACAAGTGGTACAACAAAGAACCTGGAAGTGGGAGTTGATGTCAGAGGCGATGAAGACAAGAGATGGTCGCGGAGCGGGTTGCTGGGTGAGGGACGGGCACTACAAGCAGGTTGTAATAACCAAGTCACTACTAAAGTACTAGCAAGTCCAGCACCTGGGAATCAAGTGATGAAGGGTACCTAGGTACCTTAGGTAGGTAGGTACCTTAGGTAATTAATTGTGGTCCCATTGTGTCATGCAGCCAGCAGGTCGAGCTTTTGTGGCCTGTGGGAGATACCGTCAACATGATTGTTCAGCAGCCCCTAGCAGTGAATGACGCCTACTACCCTGCGAGAAACAGTCCCTCGGCCTGTGGTTACCACCTATAGGCGTACATAGCCGTGAATCTACCCCAGGTAAAGCCACTGAGTACTACGGCCACCTGGCTCTGACGCACCCTCCCGTGCCTCCTGCTAGTTCACAGCATCCAACAGGCGCAGAAGGCTACCTCGCTTACCGCACAAGCCACTGGCACAGGAAACCCAGCCACTTCAGAGTGCCAGCCTCATTCACCGACCTGGGTTTACACTCACTCTCTAACAATCCCGGAACGACCTCATTCTTGTGATTGGCGAGGGTGATGATGATCGATATTCGATAGTCACTCCCGTGTCACTTTGTCACCGTCCACTTATGCACTTATGCGTATATGTGCGCATGTTTCGCAGTTGACAGGCTCCCTGGTCTTGGCATTTGGTGACGCAACTTCAGTTCCAATAGTGACAACAGGTTCCAGCGCCGCGCCTGCGAGCATCAGAATGTTACTGGTGACAAGCAACAACAAGGCAATCCAGATCACCAAGAAGTCTTCTGAATAACAACTGATTTCCCACCCAAGTCCTCGTCCTCTGCAGACCTTCTCATCATCCACTAGCCCAGGTGCAACCCTGAGTTGGGAATTGCCACCCTCCATCTAAACCCCCCACTCGAGACTCTCCATCTCCCTTCACCACCGCAGTGGCTACACATCTTCGCAAAGCCAAATAGATATCCAAAAACCAGGCCAAGATGGCACCCTCAGATTTAGAGCAGTTGACTGATATGGGGTTTGACAAAGAAAAGAGTGAGATCGCCTTAAAACAAACTGGTGGCCGTGAGTCTCATTTTCAATGTAACCTATGAACAGTTGCTCATAATGCTTTAGTGGCCGAGGCAATCGATTGGTTGGACAAAAATGCCGACAAATCGATAGATGACCTTAAGGCGGAGCAAGATGCACAGGCTGCCGCGCAAGCCACTGAAGACGCTGAACAGGCAAAGAGCCTGGTTTGCAACGAGTGTGGCAAGAAATTCCGAGGGACTGCCCAAGCCGAGTTTCATGCCTCCAAGTCAGGACACACCGACTTTGCCGAGTCCACCGAAGAAATCGCCCCACTGACCGAAGAGGAAAAGAAGCAAAAACTTGCTGAACTGCGGGAAAAGATGGCACTTAAACGAGCAGCACAAGCAGAACAGGACAAGGCAGACCAGCGGCGCAACGAGCAGATCAACCGGAAAAAGACCAAAGAGACCGAGGACATGAAGGAACAGCTCCGGGTCAAGGAGCAAATCAAGGAGGCTGAGAAAAAGAGACAGGAGAAATTGGCCGACATCGAGGCCAAAAAAAGAATTCAAGCCAAGATCGCCGCGGACAAAGAAGAGAGAAGGCTAAGAACAGAGCGGGAGAAGGCAGAGAGAGCGGGAAATGCTGCTGCCGCCGCTGCCGCCGTCGCCGCCGCCCCCATTCCGGCAGCTACTGGACCAGTTACCTCCAAGCCTGCTTCTGAATACAAGGAATCACGACTACGACTCCAGACAGCAAACGGGAACCTCATGAAGACCTTTCCGGTCGAGACTACGCTATTTGAAGTGGCGGCAGCCATCTCAGACGAGATCGGCAGAGACGTTGAGAGCTTCACGCAGAACTTCCCCAAGAAGGTGTTCAACCAAGAGTACTTTGGCGAGACATTGAAGGATTTGAAGCTGGTCCCGAGTGCCAGTCTGATAGTGCAGTAGGTCTCCATGTCTCCTTTGCCCGAGATACCAAACGGGGTCTATTTGGCGATGGCGTTGGCATGGGTGCGCCTGGGAGCATAAAAACATTGTCTTGTGGGCTGTGATTGCGATTTGACGTGGCCCGAGCTGATTCGTCTTGTGAGAAGGGAATATCCTCTGCCTTGGTAGAAACTGAGGCACCATACTTGTGTGGCATGGAGACCTATCTGGTGGTGCATCACTCGGCGTCTCTCCGATGACCTTGCGCATCAGCCTGGCTGGCGGTAAAAGTCTACCACTTAAGTCTACCAACCAGAAGTAGAGGTCAATTCACGTGATGATGCATTTCTCACAGCGCGCACTTTAACTTTTCTCACGGCATATGCATGTCAGGCCGACAAAGGACTCGCGTCGTATAGCTGACTCCTGTAATGCGTTCATAATTTGTAGGGGCCAACCCCCAGAAAGTCCATGAGCTATTAGACTTGTTATGGCCCCGAGCCAGTTTTTAAAAGCTAGGTGAGGAAGTCGAGGTTCTCAGACATGAGTGTGGAGCCTGGCGAGCGACATCGCCCAACGTTTGATCCCAAGCCTCCTCGCCCCTCGCCCCCACTCAACCTCACTCCCTGCATTTCGAGATCCCCATCCAACTTGAACAAGACGACAAAATCATCTGTCTCGTCTCCTGATACTCTATCTCTATCGTCGACAAGCCTCCATAGCACCTAATAACCCGCATTCTTCTTCTCTGCTTCCTGACTGACGATGGCCTTTCGCCTCCCAACTACTCCCTAGCCTGAAATCGACCCTGAATCGGTATCCGTCCTGCTTCCTTCCATCCTCCCTCCCAATATGTCAACTACTACCGAAACACAATCACGCAGTCGTCGACAAGGCACGGGCACGGGCACACTTGATCCGGTGGCCAAGAGACAAGGAGGGGCACATGGTAGAACCCCGAACCAGACCTCGTCAACCGAGACAAAGTTCCCAGACGATCTATTCTTCTGGACGTACACAGAAGAACCTCACCGAACTCGCCGACAGGCCATCATCAAAGCCCACAAAGACATATTGAAGCTATGTGGCCCTGAACCACTCACCATCTATGTTGTCACTGGCGTAGTCACTCTTCAGGTCATCTGTGCTGCCCTGATGAGACATCACTCGATCCTGTCATGGCCCTTTCTTCTCACTGCATACGTGGTCGGAGCCACTGCCAACCAAAACTTGTTCCTGGCCATCCACGAGATCAGCCATAATCTAGCCTTTCGCACACCGCTATACAACAGGTTGTTTGCAATTTTTGCAAATCTCCCCATTGGCGTTCCTTATTCGGCCGGTTTTCGACCGTATCACTTGACACACCATAAATCCCTCGGTGTTGATGGCCTCGATACCGACCTTCCAACTGCCTTGGAGGCAGTTTTCTTCGACTCAGTTATCGGCAAGGCCTTTTTCTGCACGTTCCAGCTCCTCTTTTATGCCATCAGACCAGTCATGGTGTATAAGATTCCGTTTGGGCCAATTCACTACGCCAACATCATCGCTCAGATCCTCTTCGACGCGGCCATTGTCAAATTCCTCGGGCTCCAGGCTCTGATCTATCTCCTCATGAGTTCATTCTTGGCTGGTTCTCTCCATCCATGTGCTGCCCACTTCATCTCGGAGCACTACGTTTTTGCAAAATCGACCGTCAAAGGCGGCAAGATGCCGAAGGATGTCCCCATCCCCGAAACATATTCCTACTACGGCCCACTCAACCTTCTGACGTATAATGTGGGTTATCACAATGAGCACCACGATTTCCCTGCAATTCCCTGGACCAGGCTACCAAAAGTCTACGAAATTGCCCGAGAATTCTACGAGCCTCTCCCAGCACATAGGAGCTGGCCTCTGGTCCTGTGGCAATTTATCACCGATCACGAGGTAGGCATGTGGTGCCGAGTCAAGCGAGCCCAAGGCGGAAGAATGGTGGGGGCATGGCAAGATGGCGAGATTGAGAGCTGAAGACGAGGGCAACCTCTTGCATAGGTACCTACCTTAGAAATGAACCTCATAGATGCAGTTAACGTGGCTGACGGATGGCCTTGCACGACATGAAACTTCCTGCTGCTAATGCAGCGCGTTTGTCCGTCCCTCGCTCCTTCCTCGCCTTCGATCTTGGTCCTCCGCCTGCCTAGGCCCAATTCTAGTCGAATCCGATCCCCTTTGCCGTGTCCTTGCAACCAGACTGCACTTACTGACGAGACATTCTTGCTTGTCACCCGTACCCTCACCATGCAATCCTCTCTCTTATCCAGGGGCCAGAAGCTTCGAGGTCACATCCGAGCCTCGGGGTCGCGCGTCAGTCGTGACCGCTCCCGTGGCAAATCTCGCGTACGCCGGCACCCTTCTCCCCATCTGTCTGCCACTCTCAAAAGTGCTCAGCCCCGTCGTACACCTCTCAGTCGACCACCAGCGTCTTCCAACGACCTTTCCAGCCAGCGACCATCGAGTCGAGGTGTTGAAGCCGGCTTTGATCTGAGCTCCAACGACGACGTCCTAGACCACGTCATCGTGGCTATCGATGTCCGGGATAAAGATAGGGTGGGCTGCGCCTGTTATGTTGCAAGTGAGGAAAAGCTCTTGTGTATGGAGGAGATTGGCGGACTGGGAAGCAATGATATTATCGAGAAGTGTAAGGACATCCGGGGAAAGCTGCGTGGCGCTTCTCACGGTCTTGCAGTGAAGTTTGACTTGCAACCAACACATCTTCTTTTGTCCAGCCGTGCAGACTCCATCTCGAATGCAACACAGGCTCAGCTTCGACAGGGCGACAGCCTCACCCACCCAGGTAAGAGTCACCGCAATCAAGTCTAGTCAGTGATTGAGCCGGCACAGACGATCTGAATCAACCACTGCCGTATCAAGTCAATGTCCGTCCCGCATCTGATTTTGCCATCGAATCCTCCGTCGACAAATTGTTGAGTCTGTCATGCGTTGTCAGAGACAATCATCGAAGCGTCTTCCTGGCTCCAGGAGATGCTCAGACGCTCGACGAGAGTATGCACCCACAAGACCTGGGGATGACCACGAAGAAAGGCATCTTGCTTCAGCTCTCTTCATGGCTCGATCTTTCCAATACCATCAGCATCGGTTGTGCCGGTGCCGTGATTTCCCACTTGCAACGGACAAGGCATAACGAGCTTGTCTCCAATGATCCCAACGCACCTCTCTTTGGACGCGTCTCGAAAATAGAGATGTTCAGCTTCAAGGGAACCATGTACCTGAGTCATCCTCTTCCCGCAGCAAAAGTAAAGTGACTAATCGAAAAACAGGATGGTTAACACAGACACTCTAATATCGTTGCAGATCATCCAGCCCGACACCCACCCGAACACTTTCAACCAAGGTCCGGGATCATCGGCACCGAAAGAGTCGCTATCTCTGTTTGGGCTGTTCCAAACCCACGCCAGATGTCCACAAGGAAAGGCTGAGCTCCGAAGGATCTTCCTTCGTCCGAGCTTGGACAGCCAGGAGATCATTGATCGTCTGGACTTCATCTCAGTCTTTATGCGGCCCGAAAATCAAGCATCCTGCGCAGCCTTGAGCAAAAGCTTGAGTAAAGTGAAGAACATGAGAACAGTCATGGCTCTGCTCCATAAAGGGGTCGATGGTGGCAAGCAAACCCAGAACGTTTTCACAGGTGGAGTGTGGGCATCTCTGCTCGCCTTTACGTACCACACCATCGACATGGCTGATGCCTTGATGGACGTGCTTGGATCTTCCCAACTACCTCTCGTCGTCCAGGCCCTGAGAGTCCTTGACCGAGCACGTTTGCATGTAATTGGGAAGAAGGTCCACGACGTGGTCGACCTTGAGGGTTCGGCTGACCAACATCGAACTGTAGTGAAGCACGGGGTGAACCAGGATTTAGACGAGATCAAGAGCTTTTATGACGGCATGGAAGACATCCTCTCCATAAAAGCCATCGAAATTGCCAGGGCCATACCACCAGACCTTAATCCACCACTGAATGTGGTGTACTTTCCTCACCTCGGCTTCCACCTGACTGTTCCCCGCGACACCGTCACGGGCAACCCTATTTACTGCGGCGACGAACTCGGATGGAAACAAATGTTTTCCACACCGGCTCAGGCATATTTCAAAGACCACAACATGGTTGAGATGGACCACGACTTAGGCGACCTATATGCCGCAATTTGCGACCTTGAGATTGAAATCAGCTATAATCTTGCCCAGACGGTCTTAGAGGATGAGACGCTCCTCGTGACAACATCGGATATTTGTGGCAGCTTAGACTGCCTCCTTGCCCTAACTCACGTGGCCATTCAATATAAACTTACTCGGCCTGTGTTGGTCGATGAAAATGTTGTTGAAATCAGAGGCGGAAGACACCTGTTGTATGAGCTGACGGTACCATCTTTTGTTCCCAACGACACCCTCCTGCGGGGAGGATCGGGACATGAAGAGGATGCCCAGAGAACTGAGAAAAGCCCAAATATGATACTGCTGACCGGTCCCAATTACTCGGGCAAGTCTGTCTACCAAAAGCAGGTGGCTTTGACGGTGTACATGGCCCAGGTGGGTTCCTTTGTGCCAGCCGAGGCTGCCATTCTTGGGATCACAGACAAGATCTTCACGCGAATCACAACCCGCGAATCAGTGTCTAGGACACAGTCAGCATTCATGATTGACATGCAACAGATGGCAATTGCATTGAATTCTTGCACTCATCGAACCCTCGTGGTAATTGACGAACTGGGCAAAGGAACCGACGCGTGTGATGGCGTGGGGTTGGCTATAGGTGTTCTCAACCACCTTCAGGGGCTGGGATCTTCGATGCCAAAGGCTATCATGGCCACGCACTTTCACGAGATCTTTGACATGGTTTGCTTAGGAGCTATGGAGCATCTGTCACCGATGCAGATGGAAGTCAAAGTGCGTACCGGCCGGCCAGGACATGACTTTGGCACACGAGATACGGTAGCTGCAAAGAACTCTGATCAGCACGGCAGTGAGGTAACGTATCTGTACAACCTTCGACCCGGACGCAGCGTTGCGTCGTACGGCATCCAGTGTGCAGCCATGAACGGCATCTCGCCTGGAATAGTGGAGCGAGCATGTCAGCTTGCACGACTGGCAGAAGGTGGAGAAGATTTAGTGTTGACCTGTTCGGCATTGAGCGCTAGTGAAGAGGGAGAATTGGAAATTGCGGAGGACACTGCTAGACAATTCCTCGCATGGGACCTCGACGCCCGAGGAGAAGGTAGACACGACCAACTTGTCTCCATCTTAGAGGAGTCATTGGGCATTGTGAGTGAAGAGGCGAGTGATACGAATGTGACTAGGCTGAGTGCTTGAGTGGGACAATGAACTTCGGCTTTGGAACAGGGAGAGAACTGCTAGACCGGTAGCTCTGGCGGAAGTTTGTCCATTGGACTGCTCACACTGAACTGTTTGATATGTACCACCAGAGCAGTGGTGCAAGTAGAGATGCTAGAGATGTGGGCTGGCGAAGCCAATACAGAACAGCGTCCAAGCGCTGTGCATATGTCTTGACTAGGTACTAGGTGCCGGATTCGCAAGTTTGGTGCCCGTTGACGACGACCCGTGCCTCTTTCCCCAGGTGCGACATTTGGCTAGGATGTCTGGCAAGGCGAATAAGATGGCGACACTGCCCAAGAAATTCCAAAAGACGTCTTGTATAGACATGCGCAATGTCCCACTCATGCCCACTCCGCGCATCAGATGGCCCAAAAAAGCGGTGGTAATCATAAACTCACCCTTCTCCAACCCACGGATGGTGATCTGCGCCACCTCGTCCGGTGTCTGTGGTTTATCGTCCTTTTCCAGTTCCAAGGTCAGAAGTGGTTTCAACTGTGTCTCATTCTCGAAGCCGGGGGAGGTGATACCCATCGGAAGGACAATGTGTACTTTGATATCGGCGTCGGAAGATCTAAGGCTCGCGGATTTCGATCGGCGGGCTCCATTGTAGACCTCGACTTCTTGATGCAAGGTGTCGGCCAAGGCACGCATAGCTGCCTTGGCGGGGGTGTACGGAGCATAGCCAGCGATCGGCACAAAAGCCAATGTACTTGACGTGAAAATGATATGTCTCGCTTGTGGTGAAGTCTGGGCCTTGGCCATGGTGGATGGAGTTGATCCCTTCCATAGATTTAAGGCGGCGTGAGCCATGTAGGCAGCACTCCAATAGATTGTGTCCATTTGACCACGTAATATCTCAATATCAGCATCGGCAAAGAAGCTTGGATGGCAATTTCCGGCGCATAGAAAGAGGAGATCAGGAGGCGCGCTAGAATTCCATTCCGTGACCCGGCGAAGAATCTCTGGGGCAGAGGTGGAAGAGCGAAGATCGTAAGAGAGGCCGAGGAAGCGCTGGGAAGAAGGAGAGGAGGCAATGGAAGTGAGTTGTGACACCGCGGACTGGATTTTGGATTCATTTTGGGCAACAATAACGACGTGGGCGCCATGGCGCGACAGCTCGTGGGCGAGGGCCAGGCCGAAGCCCTGCGAACCGCCAGTCACAATGGCTGTGCGACCCCTGATGGGAAACTGATTTATCCTGGAGGTGAACGGCCACATTGTAGGGAGGAGGACGTAGCGCAGGAAGACAATAGCGAAAAAGGTGAAGGTGTAAAGTAGATATGGATTTGAGGCGTAGAAATAGTGTACTATTGGTTGAAGAAAGTTGTTTGAAGACATCAGGGTGTTGGTTAGAGTGCAGTCGAAGCGCACAAGAAGAGATCGGAGGAAATTCGTCTTACGGACCTGGTCCGTCTTATGGCTGCGCAATTTTGAATGGTGAGATTCAAACACTTTTTGGAATCAAGGGAAAGGGGTTGAAGGACTAAGGCATGCTGGATGTCTGACCAACGAACGGTGGTTGGCTGACAGACGTTGAAGACAAGGATAGAAGGAGACCGGGCTCAAGGTTTCTGGTGGAAGAGTAGAGCGAGCCTGGTATGCTTTGACTAGAGCTGGTTAAGAGTGGGTGATTAGACCGTGTCGTCGATTGTCATTGTCGTTGTTATTGTTGTTTCGGCTGTCAGCATCAGCGTACGGAGTATATGAGGCAGGGGGCCCCTCGGCCTGCATATGCGCCCGCGCCTGCGCCCGCGCCCGCGCCCTTTTGAGATGCAAATAATAGAGAGCCACGGTAGACCACGTGAGAATATAGTATCTGACTCATGTTACGCCAAGACTGCATATGTTATGACTCGCATCGCATGAAAAAAGTTCCTTGACGTAGGCACATCTTGGTGCAATCCTTTGTTTCTCCAATAGTACACATTCTTTGCCTGGCGCAGATCTCGGGAAGCCCTTCGAGGATTCAAAGGGGACGCCTGTGTCACGGATCTCATCATGGCCAGGAAACGCAAAGGCGACAAGACCAGCGGGGCCCCTCGTCCTACATCTGATCCTGACCCTCTAGACCACTTCGACGATTCTGAGGATGAATTCTACGCCGGCAGAGACCAAATTTTGCTTGCAGAAGAACCTGCAGCGAAGAGACAAAGGTTACTCCAGGAGCAGGAACATGATTTGCAACCAAGCGATGAGGAGGTTTACGATTCAAGTCAAGGTGCAGGCAGCGATCAAGATCTGGCTTTGGATGACGAAGAGAACGAGGAAGAGGAAGAGCAAGAGGAGAGACTCTGGGGCTCCTCCAAAGCCGACTATTATAATGCTGATGCCATCGAAACCGAGATAGACGCCCTTGAAGAAGAGGCTGAGGCTACTCGACTCCAACAAAAGCAGCTCAAAGGAATGACAGATGCTGACTTTGGTTTCGACCAAGCAAAATGGATCGACGACAAGGAGCCACCTCAACCCCAGCAAAGGCCGCGTACCGTGGAGAAACTGCCAGAGTTTAAGATTCCAACCGATGCCACTCCGGAAGAACAATCACGTATTCTGACTACGAGATACCCAGAGTTCAACCCTCTAACCACCGACTTTCGGGAATTGCAGCAAAAATACTCGCAACTAAAAGAAGCAGCGGGACTCAGCCTAGAATATTCAAGAGACTATCAGTCTGAGGCCCCGCCTGTCGCTGTTACACAGTTTCGTGCCCTGTCTGCATACCTTGCTGCAGTGGTCATGTACTTAGCCATTCTTACCTCTTCCAAGTCAAGTGTTGCCTTGCCACCTACAGAGCTGCGAGATCACCCAGTCATGATTGATTTACTCCGTTGTCGACAGTTATGGCAAGATGCAGAGGTGTTGAAGCCATTGTGGGAGCCTGCCACCTCGGACCTGTCTCCTTTGTTGGCTAGTGGGGAGAGCAAAGCCACCGCAACCCCGCAAGACGCAACAATCACACGCCAAAAGCAACAGAAGAACGGTAGCAAGAGGCTCAAAGCCACCAAAGTCTTGCCCAGTCCCAGCCCAACCCCACCTCCGAGAGCGTCCGACTCGATCGTCGTCAAACCCAAAAGATCTCGGAAAACTAAGCGCAATGAACTGCAAGACCTTGTCAACACGACATTGCAGCATGCCACGACAGATGGCGACTCTGACTTTGGTGACGAAACTCCACTCACCCGTGAGGAAGCCGAGGAGAAAGCCAAGCGGAAGAGGTCACTTCGGTTTTACACCTCGCAGATTGCGCAAAAGGCGAACAAAAGAGGTGCAGCATCCCGACAAGCCGGAGGAGACGATGATGTGCCACACAAGGAACGTCTTCGAGACCGGCAAGACCGTTTGTTGCGCGAGGCTGCGGATCGAGGCCGCGCAAATCCCCAAGCCAATGAAGCTCTGGGCCCACATGATGAGGATGACTTTGACGACGAGCACATGCTCTCCAATAATCGAGTCGATGATGACGATGATGATTATTACAATACGCTAGTGTCGAATTCCAAGCAGAAGAAGCAAGACAAAGCCGCCCGTGCCGCTGCGTTCACCGAGGCGGCCAAACAAGGCGCCCAAGTCTATGCGGAAGAACAAATTGGCGACGACGGCAAGCGCAAAATCACCTATGCCATTGAGAAGAACAAGGGCTTGGCGCCGAAGCGGAATAAAGATGTACGAAACCCCCGCGTGAAGAAGCGGAAGAAATATGATGAGAAGATGAAGAAGTTGAGCAGCATGCGCCAGGTCTACAAGGGCGGCGAGGGCAAAGGTGGATACGGCGGCGAATTGACCGGTATCAAAACCAACCTCGTCAAGAGCGTAAAGCTATGATAAAGCTCTCAGACCACCATTTAAACTTCTTGTTTCACGCGTTCGTTGAGTGTGCTTATATTTCCTCCAAAGTTTTCATGCCATGTCTTATGCCGGCAAATGGGCCATCTTCAGTTCCTTCTCCGCATCCCTTGTCTACAGCAACAAGAGACACAGGCGACCTTGGGGCGAGACAGTCCTCGAAAAACACAAGCCGAAAGTAGTACCAACGCATGTTCTTTCCTGAAGGAAGCACATGGCTCTCTCGAACACGATTCCTCATACTGAATCTTGTTTGCGGACGAATCCTGCATCTTCAGATCACGTTATCGTCGTGACCGTTACCATTAGGTCCGCCCGAATCCATTGATCTATCGACGAATGAAATCGGCAGACTTGCAAGGCGAAACATGAATCTGCCAGTACTTCCTCAAGTACCCTGGCAACTGGTGACCGGGTCTGGGGACATCATAATCTGGATGTGTGATGCATTCGGCCAGCAACCCAGTCTTTTGGCCACTCTGCTGATAGAACAGAAAGCTTCCGGTGGTTTCAACGTATTGATTAACACCTTGACGTGCGTCAATGGTGGAACCGGTGGTCCAACTGAGCAGAAATGGCGCAAGGACTGGTGCGTCGGTCACGGAGGGATGCGAGGTCCCGACTGCGATCAATTAGTGTCATGCATGCATTTGTCAACAATATTGTCCATACGTGAGGTCAGAAACCATGCATCCGTGGCCCTGTCTAGCACTCCCCTCACCAGATCCTTGACGACGTCGAAATGTGGCCGACCAAAGAACAGTGAATGTCTGCGTGACCAAGAGTTGGAATGAATAATTAGTGCTGGGACCTGGATGTCGTCGTTGAGACGCCCGCTAGATTTGCCGCTTGTTGAGTACCAGTCAGCAGGCGCTGCCTAGAGTAGTGTGAAAGACTTACGGATCGAGGGCTACGACTCCCTGGAATGGAAGATCGTGAGAAGGTCCGTTCTTCAACAAGTGTAACTGTCATACATCAACCGCAAGTTACAACGCAGGGGAAAGACTGCAACCTACCGCAAGCGTCGCCCCAAACGAGTGTCCGCCAATAGTGGCGTTGTTGACGGCCAGACGGCCTTGCCAATGTTTGAGGTCCTTTCCTTCTTGTCGAGGGTTGTCAGCGAAGACAAGATCGCCGCGCCCTTCGTTGATGTGACGCAAGACTTTGATCGTTTCTTCAATTTCGACTTGCCGGAAGTCGAGTTGTGCTTGCTTGAACCAATCGCTATCGAGGTTTGAGCCATTTCTGTTCAGGTCAGCGTGCGTTATGGACTGTGGTACGAGCATTATTTATTCATCGTACATCAAGTGGCTCGAAGAAAAGGTGAGACGGTCGACATCCTCCACCCCTTTTTTCATGATGACGGATCCCGGGCCGCTCCCATCTCGGTGCTCCACAGCAACCACGACATAACCACGGCTGGCAATTTGGCCGAGGTATTGTGTATATTGGGTACGGGAGCTGGCATAGCCGTGGGAGAAGACCATGACGGGAAAAGCATCACTGGAAGACAATGCCATAGGATCTGTTCTTTGCACCTGTAAAGGAGTGCCGTGCAGTGCAACATCGACCTGCGCCGGAATCTGGGTACTTCCAACCGCAAGCCACAGCCCAAAAGTAAAGATGGAATCGGTCACAAAGTTGCTGATACGGACAAAGCGAGCATAACCTGACCCTACAATGCCCAGGGGTCGAGGTACCCATCGATGGGCGGGCTTGGAGGATAAAGCACCTTTGACGGTTGGATAGTATATGGTGAAGAGGACCGTTTCAACCTGTGTCTGGAATCAATTCGAGGAGGGAGATCCAAAATCCTGGAAACACTCACCTGAAACGCAGGCTGTCCACCCTGCTTGAATCTTGCGTCTCGAACAACCCGCTTCTCAATCGGCGACTCAATATCAATCGCACCGACACCATACTCGCCTCTGTATGCCGGTAGCCTGGACGAGAAGACCGGGGATGCAAAAAGAAAGCAGTATGTTAGATAACTCGCTACCAAGGCACCTGCGATATAACGCCAGGTCAATCGAGGTCGTAGAATCAGTGGTAGATGCATCTTCATCGAGTCTGGTATATGGACCGGCTTGGTCCCGGCCTCTCCTTCGACCAAATGCCAGAAGTTGGGAGAGTGATCAATGTGTTGCAGCCCAAGCGAGAGCAAAATTTAACTAGCACTTCCAGTATGTCAACCCTCTGAATAAGCGATACGGACCCCCAAGAGTTCGCGTCTGCCTGAATCCCTCACAGCACGAAAACGTTTATCAGACGTTGTATGATGACATCATCGTGGCGATCCAAAAGTCAACTAGCCCCCAAGATATATGTCGCAAAGCATCCGCTTGTTCCGCACATACCGTATATGTATATATCTGGATGATGAACCAATCAACCTATCACAGCGGCCCAAAATTACAAAATGCTACTGTCATGTCCTCTTGCGTGGTCACAGCAATGCATTATCCTTGACGCGGCTTGACGATTGGATCCTGTCAAAGGAGGACGTTTCAATCCTGTAATCTGGGCCAGACTCACTATCGGAGTTAAGGGTGTCCGGTGGTGGCTAATATCCGACAATATAAATGCTGTGATACCGGCCGTTGGCATCAGAGGAATGGTCGAATTGGAAACCACCACAGGAAGCGTCTCGCTGTTGTTGAACACTATGCCCACTTACAGCACAGCTAATGGTCATACATCTGCCCCGGCTTCACATACATACACATTTCTCACAGGGGCAATCTCTCATCCTAGCCACTTATTCGATCTTTGAGCCAAAGAACCGCCGGAAGACCCCTAGCAGCTATATCTAGACTAATTAAACCGATCCAACCATCATCATACGTGTGGTATCTTCCATCAATCTATTACACTATACTATGTCTTTTCTTCCTCAACACGATGCGTTCCAACCACTGTGAGGAATACATCTTCTAGGGTCGTTTCGCTGAAGGTGTAGTACCGTATTTTGAGTTCACTTTTGTTGAGCTCCAGGGACTTCAGTAAAATGCCGCCAGTGTTGGACAACCGTCCGTCCGCTAGCTGTACCATCTTTGGCACGATGAAACGAAACTGCCCATGAAGTGAAGTTGTCTGCTTCTCGGCAGCTGGAATGTTGTCAAGGAACCATTTCTCTACCACGTCTCCGTCTTCATCGGTCATATGAGGACCGTCGACATGAACAAGGTGCACGTAATACGCGTCGCCATGTCTCTTCCGCAGCGAATTCGTGGTGCCGACTGCAAGCATCCTTTTAGCAAGGATGCCGACTCGATCAGACAGAGCTGAAGCCTCTTCCATTGAATGTGTTGTGATCACGAGTGACCGGCCCACTTTGATGCCTTCCAAGGTCTTCCACATGACACGCTTCGCAACGGCATCCATTCCCGACGAAGGCTCGTCAAGTAGGAGAATGGACGGGTTACCAATGATGGCAATTCCCAGACTGAGTTTACGCTGATTCCCTCCCGACAACCTTGCGGCTGGGCGGTTGCGGAAGGCATCCAGTCCAACTGCGGATATCACTTGATTTACGTTGAAGTCGACGTCTGCCACTCCACGTACTTTGGCGTAGAATTTCAAATGTTCGGTCACGGTCATCCTGTCCATCGCGTCGAATTGCGGACACACACCTAGATGTTGTCGTGCTGTAGCCTTATCTGTCCTGATGGAAGCACCCTCAATCAAAACATCACTGGTCTGCGAGGAGGGTCGAATGTCGCCTCTGATTAAGCCAATTGTGGTCGACTTTCCTGCGCCGTTAGGGCCCAGAAGGGCAAACACCTCGCCATGCTGCACACCAAAGGTCACGTCATCAACCACGGTATCTCTCTTGAATCGTTTTGACAAATGGAGAAGCCTCAGACCGTCTGTCGAAGTTTCTGCCCGTGAAGTTTCTTCTAGGACGTCTGGTTCAACGTTGACTGTGTCCTTTTCCACGTCTTTTCCGGTTCGCATTCTCCCGATTCTTCCAACATGCGGTCGCCAGCCACTATCATACCAAACAAGAAAGGCATATGCTGCCATAGTTTGTAGAGTCAGATAAAGTATAGGTCCTCCGTATACTTCAATATTGCCGGCGTAGGATATATAACCTTGATTTCGACAAAGCAATTGTGACTGGTTCAAGCCGAGCAGTAACGCCCTGACAAGGTTGCCAGAAGGAGTTAATAGACCGTAGGAGAACTGCACTGCGTTCAAGCTCCTGAGCAAGGCTTCAGGTTGGCTGAATGTAATGAGAACCAGATAAAGAATGAAATAAATCAGCGCAAATATTGCCTGTCCGCCCGCAGCAAATGCAAATGCGGCTAGTTGTGAAGTGACGAATAACGAAACGATATAGACGAGGAGCGTGGAGGCTGTACCGTAAAGGAAAAAGATAACAAAAAGATATCCGGGTTGGAACCATAAGTTCGTGGTGCCCACCAGCAGTGCGATAGAAGCTCCACTTATTACGAGCACAAATAAGCCATCGAATGCCGCATTTGCGAGCCACAGAGGTGCTGCCCGAACGCCATTACTATAGTGAAGAGCTCGCACCTTGCTCAGCCGCTCAAAAGTCGGGTACAACGTGAAGAATCCGCACGCAGCGCACATGGAAAAGGTGAAGTATAGGACCAGCTGTAACGAGTCGCCTGTGCTGGCGGCTAGAGGGAGCGCAAACGTCGAAAATTGACTGATGATGTCAATGTTGGTTAAGTATGAATCCAGAGCGATCTTCGCAAGAGCAGCATACTGCGCACCACCATTGGCCCTGTAGGCTAGGAGTGGTGGGTTCTCTGAATCAAGATAGTAGCCACCGGGGACAACACTAGAGTAGCGCGTCTGTATGTATGACTGAAAGGCATCAAAATCAGGCATTAGTGCCAGCCGGCTTGAGTATTGAGCATAAGCAGCAGGCAATCTCCCAAGGTCAACTTGGTTTGCCGGCCCAATTGGGACGTCGAGCCCCCACCAGAAATCGAGTGCTGGCAGTGTTGCGACATTGGGATTGTTGGCGTTCGCACCGAGGGTGCAAGACAGTCCCTCGAACCCCGAAAGAAAGAACGTGGTTAACCCAGCAGTGAGAACTGGTACGATGACTGCGAAACAATATGGCAGGAAGTTCCGCGATAGAACCCGTACTCGCTTGCGAAAGACTATCCAAACTTGCTGTAGAAAGGTAGTCCCTGTCCCTGTTGCGAGATCCTTGATGCCATTTGGAGACATGGAGTATTGGGCGATCTTTAGGCTGGAGGCTTTGGCAGTAGCCTTGAAGACAGCTGGTGTAGATTGAGAAGAACGATTTTCCAATAGGACCTGCTCGTCGTGAATCTCGTCTGCGAGTTTCAAAAACACATCTTCAATCGACGGTGACAAGACCTCGTAATCTCGGATGCCCATATTTTCGAGATCATTGCACAGCTGACTGGCCTCTGTGGCATTTCGGAGGGTGAACTCGAAACCGTCAGGATGTTCTTGGAATCCATGTCGCGATGCAAAGGCTCCAGGTACGTTCCAATTTTTCGAAGTAAGAACTCGATAGCCGCCGCCAAAATCATGTTTTAGCTGCGCTGAGGTCCCAAAAGCCCGCAGAGTGCCTTTGGAAAGCATCAAGATATTATCCGAAAGCGCATCCGCTTCATCAAGCGCGTGTGTTGCAAGAAGGAATGTCCTCTTTCCTTTCTCTTGCAACAGAATCTCCCATAGCTTGCGCCGAGAAAGCGGATCCACGCCGGAAGATACTTCATCAATACAGCAGACTTGGCTACCACCGACAAATGCGATAGCCAGCTGCAGTTTTCTTTTCTGACCGCCTGAGAGCGTCTTGGCCTTTTTATACGCCTTCAATTTCAAATCACACGCGGAAATGAGATGCGTGATGTCTTCTGATGACTCTGGTTTTCCCTGTGACTTGAGGCTGCTGAAAATTCGGACGTGCTCAGTGACAGTGAGATCATCCCAGAGCACATTCTTTTGAGGACAAAGACCGAGACCCCCCGCGCCATCAAGCTGAATGTTGCCCTCTGTCACTGAATGTACGCCTGAGATTGCTGATAAGGTGGTGCTTTTGCCACTCCCGTTGGCGCCGAGCAGCATTATGATCTGACCCTTAATGCCAGTAAACGACAGTCCGTCCACGCCTCTGACAACGCTTTTACCCCATTGCCACCACCTTGGTGAATAATGCTTGCTCAAATTGTGGACTTGTATCGCAGGCGATTTAGGGCCACCAGGTATGCGGAGACTCCTATGTTTTCCTGAAACACTGTAGGCAAGAGATTCAGACGTCAAGGCCAACAAAGGATAGATAAAAAGTTGAACTCCAAGAAGAACGAAGAACACGTATCCTGGAACAGAGTTGCGTCCATTAAATGGTGGAGACCGTAACAAATCTGCAGGTGTAAGTGATCTCTCCCAGGAAGCCAGAAAGATGATGAATAACGTATAGTTGACCGAAGGAAAGATGAGACTAAGCGCGATCGCAACAGCATTGGACCTGACGATGAATTGAGCAATAATGGCCAACACCAAAGAGATGATTAGAACCGTAATTCCAGACAACTGGGATCTGCGGAAAAAGGTTCCGACAAAGAGCGCATAGCTCGTAAGGGCCAGTCCTGCCAGTAGATGGTATAAAATAACTGTCGTTGCGTCGGTGTTCTCAAAGACTAGTCGAGCAACGATGGCACCGATGGCAAGAAGCCCTGGGATATAGACGATATCGAATGCCAAGTGTTTTGACCCAAGCCGTAACATCTGCCTCTGCCATTGATGACGTGTAGGGATCATGACGTCGATGAGCTGAGAGATGCCACTTTCACGCTCAGCAGAAAGATTTCCTGGCAAATGATATGCAACGCCGCAAATGCCGATGAAGAAGACAACACCCAAATAATTGACCAAAGCCCGCATGAAAAAGGTCTGAATCTGGTCATCTCGATCTTGTCGTGTCTGGCTTGTGAAGGGATATGTTCTTATTTGACCTGGTAAGGTGGACTCTGATTGTGCCGCCAGCTGAGAATTGATCGCTTGAAGGAAGGGGAGAATAAAGATTTCAGCATCATTGTCATCTTGATCGATAAATACTCGCTGGGACAGGCCGAAATCCGAGATTGCAGTATAATTCCAGGTGCCGTCGGGTCCTTCTGATGGAGACGAATGGAAGCTCGCCGCGCCGTAACAACTCGATGTGCCGCGAAGTGAGCTTCGACATACTTCAAACAAGGATTCATCAGACTCCAGCAGATGTGTCTGGACTCCAAGATCAGAAAATGAAGTGACCAGAGAGGTGATGACATCCTCGATCTGGCCGCCATAGAATCCATTGTTGACAAAAGCCACTGTGTTACGGCCTCCTAAGCTTACCGAGCCATTGAACACCTGGCCAATATCACGCAAAAGGCGAGGCTCTCCGACTCCATATACTGAAGGCGGAAGAAAGAAGTTCCGGACATAAGAGATGAACCACATGTAGACAATTGGGAGGGCCAAGGCCCTCAAGGCGGTGGAAAGCCATCTTCTTCGTACAATGATCAAGAGATCTTTTCCAATGAGGGTAGCGGCCTGGCGGAGGAGCGGCATGTTGTTAATTCTGTCCAATGTCCTGAGAACTGAATCGTGCAACGAGGCGCTTGCCGTGCTAGCTCTGTGGTAAGAAAGGTGAAAAAGGTGGCATTAGTGGACTAAAGCAGTTTCATCCTATCCTACGGGGGCCGATTAGTGGATGTTGAAGTATAGAGCTTTGGTGAAAGTTGCCTGGAAGATGCTGAAGAATGTTAGTGGAGGCTGGATTGTGTCAAGACGACAGAGATCTTGTTCATTGACAACCTCCAGGAAAGAGGAAAACCGAATGGCCAATGGAGGGCCTTGTAGAACATTGGTGAGATAGTCTCCAGTACCACAAAACGAGATTTGCGATGATTCATGAGACTGATCATATAGGTTGTTTCCGATCGACTAAAGGAAAGTACTAGGTATTTGTGATCTCTTGGGTGCTTGGGGAGGCGTAGCAGAGACGGGATTGCGCACTCATGGCACTATACCTACTACTGTGCACAGATGCGACTCGCTGGCGTGGGGCGAGGCTGTGCAAAAATCCATCAAAGACCGATACTGGTCGAAGAATCGTCCAATTATGCTGCATGTTATTGAGTCTTTCTTTGATCAAGCCTTTTGTAGCATCTCACAGCCAAGATATATCTTCGATAGCCAAGAGCAATCGTCGTAATTGATGACGCGAGCTTTTGCTTGCCATTGGTGGCGCAGGGGGGCATGGATGGAGGAAGAATAAATCTACAGTGAATCAATACCGACTGATATGCAAAGTGGCAAGCCATGGGGCAAGCACAGGCATGATATATGATCCGCTCTAGAATATGATATGATCATTATCACGTGACAATAATCCGTTGTCATCGCCAGCAGGGGAAGTTTTGCGTTTGTACAGGCGCAACAATCGGTAGACATTTATCGATTTTCTTGGGCAACTGTTATCCAACGCACCACGTTCCTTAGGAAACGCACCAGGCTTGGCAGTCACGTGACCCGATAATCAACGCACCGCGCTAAACACCAGATACTTATTCTGCGCACTGGGACTATTTGCATCGATCTCACGCAACAACGAGGCAATTATCGCGTTTTTTGAATAAGTAGATATCTGTTCGATGATGTGCTCGACCGATTTATATAGGCTTCGTGAGATTTGCTTAAGAAATGGTGGAGTTCTTGAGAGATGAAGTAAAACTTGCCCGGATTGGGCTAGGCACCCGCGCCAGAACTAATGCCTAGTCTACCCCAGTTACATGAGGCTAATCCACCAACTTATATCGGCCAGGATATCTCAACCACGAATGAGGTTGATGATTATCTATTTTCACAGCTACAATTCTATGACTCTACGGAGCAGGATGATGCCTTTCTCGCGGTGGGAGATACCTAATTAATCCAGTAGAGGCAAGAGGCGGAGTTGCTCTTATTGCTCTAGGCCAATAATAGTAGACCCGAGGAGATACAGCCTTTAGAGAGTAGGCGCTCTCCACGTAAGCCGGTTCCTAAGCGGCATTTTGACGAGGTTTTTGGATAGCTTATCTACTGCAACTTCTCATGTATCAATATCATCATCTTCCCACTCATCCTAGTCAGTTTCATGCCATTCCAACAGCTATGGCGCCGTCAGCATAAACTGCGAGTGCGTTGAATAAGTTTTGGCATTGCCCGGCGCACCGCGCCAAGTCGCGCTAAGTCACGTGAGTGCGTTTCCTAAGGATTGTGGTGCGTTGGATAACAGTCGCCATTTTCTTGGACTAAGTAGGGTCGGTCATATATACTTCACTTCCAGACCCTCCAGATCGTCCTTTGCTTTCCACTGTTCCAGCAGTTCTAAGAACTTCAAGGCTCCGCCACCATACGACGCGTTTTTCGCAGCTCGGGCGTTGAGCCTGCCTTCATTGTTATAGTACCCCGGGGTGCATTCTTTATTGAACGCCTCTCTCAGCTTGCCCATCTCGATAATTGTATCTACCCACTTTTCCTCGGCCTCCTGCGTCGGCTGGAATGTCTTGATATTTCTCTTCTTCGCCTCACTGATCATATAGGCAAAATGATTCGCCTGTTCGCCTGTGACGTGGATAAAGTTCGGAGTCAGTGCCGCCTGGACAATCTGAACAAAAAACATGTTTGGGAAGCCTCGGGTAGTCCAACCGTGCAAGGTTGAAGCGCCATCCCTCCATTTATCAGAGATTAGGATGCCGCCCTCTCCAGCGATGTCGAAGCCACTGCGGTCCGTCCAATCGGTGGCTAAATCGAATCCTGTAGCGTATATCAAACAATCTAATTCGTACTCGGTCCCGTTAGCTTTGACACCTCGTTCAGTGATACTTTCGATGCCCTTCCCATTCGTATCGACCAGTTGAACATTAGACTTATTGAAGGTCTGGAGGTACTCATCGTGGAAGCAAGGACGTTTGCAAAACTGATTGTAGTACGGCTTTAGCTTCTCGGCGACATTTGGATCCTTGACAATTGAATCAACCCTTGCTCGAATTTGTTCCATCTTCGTGTAATCGTAAAGCTGCCGTTGCTTGGCCATAGCCTCGAGGTCGTTGGATTCTGGAGAGTCTGATGACGGTCTTGCAAGCAGCTTGCGAATGATGTCCGTCCAGCCATCGGCCACGAGATCCTCCTCTTGATAGCCACCATTGACAACAATGTTGAAGTTATCCATTCGCCGTTTCTGCCACCGGTCCCCTAGTGTTTTAACCCACTCTGGGTCCGTCGGTCGATTACCGCGAATGTCGACACTACTCGGTGTCCTCTGAAAGACGTACACTTTCTTAGCCCAATTGCCGAGATGTGGTACAATCTGAACTGCTGTTGCTCCTGTACCGATAATGCCGACCCGTTTATTAGCAAGCTTGTGTAGATTCCCATTACTGTTGCCGCCAGTGTACTCATAGTCCCAACGAGACGAATGGAAGCTATGGCCCGTAAACGTCTCGATGCCTTTAACACCTGGTAACTTTGGTCTGTGAAGAGGTCCTGCGGCAGAAACCGCAAATCGTGCTTTAATTGTATCGCCTCGGTCCGTGCGTGCAATCCATCGGCTAGCTTCTGCGTCCCAAGACAGATGCTTCACTTCGGTTTGGAAGATGCTCTTCTCGTAAAGACCATACCTCCGCCCAAGCATTTTGGCATGCTCAAGCAATTCATCATTCCGCGCATACTTCTCAGTCGGGACGTAACCAGTCTCGTCGAGAAGTGGCATATAGACATAACTCTCGATATCGCACTGAGCTCCTGGATACCGGTTCCAATACCTGAGCACTATGTTAGAACATAAGAATTATCGTGTCTACGCAGCTTACCATGTTCCGCCAAAGTCACCTCCCTTTTCTACGATTCTGATGTCATTTATTCCTTTTTCCTGGAGCCTCACAGCCACCAGTTGGCCGCCATAACCACCCCCAACAATAAGCACTTCCACTTCTTCGTCTATGGGGTCTCTCTGTATCTTCTTCTCGATGTACGGGTCATGCAGATAATGACCAAAATGTGGATCCCCATCTCGGATAGACCTATACTGAGCGACTCCATCAGGATTGGCAGCAAGGCGCTTGTCGCGCTCCTGGTCATATCGAGCTTTCAGGGCAGCCGGATCCAGTTTGATATCCTTGTTGTGCATCTGGTCACTTTGATGTTCCAGGGTTGACAGCGTCGAGGGCACTCCTGTAGTACTGGAATCGACCACAGTGCTTGTGTTAGGCACATCTTTGGTTTGGCCTAAGACTACTCCTAGTTGCGACGAAATAACTTCCGCTTGCGCCATGTTGTTGTAGTTTGGAGATAATTAGAGCCCGAACACAACTTAACGATAGCTGCTGAGATGCACTAGTACGAAGCCTTCTTATACATGGGTTTCTTTATTAAGTTATCCATGGTCATCTCACTGTGCCGCGGCAATGCTGGGGACCCCGCCGTACCCCTCGTTCAAGAATACTTCACCTGACTCGTGCGGGACATGAAGCTCGGTGATTTCGGCAGGTAGACTTGGACAGACTCGTACACACAAACTTCGTTACTGAAGTGGACTTAAATCAGACCCGCAGTTAGTCACGTAAATCCAATTTTGTTGACTAATGCAACGCCTCCTCTCATCATTTGCTTGATCAATCCTCCCTGTTGTTAGCACTCAGTCTTACGTATCTCAGCGTTGACTGATGTTCCAATCTACAGTACGGCTTCGAGATGCCTGAAGTCATTGACGTCTCACATGCACGCTCACTTGTGTGGACTGTGACAACACAATACGATGCGGCAGACATCATTCTCTACAACTTGGCACTGGGTGCAGATGGTAGCGATCTAAGCCGCTGCTTCGAGGGCCACCCTCGTTTTCACGCTCTCCCAACATTTGGAACTTTGCCTGTTATTGCAGCCATGGGCAAAGTCGCACGGTCCATGCCCGATTTTCTGCCTAAATTCCAGCCTCAATTCCATGTACACGGTGAGCACTATTTGGAGGTCAAAGCCCCCTTTCCCAAGTCGGCAGTCCTGGAAACCACAGCACGAGTTGTCGACATAGTCGCGCGCCACAATGGAGTGATAGTCGCAGTGGGGATCACGTCTGTTGATACAGCGACTGGGGTTGAAATATGTTACAATGAATGGACTTCATTTGTGCTGAATGTCCCTGGAGAAGGTGCATCCTCGAAGTCACTTGGCCGGGGTCCCAAAAACGAGCCACAGCCAGCACCGATAAGGGCTCCTGATGCCAGAGTCGAACACAAGACGTCACCCGAGCAAAGTGCACTATACCGAGCAGCATCTGGAGACTTGAATCCACTTCACATTGACCCGGTGACTGCTAGGTCTGGTGGCTTTCCAGGCCCCATTCTTACCGGTACTTGTACAATGGGGATTGGTGTTCGGCATGTGATCGACACCTTCGCAAACGGAGATGTTGGTCAATTCCAGAGTGTGAAGCTGAGGCTAAGTAAGCCCGTCTTTCCTGGTGACGTGGTAAGGACTGAAATGTGGCGAGAGGATGCCGGTCAACGCATCGTTTATCGACAGGTTTCTGACCGCGGGAGTATCGTAATATCTCAAGCTGCGGTGGTTCTAAAAGGGTATACTAAGCACAAAGATGTGAAACCCAAGCTGTCATAGTTGATCGAAGCGAGGAAACCGTTAGTGAATACAACAACAGATTGTGTGTACTTCAGGCATATTTATAACCTTGTGCTACACAATCTGTCGTTTGAACTTCCCCATGGTTTTATGGGGGGGCTTCCGCCCCGCGTATCAGACATATCCGTGGGTCTTGCCCGCCATCAAAACTGATGGAATAGCATCATACCACTTTAATACTTCAAGGAGAGCGTCAGGAGAGCTTTCTAGACAAGATATCCTCGGCATTCATCTATCAGGATGTTGCTTTCAAATAGGGCATCCTCGGCTTTCCTGTATGAGAATTTGCTTCTCGAAGGGCCATCCTCGGCTTTTCTTAGGAAGTTTAATCAGAACATGGACTTAGAGGCTAACTCACGACCTCAACTTATTCCTCGAGCTGGGTTGCACAGACGAACGTGTTGTTATTTCCAAGCATGCCCTGGCTTAGTAAACAAACATGCAAACTTCCAGAGGAGGATCTTATCTCCTTCACCTTCGACCATTTGAATTATGATCCAGATAAGCCGGTGCGACACTAGATCCACCGTAGCGAGGTTCATCCTAATCAATGCCTAGATTTACCATGATGTTGATGATCCTGAGAGGAGCTTGTCGTGGAGACAAGGACGCGCAATGGTCCGACGCTTAGTCGCTGGTTTTCGCAAGGCCGGCCTTCAAGAAGGTGATTGCTTCTGTATGACGTCCTTTAATGATGTGAGTCCCCAACTGTCTTGTCTCGCCTGAGACTGACAATGCTCTATATTATGTACTCGATATGCTTTCTAGGAGGTGTGGGTGCTGGCGGTGTATTCTCTGGAACAAATCCAGCGTATCGGTCCCACGAAATTCGACATCATATTCGGACAGCAAATGTGAAAATGTTTATAGTAGAGCCAGAGCTTCTTTCACCAGTCCTTGAGGCCTCCAGACAGGAAGGCATTCCCGCTGATATGATATTCATCTTCGACACCCGTCGCCAGGAAGTTCCTGAAGGCTTCAGATCCTGGCATTGGCTATTAGAGCAAGGCGAACAAGATTGGGTTCGCATAAATGATGTCGCAACATTGAAGGCAACTGATGTGGCACGTCTGAGCACGTCAGGAACCACTGGTCCTCCTAAAACAGCCATGCAGTCCCACTACAACGCAACATCCTGGCATACGATGATGTTCGAGCTTTTTCCAGTTCCGTGGGACGTCAGAAACCTCTTCCCGCTACCTGGATTTCATGTGGCAACTGTGCCGGCTGTTCATGCTTCACCTTTCCGTCTTGGACAAGCGTGCTGGATCATGAGACGCTTTGATCTGGAGTCTTTCCTTGCTGCCATCGAAAAGTATGAAATCACCAACCTTGGGATCGTGCCACCTTTAGTGATCGCTATAATTATGTCACCCTTGCGACTCAAATACTCGATGCGATCACTGCGGAAGATTGGCTGTGGAGCAGCCCCTTTAGATGCGGCATCCCAAAAGCGTTTCCAGAAGCTCTGCGCACCGGACTCCACATTCACTCAAGTCTTTGGAATGACCGAGACCACCGGGGCATGTTCACTGTTTTACCATCCCGAGTCTGATGATACGGGTAGCGTCGGATCTCAATTTATGCCCAACACGGACATAAAGTCTGTCCATTCGTTATATAAATGACAATGATACTAATTTGGGCTCAGATTGATCGATGACGAAGGCCGAGACATTACTCGGTTCGATACTCGTGGTGAACTATGCATCCGCGGGCCGACCGTTGTGAGAGGATACTTTGGGAACGAGAAGGCGAATTCTGAATCCTTTGACCACGAAGGGTATTTCCGAACGGGTGACATCTTATACTGCGACTCAAAGACCAAGAAGTGGTTTATAGTGGACAGAAGAAAGGTTCAGAGCTTTGAGAATTCTATCGCTGTCCCCTAACTAACGATGTCTACCCCAGGAGCTGATAAAGGTCCGAGGCTTTCAAGTCGCACCACCAGAACTTGAAGCAGTGTTACTCGCACATCAAGATATCGTTGATTGCGCTGTCATTGGGGTCCGTCCGTCACCTGCGTCGCAGGAAGAACAGATAAGAGCATATGTTGTTCGCAGGCATGCGTCTAAGCTAAGCGAGCAGATGGTCAAAGATCTTATAAGTACCAATCTGGCAAGTTACAAGGCCTTGACTGGTGGCGTAAGATTCGTTGACGAAATCCCCAAAAGTCCGAGTGGAAAGATTTTGAAGAGAGTACTTCGAGATCAAGCGGCCCAAGAAGATCTGTCCTTACATAAATTGTAGTATGTAAGATCAAATTTGAAGGGTTTCCTTTGTGAGAGACACATTGACAGAAAAGCCACAACCCAGTACAGGATGAAGTGCAGAACAGTGACCCCAACTCACCGGTAGAATACTAGACCTAGGTCTCATGTCCTTCGGACACAGCTTTGATTCAACACTAGTTATAGGGTGTAAGTTTCACGGTGCTTATAGCCCGGAGAGAAGCGCGACGTCCTGGAGGTATTTATGAAACTAAGTGCGACAACGTGCTGATTTGCGTGACTCTCTTATATCTTACAAGAGGGCTAGGCGTGAAGAGACAAACAAACGACGTTTTCATTGATCAGAGGCCTATTACAGCAGCCTTGTGTTGACATTTTCTCCAAGGAGGTACCCCTTACCTGCCCCAAACCACCGTGAATGAGGTTTTACCAATGACAGGTACCACTCAGAAGCCCTTCAAGCAAAAATTGGCCTACGTCACCCTGGTTGGTGGGGGTGACATGGACTTAAGTAGGTTGAGGCTGTGCGTAGGAGCGATTGTAGGGAATGACGTATCGAAGCTGTATATGGGGCTTTGAGCGGGAACGACTCCAGCCGCGCTGATCTGGGTGATGCCAAGTGACTGTCAGAGTTGTCACCACGCATTGCACTTGGCCTTTGCAATACCCTGATCTGAGATGTGGGCCCGATACATGAGATCCCGCTTATCTGGCGATCTGTGCCGTATTCCAAGTGCGGGTGTGAGACAATATTGGCTTGGCCACACCCATTCCCTTGGAAGAGCACTGGTTGGTTGAATTTACCATGATCCTGCCTGAGGTTCGAGGTGAAGACAAAGTCTCTTCTCCCTGAGAGTGGTAGCTCTGTCGGGTAGTTCGCTTGCGCATCACTCGAAGACCTAACACGAATGATTTGAACTACCAGTTATCACCCGAGGCGACATTCAGGTGTTGACTCTGAGTTTGAAATTGTTTGGATATAGCATCTCGATGTCTAGGGCTAGGCAGTGTCAGGGTCAGTGGTAGGTTGTGAGTGAGGTCATCCATACAGAAAGCCCAGCCTGGACACAGTCAATTTAGCAGTTCGCAGGATGAGCAAGATCAAATGCAAGGGCATAAACCTCCGATAAAAGTGGATTGCTCACAGCCCCAGAGATCCATTAGTGTCTTGGAAAACAACGAGTGACACCATTCTCTCGGAACATCACAAGAGCCCACGGTGGCGATCCGCGTGATTCTAGATCGAAGTAAGGTCTCCACTGTCATTTATCAGGTGTCCATCCCTCTTCATCCGGAGTGCTGTCCAAACCACATACTCCACTGTTGACGCGACTTGTAGCCTTACCCAAAAACGGCAGGGGATGGGTCTATAATCTGGGCTTTTCTAGTAGTTTTGGCTCTTCAAGGTACACAGAGAGCCTGGGATTGCAACACGGAGCATTAGCACTTTTCAATTCCCACAATTCCTTCTCTTACCATACTATCGGCTATGGCCATCTATCTCTTGCAGCGACGAAAGGCCACAATATGATAAAGGCAACACTTCTACCTGACCATGAGATAACCCCTATCATACTCAGGTACACCGCCGAAGCTCCCATGGGTCAGACTGGGACCATGCCAAGTATCTGCATAAAGACTATTTTAGGAACTGGGGGACCCTCTCCTACTTTGGGTCATTGAAAAGGGACTGTTCTTCATCGGGCTGAAGATCTTTGATCATCTTAGGAAGCCAAGCTCACTGCTTTGATTTGGCGTAAGTTTTCCCCACATCGATCTCGTCGCCGAGACTCGGTAGGTTCAGGACTAGATATCCGGCCTTGTGTGTCGTTTGTCTTCCGGGCAGCTGGTAGTGATGGATTTTGCCAATATCGCCAAAGACGTTCTACCAGACTTGCTATTGGCTCCTCATCCCTTCACAATCGTCATTGTACTGTCTATAGCTAGAGTTGGTTATAGAATTAAGACTTTTCCCTCTCGGCGTGAAGTTGATGATGGATGCCCTGCAGAATTTGTCACACGCGAGTTAAGAGTGAGAACAATCCTCGTCATCATTTCCTCTTGAACTTGGGAGCTCTCAGTTCCGGAGAATTGGCATGGTCTAAAGCTATAAAACCGGTCGCATCTTCTTTGAAAGTAACCTTCGTCCATCCGTTTCATACTTCGCATTTACCAAAATCACCGAAGTCAATACTCTCGCTCTCCGAGATCTAGCAGAGCTCATTTGTCAAACTTGCCCACATTGTGCCTTCTACAAACCCAATAACCAATATGAAGTCTTTCGCTTTGACTACTGCTGTCGTGGCCGCCCTTTCAAGCGTCGCCGCTTCTACCCCAGTCGCATCACGAAGCAAATGGGCAGACTGGAAGGATGACTCCCCTTTCCATTTCACCTCGACTTACAAGGTTGTTGCTGTCCCAGAGGAAGTCATCAACGGGACTAGCGTCACTCCTGGAGAGCCAGGGGCCATCGGATACTACAACTACGGCATCAATTCAGATCTTGACGTTATCTGCTATGTAAGTCTTGTTAATTCATCCTGGACCGTAGGAGAATGTTTCATTAACGTGGCTCTAGAACATCACTCTATTTGGTGTTACTGGTGACTATCAGTCTCCCGCAGTGACTGCCACACACATCCATGAAGCTCCAAAGGGATCCGCCGGACCCCCAAGACTAGCTTTTCCTGACCCGCTTCCCATAAGCGATGACTCTTCTGTCGTTCGCCGATCTGTCGGCTGCTTGACTGGGCCGTTCATCACGGGTGTTCTGAATAATGGTGTGGACACTGGCGCGGGTTTCACACTTGCGCAAATAGAAGCAAACCCTGCTGGGTTCTTCACCGACTCTCACACAGCCAGATATGTCCCTGGTGTCGTCCGAGGACAGTTGGGATAAAGTCCCCCGGGACGCGGGACGGCTATGGAGGAACACATGATATAGTCTGAGACTGATCTAAGATATTGAGCTGGGACAGGTGTTCGACATCGCCAGCCTATTTAGATACTAATAGTAATCGACTTGAGCCCGTTACGTCCACAATCAACGTGTGTCTTGTATTTATTTCCATATAAAGACAGCTTGATTAGAAGAGAAAAACAAGCACTACGCCGTGGCACAGATTAGCACCGATGACTTTCCGGTGGACGAACGAACTGCCCATGTACAAATGATGGGGGCAGCCATAGACTCTAAGGGGGTCACAGTCTTAGTCGCATGAATTGCCTTCAGGATAGAGACGCAGCGGATAGTGCAACGTACATTCCTACCTAGCAACATACACATCTGCTGGCCCATATTATCTCCAGATTGCCTTATTTAGAACCACGGTGCCTAACCCTATCTCGAATTGATGTATTTAGATTGTGGAAGAGGCATTCAAACATTGTTCCTATCATTATGGCGCTAGGGCACTGCCTTTACTTTGGACGCCTGGCAAGGCTCAACCCTTATTTGGGACAGCGTCCCTTTCCACTTGCTCAACGGTGATGTCTTTCTCAATGCTCCCGCGAATGTTCTTCACAGCACCAAGTCTGCCCTTTTCAAAGGCGTCGTCGTCACGGGGCGCGGCACCGAACAGTGCATCCATTGATTCCAACGAAAGCCCTAATGACGAGTCAGTTCTTGTTTGAATTACGCCAGGAAGGAGGGAGGCCACCTTTGGTTTCAGGAATGAAAAAGTACACAAAGAAGAACATAGCAAATGCGAAGGAGCAGAAGATGAGATACGTGCCGTAGCCATTCGCTCTGAGATATTTTAGTGTCCATCCTGCAAAATCGTCTGGGCGCCACTTACCCAACCGTGACCAGCATCACTGGTACTGATCTAGCAACCACAAAGTTGAAAAGCCACTGCGTTGCAGCTGCAAGTGCAACTGTCAGAGCTCGTAGCCGTAACGTTGGAATTTCGGATGCATAGATCCAGCAGACTGGTCCCCAACCGAACTGGAAGAATGCTGCAAAGAGGAAGATGCAAACCAAAGCGACATAGCCAACTGGAGGCACAGGATCACCCTTTTTGGGAGGCGATATCCGAATGTAGAGCCCAATAAATAGCATACAGCATCCTTGACCCACTGCTGTCCACAGGAGAGATTTTCGTCTACCCAAAGTGTCGGCAAGAAACAGTAAGAAGATGGCGCAGCTGATGCATTTGACAATACCGTAAATACCTGTCGCGAACAAGCCGGTGTTGTGGCCAGTGATGCCCAAATTCGAGAAGATGAGAGGCGCATAGTTGTTGATGGCATTAGTGCCCGTCATCTGTTGGCAAATCATCAAGACGATGACAAAAATTGCACGCTTTCGATTAGCAGGAATCAGCCACATCTCTTTCATGAGGTCTTTAAATCCTGCACCTTGCATAAGAGCCCTTTCGTTTTCGAGCTGAGTTACCATTTCACCGAACTCGGCTTCAACATATCCATGAGTTGGTGGGAGCATCCGAACCTTGGCCAGGACTGCCTTCGCCTCCTCCCATCTATCCTGCTTAGCAAGCCATCTCGGCGATTCGTTGCAGAAAGACATGCAGATCAGCAGGAGAACTGCCGGGAGGCCTTGTACAGCAAGGGGGACCACCCAAGAACTATCGTCTGGAAGGTGCAAACTAGAACCGTAGTTGATCCAGTAAGCAAGCATGCCCCCAAGGACAATGAAAAACTGATAGGTCCCAGTAAGAAGACCACGGATAGCGCGAGGGACGTTTTCGGAAGTATAGAGTGGTGTCACTACTGAACAGCAACCAACACCAAGGCCGGCGATGAAGCGGCCGACGTAAAGGACTGCGAGATAGCCCCAGGCGTTGAATTGGAGGATAACCCCGACCAAGACCACGACGCCTGCGACCAAAAGCGACGTCCGTCTACCAAATCGATCTGCTAGAAAACCTGCTATGATAGCACCTGCAAAGCACCCGGCTTGCAAGGTTGAGACGATATTGGCTTGTAGATTTGCTAAACGTGCTTTGTTTTCAATGCCATCGAGGCCGAAACGGGTGAGAAACGCTGGAAGAACCACGACGCCTGAGATGATGGAGCTATCCATGCCAAATAACATGGCACCGAACCCTGACTTTTCGGCGACTGTTAGGGGAGTTTTTGTATTTGATCAAGTCTGACCTACCGACAAAGCCAAGAAAAATGCCCTCCATCCGTAGATCTCAGGCGGATCTTGTCGCATCGAATCATTGTGAACAACCTTCTTGAAGAAGTTGTAGCCTCGGTGCTTAACAGCCATGGTAACTAGTAGTAAAAGGTAACGCTCGCAAGCACTGTATCGTTATGCGAAACTCTTGGAAAGAGGAGCAGGGTAAAATGCAGATATGGATTGATATATGGTGTTTACACTGGCTACGGTCTTCCCATTCGTTGCATGGTACGCAACGAGGCAGATCTCGTTAGTTTGTCACATTGTTGTATTGCGGGGTGAGGATCAATCAAGGCTGGACGATCCCGCAGTCACCAGAGGATCCTGGCGTCATCAGACAAGTACTTTTCGTTGTAGGATGCAACATCGCTCTGAGCGAACGAACTGCCGTTGGCGGGGTTGACAATCATCAGCAGGGTCGTCGCAAATAGCCTAAGAAGTAAATGTAACTTGAGCGTCAGAGGTGGTTTTGAAACTTGGACGCGGTTTTTGGGGGCAAGGTTTGGGGGCACAAGGTGGGCCGAGGGGGGCCAGCGCCTCCAAGCAGGTTCTGTTTCGTGGCAGAAGTTAGGAGATGAATACATCTGTAAGTAGATTGTTGGGTTGCCCTTCCAAATCTGGGGTAAACGGGGGAGCAAGCAGTAGGTAGAATCCCTTTACAGGCCTAAATTCGACTGGATGCCAAAGAGAGAGTGATGATTGGGGGCGACCAGCATAGACATGCAGACAGGCCACAGAGCAAAGTCGCCTTGATTTTGACAAGATCGTAGCCGAGAACTACTGCCTGACCTTGCTGCAACGGACAAAATCCTCGAATGGAGGATCGGCCTCCGGAGGGTGTGACGAAAGCAGCCCGAGAGGCTCATCTCCTCAGGCATTCCATGTTCACATGAACGTTATGTGGAAGAGCCCATCACATGCTGATCTGCACACCAACCATTTACACAGAAACAACACTCCCGCCCAGCTAACAGAAGCCAAGGTCAAAACAAATGGAGGTGAAGCCCCGACCGCACTGGTCTTGGTTAAAGCCCAAACTATACAGCAAACTACAGTTGTGATAGTGGGAGCGGACCTCTCGCAGACCTAGATTTAACTGTTTACTCAATCGGTTCCCCCAACCCGTCGCCTGAGGCTTCAAAAAGTGGACAAAAGTACCTATACATAAGTTGTCGAACATCGAATGGCTGTGTGGAAGGCAATCCACGAGGCCCTCCTAACCAATTCTGACTGTTCTGGCGCCCCCACCCTCTGGTATCTGGCTGCAAACCTGCCCCCTAACTACTTAGATGTGGCCACAGAGCAATCCCCCCACTGACAAATCTGGCTACCTAATGTCTCGATGCTGGTTAATTTGTGTAACTACTGGTCAAAGTCTAGTAACATGGTAATTGACTAAACAAGAGATTGCCATTCTCAAGACCAAACCTTGCCCATCAGATTTGTTTCCTCTTCAGGAGGACATTCTCACTGGGACTTTCATAGATGCACCCGTGGACTTCTGCTTGGTGGATGTTATCTCTGCTTCAATTCACCACCATTCTTCAATCAGTGTGCAGCCGCTAAGTGCACGTGATCTCTCACAACTGAGACATGGCCCCATTTGTGTAGGCTTGCCGGGGTCGTAGTAATTGAATCGACATTTTGGAGATACCGCAAGATGTTATGTGGGCTGATCGAGCTCGCCAGCCTTTCCAACAGTGGAGACCGGTGTGTTTACTCATTGGCTCTTATAGCGATCTCTCGCGGGCAGCTCTGTGAGCATGAAGAGAAGTGCTTATGAAACGGCCCCCCTCGTTTGTAGTATGGTCCAAGTGTGAAATCAGGTGATTGAAGACGAAGAGGACATTGTCAATCCTTTCCTCTTTTAGTCGAATTGCAAGGCCGTATTATGTTGGACTAGTATCACCCCAAAGGCATGCCTCTAAGCCTTGAACATTCCGCGATTTGGATTTCAGGCGGGACATGGTCCTGCGAACCTATTCAACCGCCATGACGGCGGGATTGAGAGGTCTGTCATCCTCATGAGTTGCTTCAACAGGTAAAGGCCATGGCCGACTCAAACGTTCCAGCTTGGTCTCGGGAATTCGACAGGCTCTTCAGTCGCGGCAATGTCGTGCTGCATTTCCGGAAACTTTTTGAAGAAACCGGGTTTCATGGTCCAGTTCTTAAAGTTGTACGCATGCTCAAGAAATATCTTTGAGATCTCATATCGATTATGCTCGGGGCTGTATGCAAAGATGTCGCGATCCGAGTATGGCCAGTAGAAATTGAAATTTGCCACAAACGCAGCGCTGAAGGCTCCTGTAGAGGTGTATTTCCTGTATTCAAAGACCAATCGATCACGGAGTCCCGGCCAGATTAAAAAGTCAATCACTGCCGGGTGCTGAATGCTCTCTTGAGAAGGTCTGGCTGGGGTCAATAGGTTTGCGGCATAAGACGGGTTGAAGAGAATGCAATCTTACCGAGGACGTAGGAATACAGGAACACGATCCAAATTTTCTTTGGTTGGATGCTCTCGGTATTGGATCAAGGTTTGACACACATACATTAGCGCGACTCTTTGGGCTTTGGAGGTCCAGGTGCCAAAGACTTGTTGATCGACTTGTCGTAGAGCAGCCCAAACGGGGTGTTGAGCCTCGGGGCCAACATTGTCCCAACCCCAAATGGCAGCCTTGAAGGGCACGTGGAGGTCGGGGCTAGATGTAGAGGCAGAGTCCTTGCGGCGCTTGACAGTATTGAGGCAGGATATGAATGCGCCATTAGAAACATCCCACTTATCAAGATCTGGGACAACACGAGTACTCGTCTCGGTCGTAGGGAAATGGAAATCAAAGGGAGAGGGGGACGTGTGGCTCCAGGCGGTGGGACCCATTTCGAAGGTTTCAAGCAGCGAGGTGGGGCTGAAGTCGAAGAAATCCTCCAGTCCAGTAAAATGATTGATAGTGTCCGGACAAGGTGCAGAAATATTGAGATTCGCGCCGACACTGTGACCATTGATGACCTCTGTTGTATCGGACTCCGTAGAAATGGAGCCAAGCCGCTCGGACTTGGGGTTGAATGGCTCGGAGTGGTGGTATGGGCTCTGGGCACATGAGCAGTCTGATTTGGCTCCACAGCCACAGGGTTTTGTCTCTAGAGCTACGTTGCGAGACTGGTCCTCAGTGGTGAGAATTGCTTGGTCAATATTGGTACGCATTTTGAGCAGGGCATTCCGCAGGCGATTGTTATCCTGGCGGAGATTGTCGATGATGCGTGTCAAGCTAGCAATTTCGCCTTGTTTGTCACCGGATTCCAGGCTACTGAGGCGCTCTTCGAGATAGGCGATGCGGTTCTTGGTCCGCTCACGGGTGGCTCGCTGAGCCAGACGATCCTGGATTCGTTTCCGCTCGGCCCTAGTGTCGTCAGGGTCTCGTCGACGAGGCTTGACCTTTGCTGGCGTTGATTCGTCCATGGCGGGGTGGTGGCTACAGCAGACTTGGGTCAGTTGTGTAAGCAACTACCTCAGGCAAGGCTGGTCACCGGGGCACGTTCTTGACATGAAGTTTGAAGAGTCAGGAAAAAGGAGATTGAGTGCGGCGGTGTTGATGGTGGGCGAGTTCGGCTGGTCGGCTGCATATTATTATTAGACGAAGTGGAGGAGGAGCAATTGCCAAGCCCGATACCCGAGGCGTAACTTTTAGGTTTCATTACCCCAAGTTTGTACAGTAGCAGAGTACGATGTTCAACTACGGAGTAGGTTAGTAATAAGATGTAAAGGCTGTTGGCAATAGGTTGAAGAGAGGAGAGAAGAGAGAGTTCTCTGGTGGGTGATCTCTAGTAGTCTCCAGCTACGCCAGTAGTAGAGAGAGGTGCGCCCCATAGCTTGAGTACTCCGTAGATACCTACAGTATCAAGCCTCAGCCTAACCACATCTTCCTCTATTGGCTCAGCCAATGACCATCCATACAAGAGTCTCCACCTCCTTCTCCTGGAGACTCTCTCTTCTACATATTGTTTATTGATTTGTTGGATCATCAGTCACTACACCTGCATTACTAGGCAACACCGATAATGTCGTAAGTTTTGATTGTTGATTGCATACCCAAAGATTATTGCTGTTTAGACTGCTTTGGTGCGCTAGACATTTATACGGACTCTAATTGTATACGTCAGCCAGACAACATCTGGGCCCGCCATCAGATCAATTTGCCTCAAACATGAGATATATACTTTGGCCAAAGGACAAATACTGTGGTCTCGGTCGACGGCATTGAATGATAATTGGGCGCATGACAAGGATGCGGGTTTGGGAAATGGAGTTGAATAGAACTCTCAAGAGAATATGTGAGGGCCGATCTCGTCGGAGTCTGAAATCTGAACTTTGCTGCCTGAACCAAACATCATGATATGGAGCATCTAGCTGAGGTCCTCAGTCTTCTAAGTATATCTGTCTCTCGCTTTCCTTCACAATATTCCCATTCTCTCACGCTCTTCCAACACACATCAAACATATCAAATCAATCTTCTCACATCTTTCCAACACACATCAAAACACATCAAATCAATCCTCTCACATTTTCCAACACACATTAAAACACATCAAATCAAACGTGCTTTTTAAAATCTCCTTTACTCAAAGCCATTCACTACATAAATGTAAGCAATCCACCGATCTCCAACCACAAATTGTCTAACTTGATCGTTGCAGCCTTTCCAACACATACATCAACATGAAGTTCTCCACTACTTTCGCATTGTTGAGCATGGCTACGTCCATCTTTGCCCGACCAACTACTTGGGACCCAAATCAGGCACCAGCCGAAATAGCTCCTCCTTTTGCACCATTAATGGCCACACCTGGTCCATTCGTTTCGGATATCACCAAAGAGCACAGAGACGCGGAGGTATCAAAAGTCCCCGAGCATCTTGAACGTCGTGGAGACTTCCTGGACATTGCGTTGGGAATAGCTATGCTCATCGAGGATCTTCTCCCGGGCATCTCCTTTCCCGATTTCAGTGATGACCCGAAATGATCATCACCTTGGATGAGGGAAACTCTAAGAAACCTTTCGTCTAGAATTAGTAGGGCCGGGCTCGCGGCCTGACACGATGGTTGAACCCTCAAGCATGAGGTTATGTCAAGCAACACTTAGCTTGTGATTAGTCCATCAATACATCCCACCACCACCTGTTGCACTCTAGTTTGCCTAGCTCCATTGAAGTGACTCTCAGACCTCGCGTGTATTACATCGGTGAGAGGTGTTGTCCGTCTGTAGAAGTCAACTCAAAGGCTGGAAAGAGACATATTACACAGGCTTAGGGAACGAAGCCATCCTTGGTCGCCTGCATTTATGAGAGAAAAGCCATCGATCATCATTGTTCTAAAGAAAAAAAAAGCCGCCTATTCGATACTGATGTCTTCATTGCGTCACACGCCGCTGACTTTGACCTTCTTTGTCTCTCGACTGGTCTTTCCTGACAACATACACTGGTCCTTAAAGGTGAAGTTTTTCATTTACATCTGCCTTTCCAAAGGCCAAGGACAAGAAGTATGGATCCCAAACCTCCCAACCCTAACCACCCGCGGTCCTGCTCATGTCTTCTCTGCATAGAGCGCACCAACTTTACTTCACCGCAAGACCCCAGTGTCTTCCCACCACTCTCGTGATGGCTCTCAAATCACTCCGCATTCTCGTTAATTGTAAACCCTCTTGAAAAGGAAAAAAGTCAGTGATCGCTCTCATCTGATCAGCGAATTTGGCGGGGCCCGTGGGCGCAACAGAGTCAACAATATGGAGGATGACGTACCCATCAATTACCAAGTTGTGGCCCACCACTAAACTCATGCGTGGCAAACTTAGCAACACGACGACATCACCGATTTCGTCATATGTGGCCTTCCGGCCCTGTCTGGCCTCGTACTTCTCCCAGACATCGTCTGGGCTTGTTGTACCACCCTCGGGTTTCATAAAGTCGTCCAGGAGTTTTGTCAAGAGAAATCCCGGTGACACAGCATTGACGCGTATGCCGTGAGATCGAGCTTCAAGAGCTGCCTGAGAGAGAATGAATTAGAGCTTGTAGAAAAGTGGATTGGGACAGGTCTGATGCGAAAAGAGCAAGAAGACACATACAGCTTTTGTGATGCCCATGACTGCGTGTTTCGACGCCGAGTATCCAGTTGTTCCGGCACCAGCCTGGATAGAATTGACTGAAGCGCAATTGACGATAGACCCTCGTTGAGGAGGTCGGTGCTCCTCCCTGGTCCTTTGTTAGACCAATGGCCGGAGCAATTGTCGATTGTTGAGTGTCAACTCACACTTCGATGCTTTCCTGCTTCATCATCTGCCTGAGAAGATGCTTGTTGCAGAGCCAAAGGCCGATGGTGTTCACATCGATAACCCGTTGCCAGTCGCGCAGACTGATGTCCCATGTATTTCCGAGAGGACCAATGATTCCGGCAAAATTCCTGGCCAAGAGGGAGAATTAGTCGAAATTCTGAGTGAATTGAGTGTCGTGGGGTCCAACTTACGCAGCGTAATCTATGCGACCAAACTCATTCACGGCCTCAGCGATGGCTCTCTCGACGTCAGCTTCTTTGGTGACGTCGGCTCGAATGGCTAAACACTAGAGATTGAGGAACAACGATGGTCAACCAACATCCTCCGTGTGGTATACAAGTCCACTGCTTCTTCTGGGGTCCCATCACTACACCGACCTACCTTTGCACCATACTTCTCAACATTGGCCTTGCCCTCGGCAAACGTCTTCTCGTCCTGGATGTCGACGAGCACGACACCGCGAGACCCTTCTTTGGAGAATGAAACCGCAATCGCATTTCCCAAACCCCGGGCACCTCCTGTAATGAATGCAACGCCTGGAGCATTGGGCCCCGATCGGAAAACCATACTTATAACTGATTGGAGCGAGCGGCTGATGACAGTCGAATATGGTATATAGTGAACCACAAAGCTCGAGGGGTGTTTTAAACTCTACGGCGACGTCAACCACAACCAACGTTGTGGTTAGAGGTGATTTGAGGAATTGGTTGTGTTATGAGAACCTACTACCGCGATTGGGCACTATGTGAATTGTGTTCTGCTCGCAGACTGAGCTTACCAAGAGTCAACTATCACGATACTTATTTGACAGTCTTTTCTCAGTGACATACTCATACCCCCATGATATAGGCGTTCCTTGCCATCTACAGTGTAAATCCCCCCTCGTTGCTTTCCCCACCAATCGACCCCCAGGCCCGCCTGAAAACCGAGACCAGACCTCGGGTAAGCACAAAGTTTATCTTGCCTCTTCACCTGGGCAATGTCACGCTGGGAACTACAGATCCAAAAATACGAGTCATTGATAATGATTCACTGTTGATCGTGCTCTACCCTGGCTTCCACCCAGTCTTCTCTGCGCACAGCGACAGTGGAATGCTGGATCTCACTCAAAGTTGTCCTCTCGCCTGGTTCCAAATGTTACAAGCATAAAAGATAAATACCTGAACAAGTATGACTAGACATGTTTAGCATACTTGTTCAATTAGTTGGGAAGTACTTATTAAGCTTGCAAAATATGAGTGTTAGTGGCTTCCGAGTCAATGTCACTAGATATGACAAGGCATGAACTCATCATCTAAACTACAGCATCGTTGCTGTATATTCCGAATTGCACAGTCGCGCCATGGTGTCGATCTGTAAATAGATGCCCTTCTCTTCGGACTTCTGAAGGTTTACGTGATGGTCAGAGGGTAGAGCTCCTAATTAAGGCTTCACCACGACACACGGAGTTATATTCATGCCGTATCCAGCTAGCATCCATTCGATGAACTCTGCTAATGTCTCTCTGAATATTTCTGTAGATCCATATCCACATCTCAGGGTAATGAGCGAGTGAGCGGGGCACGGCCTAGATTCAAACCCATCACCTCGGCAGATCCTGAATCAGGAATTTCTCGTCATATACAAGTCTCGATAAGCCACGCAATTCAACTCGTCTCGGAGTGGATACCCTGACCTGTCACCAATTCATTACATATCTCAAGCCAGTTGCCTTTCGATTTACGCGGGGCATGAATATACAGGCAGTCGCTGACTCAAAAGAGCAAGGATGAAGGCTGCACGATTTTACGGAAATCGTGACATTCGAGTGGAAGAGGTTGAGGTGCCTCAGATTCGAGATGGGCAGGTCCTGGTCGAGATTGAATGGTGTGGAATCTGCGGATCAGATCTCCACGAGTATCTCGTCGGTGAGTCGACAAGTGGTGGCATTGTCACGCAGAAGAGCACTACTGACAATGGCGGGCAGGTCCTGGGACCATTCCGACTAAAGACAAACCCCATCCTTCAACAGGGGCATTTTTGCCAGTTACCATGGGCCATGAGTTCTGTGGGAGAGTGAGCAAGGTTGGGAACAACAGCAAATTGAAACTCGGACAGGCTGTCATGATAGACCCGCGATTGCGGTGTTCCAACTGTCACGCTTGCAAGGCCTCAAACACCAACATCTGCAGCCAATGGGGCTTCCTCGGCCTGCACTCTTTCGACGGCGGCGGGTATTCTGAGTATGTGGCAGTCAAGGAGGACATGTGCTACGTACTCCCGGAGCATGTGCCCTTGAAGGATGCCGCGTTGATTGAACCACTGGTTGTCGCGAATCATGCTGTGAGAAGTTCCGGGGTTGATTCGTACCGTGGCGAAACAGTCTTGATTCTCGGGGGAGGGCCTGTTGGGCTTGCAATGATGGCTGTGCTCAAAGCCAAAGGTGTGGGGAGGTTGATCGTGAGCGAACCTACAGCCAAACGTCAGCAACAGACGAAACAATTTGTGGACGTGGTTTTAAACCCCAGAGATGTCAAAGTCGGCGATGAGTGTCGCAAAATGACCGACGGCAACGGCGTTGACCTAGTGTTTGATTGTGCCGGGATCATGCCTGGCCTAAGGGACGGTATGGACGCCTTACGACGAGGCGGCACTTATGTCAATGTGGCTGGATGGGAGAAGGATGTATGGGAGTCAAACCATGCCAACCAATCGAGGAAGACACAATTTGCTAACTTGAGCCGCAGTGTATCGTGCCGATGGAACATTTCATGCTGAAAGAGATCATCTTCCGAGCGTCTATGAGCTATACCGAACGAGACTTTGACGAAATCGTGCAAGGCTGGATTGCAGGTAGGTCCAAGCCTTTTGAGTTCCTTCGACTCTAGCTTCGGAGTTGGCTGAGTCGTCTTTAGGCGCATACAAAGGTTTCGAGAAATTGATTACCGCCCGGATAGCCTTGGACGATGTGGTCACCAAGGGGTTCGAAGAATTGGTTAACAACAAGGATGACCATGTCAAGATTCTGGTTACGCCAAAGCCAGAGCTTCTTCTGAAGTAATCTCGTGGCAATTCGGTCCCATTGCATCTAACCTAGGCCAACTTCCAAGTGGATGATGTTATGTTTGAGTACAAGATCTGAATCTCGTGCCAGTATACTGGTTGAATGTCCATTATATTGACCCACCCGTGGTATATGATTGTTGCATGGCTCGGTACTGCACGAGACCTTGCTCAGCGACGTCGCCATATGACTGAGATTATCATGTACAGCCTGTTCAAGTGACAGGAATAGAATTACCATCGTGCACATAGTGGCGACACGTTTAGGGCCGCCGTGCTATCATCCCTTCCTCTTTAATGGTGCTAAAGTCGCGTCAGAAAATCCTCATTATCGCCTTCGTATAAATATACCCTCCCGAAAACTAATGTTTCAAGGGACCGTCCTTGCAAAACCCGCTCAGTATTGGAACCTGGTGATTTCCGCATTTCAACCCTTGGACGCAATGATCTCTTCCACTTTCTGATGTTTGGCTGTAGTCGGTTCAGGCTCGGCCATATTTGCTCTTTCCATTAATATCGTCAATTGGTCAACATCAGCTTCTGTTGAGGCTTTGCCTTTGTTGCTCCGTAAAGTTTGGATCCCAGCGGGTTTTTCCTTGCGCCCAAGGATAGTTTTCATCGTCATGTTGACCTCGTTCTCCAGCTCCTCGAGATCGATCATTTCTCGACTGTCGATCAACTTTTTACGATATGTTCTCAACATTCGACAAGCTTGTTCCGTTGCCATGCCCAAACTCCCATATTCAGGTACCCCGCTCATGCTTCGCCTCCGGCCTTGAAGATTGGCCTGGCCTCGCAAATCGGTCGGAACCGAGGGTGGCCGTCGTAAGCGGATGTTGTTAGACCTCTGCCTGCTTTTCGGGGTAGTTGGCACAGAGAGAACAGGTGCTGGCGGCGAGGGTGATCGTTCAAAAACACTGATCATTCCATTGCCACTGACTCGAGTGGAATCGGTCCTTGATCGTTGTGGCTTGGGTCTTAGTGAGGACCGAGCTGGAGGGGAAGGGGACCGACGAAGGTCTCGTCCGTTCAATGTCGTCAGCCTATTCGAAGGACTCGTGGTCTCAGCTAACCGAATGGTGCCCTCCTCGATGTCCTCTATCGTAGTTGAGAGAGCTAGCCTGGATTTCTTCCTTTTCAAACGGGCTGGAGATAGAGATCTTGGGGAAGATGGCGACGGAGGCACACTAGGACGTGTCAAGTCTGCGATATCCATCTTAGTCAAGACTTTCCTCAATGGAGGGAGAGATGTGGGGATTTGCTTCGTCAGCGGTGAATCAGGATCGTCTGAACCACTTCCGATCCCACAAGGTCGCTCCGGAGAGGTCTCTCCAGGCACCAGGACCGTTATCTTTGCGAGGTTCCATATCATAATCGTACCATCAAGGCCGGTAGAGACTATCGTGGTTTGGTGCTCTGACCCGGCTTCTGCACTTTGTTGGAGACAGGCAATATCACTCACCCCCTCTGTATGTCCTGATTCCCGTCCAACTAAACTGAGGGATTTCTCGTTGTACACCCGAATCGATTTGTCCAGGGAACAATAACCGATGACCACTCGTTCAGAAGTTTCACCAGCCCCAGGGCCTTGCGCGCTGATGATGGAATTCAGGAAGACTGTGTCGTCATTTTCGTAATCTCCGAGCTTGAAGGATTCGGTGAATGCACCAGCTTCGCAGTCAATCTTTGTGATCTTGCGATCCATGGTGGCAATAAGCACTAGATTGTTAGTTGAAGGGGTGATTGAAAGTGGCGAGGCCTTCAATGTTAGGACCTTGGTGGACAGATATGCGGGAACATCAACACCATCCTGATGTCGGAGAACTCGATCTCTGATCACTAGTGACCTATCGGTGGCGCATGACAATAGACGCTCCCCTGTGGGCGAGAACATGACATCGCTGACTGATCCGGCATGATCATCCATAGTTTGCAGAAGCTCGAAAGAATCTTGCAACACCTTGAACAGCTGGACCATGCGATCGCGACTACAGGTAGCGACCAGAGAGTCGGGAGCATGAACGGACATGCCGCTTATTTCGGCGCTGTGCGCACGGATAGAATTTGTCACTTTCCAATCCGCACTGTTGACTAGTTTCAAAATACCGTAGCGGTCGCCAGCAACGAAACTGGCGGTACTTGGAATATATCGAATGCGACATAACTCATTCTCATAGTTTTCGTCGGCACCTCCTGGTTGATCAAGGTTGAGGTCTTGCTGGAGGAGCAGCCGTCCCTCAGTGTTCCAGAATTTGACCTCCCCGTTCTTGGACCAAGTGATGAAATCTCCTAGGTCGGCGGATACCGGTAGACTAAGGACGCCCTGCACAGCAGAATTCTGAGCCGTGGACAAAGGATGGTCCTGATACTGCGAATTGTCAATGGCGTGCTGGAGATTTAGCCCGCCTTCGCTGTCCAGTGTGATTGTATGAGTTTCAATCCTGCCAATAGCTGTTACGTGGCGTGATTCACGAGACGCAAATCCCAGGGATCGTCGGACAGCTGAGTGTCGGGACGACCTTCGAGGGCCATTACCGAAGCCTGCTGGCTTCGCATTCGCACCTGGGGACTTGTCTGTGTTGGTCAGTGCCACGTAATCTTCATGCTGCAAACCCAAAGTAGTCCCCACAAGAAGCTGTTTGGCACCGGCGTCGTAGACAAGGGATGTAATGCCAAGCTCTGTCCGCTTCAAGACCTTGAGTTCAAGAGTGCTCTGAGATGCGTCTGCGGTGCAGAGATGGCCCGTTTCCGTACCAACGACAAAGGTCACGTCATCAATATTCACTGCACAGGTGAAAGTTGAATCAGCCATAGAGCCCAGCAAGCAGTTTCGACCTTGAAGAGGAGCAGGACCAGGGCTGGCCATGTACACATCAGAGCGGCGAAAGCGAGGTTGGCGGGTGGGTGACCTTTTGGAAGGGTCGGCCAGATGCCATAGCTTGATGTGTCGAGTGCCGACTGTCACAAGAGTATTGCCGCACCATGCCATGTCGCAGATGGCCGTGGTACACTTGTTGACAGAATGGAGAGTCAACTGGCCGGTTCTTGAATTCAGAGCCCAGATAAAAAGAAAGCCATCGTTCAGATTGCCTAGGGTGGCTAGATACTTCATGTCCGGGCTGAATGCGATGCAGCGAACGCCATGGGTATGGTCGGACACGATCGAGGTAGGGATTTCGGTAGAAGCATCGTCGGCGGTGGAGAATAGCAGGACCCGTGGGTTGTAGCCTGCTTCTCCGATTGCGAGCCACCTACCATCGCGACTCAAGGCCACACACGATGCAGCTTTAATTCTCTCCCTCGCGGTCCAAGTCTGGGCCCCTGAATCTTCTAGCCATTCGCGGCCAAGAGAGACAGAAGTCAGGGTGTCATCGCCCTTTCGTGGTGTGAATGTGGAGGTCCTCCTCCTTGAAGGGGTGGTTGCAGGAGAATTGTCATAGTAGGAGGTGGGAGGGTTCAATGAAGGTGCTGTAGGACGGGCCCTGAAGTACCTGTGAGAGAGGAGGCCTCGTTCATCGACTCTGGCCAGGACGGCGACGGCGCCGGCGCAGTAGGCATAGGAGTTGATGGCGGTGGAACAGGCGAGCCCAGAGGGGCCGGCGGTGGTTGTTCCTATTATTTTGTGGAGCACCAAGGCGACATCGGGGTGTCTCCGGGATCGAAAGCCACCAGCAGGAGGGAGTTTTGCTATAGGTGAGCCCGCAGGAGTAGTTCGGGCGGAGGGGGACTGGGAGTTTAGTCTGCTGCGAAGGCCATATGGGTGAGAAGCCATTGCTCCAGCCATCCACTCATACAGAAGTGATGGCGGGGCCGACGAGGAGATGTAGTATATCTTGCAGATGCCTGGTGTGGCTGCTTGTGAATTTGCGCCGAGCGACCGCAGGCAATCTCATTGGAAACAGATGTCGTCGCGTGATGATACAGAAAAGGAGAATAGCCAGATGGTATCAAGGTGCAATGCGATGCATTGCTGGTTGCGGAGTATACAAGGCAACGCTGCCCATGCTGGGTCAGGTGTGGGGTGAGCGCACCGTGCCTGTATCGCGGGGGGTGATGTCGTCGCCGGCGTGACAACGAGCTTTGGTCTGTCGCGGACGCTGTGCTGTGGCGTTGGTTAAAGTGTCTGGGTGTTTACATGGCTTACCGCATATGGAAAGGCGTGAAATGTCACAAAGGGTGGACGTATCTGCACTTGGTTGTCAACACTCCGCGGTAGAGCAGCTATGCCACATTGAGGCTGAAAGCAGGGGAGACTTGTGGCTGGGGCATCTCCAGAAAGCAGCCGCGATTTGCACCTCTGCGCCTTCTACCACCTACCTTGCCGTGCGTCCCTCCCTCAGGTCACCACGATAAGGTAAGGTACTCATAGAAAGGTGCCTCTCCTCTCATCTTCTGTAACTTCATACATCAAACTCCACAGTCATCGGCTACGGGTGTACTCCGTAGACTTGTGCAGCACAGACCAGGCAAAGGACCCACCACGGTGTGGAACAAAAAGATCGTTTGCATGGATCCACTTGATCCGATGGTGTATCCCATCTCGAATGCAACGTACCCGGTGCAGCCTGAGGAGTGACAATAAATGTAACTGTGGTCTGGTAAAATAAAGTCGAAAGTTAAAATTTGGCTGTCAAGATTGGGCTCAAGGAAAATTTTAGCCGCAAGCGCTGGTTCAGCCTAGGCAAGCGGATAAAAGAATCAATAATAGGGCATCTCCGCGAAGGGGGAAGTGACTGCCAGAAATCGGAAAGGGCTGCTTTGATCCCATGGCTTAGGACATCTCAAGAAAATCTTGGACATGTGTGGATATGGGAGAGGAAACTCGTCATCGTCACACATGTTTAGAATATCCAAGTCGATGGTTGTGCTGTTTCAGAATTGGGAATGCTGGGGGCGACTTATCTTCACGACCTTTTGATCCGACTGCGAAGATACCTTGTAACCCACATGCTACCCGAGTACTGTAGACCATCATCTGAAAATTATCTTGCCAAAACTTCAATTTGTGCAAGTGAAAACAATTGACGGTTTTGGACTTGAGATTTTGTTATATTGGCGATGGACCATGGGACCTAGGTGGAGGACGATGGAAGACGAGGACGATTCCAATACGAGGTCTAATCGACCTTGCTATCATCTGCAGACACATGCATCTACTACCTCGTACATAGGGAATGATGAACCGTGACGTGGTCAATCTACTCGTACGTACGATAGTGAGGTCACGACGTAGGGTTACGCGAACGGTGCTCCGTAGATGAGATGAGATTAGCCTGTGGAGTACCTATGGACTACTTTCTTACCAAAGCAAAAAATGCAAGTCAGCAGAATGGATGGCGTGCGTGACATCCATGGAGAGTCATCAGGTTGTTTCAAGTCTGACGTCGCAGGCTTCTGGGTACATCCGACCTAGTAGTAGGTACCTACATACCTAGGTACCTTGTACCTACCTAACTAGGCACCTACCAGGGTAGGGAGGCGGGGCGTTGGGGCTCTGGTAGACCTTCGGCTGTCACGCTTGAGTACTCCGTACCCAAGCAGCTAAGGCATGCATAGAAGGACTTGGACCAAAAGTCATGCCAACTCACTCCATATGGAACTTTACCCAATGGACGGATCTAGATGAAAGTTACTACTCCGTAAATGTGCTCGATAAGCCGAACAAGAATGGATTCAAAACTCGGTGTAAATCTATGGCAGATTTGCAAGGGCCCACCTAAGGAGTAGAACACCGGAGACCCCCCTTACGAACACGAATACTATGGAGTACGGAGTAGAACATCATGCGTAAAAGGCCAAGGTTGCACACAACTTGAAGTTTGAATTTCCATGGTCCGGGGTGCTAGTAAAAATGCGTGGTTGAGTGAGTACTAGGTAGGTAGTGACGAAAGACCAGTCGACAAAGTGACAAGATCTCTCGGACTCTACGCTCCGGATCCTCGGCTTCGGCCTGGGGTTCAGATCCGCAGAGTGGCCCGGTCATGCAGAGAACAGAAGACTAAGCGAGCACGAAGCAGATCATCGTCGGCAAAAACCACAAATGCAGGCTGACTGATGAAGAGTCGCTTGTGGTGTTCGGGGTGGGGGGGAGGCAGAGGGAAGGGGGGATTGGGGGTAAACGCAGGGTCTGGTGGAGGATAAAGCCACGTGTGGTGTGGTAAACTTTGGTTTACGAGGACTCACTCGTACAGGGGACCCAGAACCTAACCTAATGGAAGATTTGGATCTGGTTATGGGTCCAGGCTTAGTTGGGGGTGTGGGTGAGGTAATTCCTAACTAAGTACAAAGGGACCCTGGGAAAAAGAGTGAGTGGAGGTGCCTGTGCAGAACCACATAGTGTGGGTGGGTTAACAGTCGGCCTTTTGAGTGCCCACGAACCCTGTATTCTTGGTGCATCCACTCGTGATGGTCCCCGGCGGACATCTGCAGATGACTCTTTTCCATCATCTTCGTCTCCCTCTTCGTCATGCTTCCCTGCCCTTCATGTCCAAGGCACTGGTGATGGTAGGTTACGACCGGATCACGGAATCAACAAGAATTCGTAGCGGCCCTTGGCTGTTTTGCTTTACCATCTTCCGTACTCGTATGCGGACAAGACTTAAATTCCCTTGGTACCATAGTGCCATGATGCCTACACATTCACGACAGCTCAGTTGCCTATGTAGGTAGGCGTCCCAGTATGATTTCTTTACCTACCTAAGGCACAGACTTATCCTTATGGTTACTCGAAGGACACAGTTCTGTCGACAGTACCTGCTATCCTGATTCTTAACCCCTAATGCGCCTAACCCTGCAAAACTAGCCCTGGAGGGATCGTCCACTTCAAGCGATCCCCCGCCTCGTATCTGTCAAGTTGGTTGTATGGTAGTACCCTTTTCCCTGGAACAATCATGTATGTGTCCAAGCCCATTGCATGCTGGAATCTCACAGTCAGTTCCGTCCCAGAGATCCTTGGCAACGTGACATGGCACCATCGTCTTTGGCTAGGGCCTGGCACGGCTGGCTAGGTACCTACCTCAGGTACTCCGTAGTGTTCTCGAATTTCTCACTGGCTTCGTGCCGTTCCCCAGGACTCTTGTGCCCTCTTCCCATCACTCGAATTGCCCATAAATTCTTGTGCCTAGACCTGATACAACCTGTAATGCTATAGTCGACGATCTTCTGGCACCCAGCTTTGCACCCAGCTTTGTCAACCTCTCACCCATGCTTCTATTTACCTTGTCCATCTCACTCGTCTTAGCTCTTCTACCATTGTCCCAGTCTCTTGAGAAATTTTACACGCCACCCGTTGATCAACCCGTGCATGCGATGGCCGCCGTAGTCGTCTCACTCAAATCTTAGCTACCCTCACCCTCTGCTTCACCGGTAAGCATGTCGGCGTGGAAGAACTTCGGGGCTTGCGGCACTACTCTCCGATTTCCACGATTTTTAATGGGCCTGAGATATGGATAGCGGATGGCCCTAACCATCCATCAAATTCCGTCGCACTGTCCACACGCGGTTCTGACTAAAGCTTAATCCGTTCAATGATGCTGGTTATGATTGAACCGTAGCTTTTTCTACGAGTAGACGAGCCACTCGCTACCTTGCTGTACCAAAAATCACTCTCCCAAGTACCTACATGGCAATAATGCCGTGACAACAGCCGCCAACCTGGCGTCACATTCACTTAAGCACCCCTGCCGGACCCGGATCAGATGTGAACACCGACTGTTGTCGTTGGTAGCCCTGAATCTTTACTACTGTATGATTTCTGGCTAATATGCAGCTATCGAGTGGCTGCTCAGAACACCGGGTTTTATTTCCCCAGTGTTCGTTCGGTTCTTCTGCATCATGATTTTGCCAATACATTACACTCATGGTTCTGCCTATTGTGCATGGCAAACCAGAACTAGCCTCAACGCAATCATCGACCATCACCTTGGCAAAGATGCAGATTTCCCAATGTTTCCCGCCGCATGCCATCCCACTCCGCCCATGCTGCGCAGTCTGCGCGAGTCGCTAAATTGCAAGTCAAAGTGAAGCAAAGACACCGCCTCCTCGTGAAGCATCTCTGGCTTCACACCCACAACGCCGGTCCCTCAATACATCATAACCCTTTCAAGACACACGTAGTCATGGCAATTCGTTCTCGTCACAGAGAATCCTCAAACGAGTGCAACGCAAACTCGGAATTTAGATCAACCACATTCTTGTCAAAGTACCCGTCCCGACCTGCGTAAATCATGTCTTGAGCTGAGAAAGCGTCAAACTTGTCAAACTTTTCCGGCATGAGCATCTCGCTGAACGTCTGGTCCTGACATGACCGCAGAGTGCCCAGCTCTGAAGTCAGCTCAGCTATCCGGTTGTTGAGTTTGGTGACTTCGTCGGCTTGCCGGGTGTAAGACTGTAGCAGATCTTGGTGCTTTTCGTGGAGGTCTTCTAGCTGATGCTCTAGCCCTTTGACATGCTTCTCTTTGCGCTCTCGAAAGGCGCGCTGCGAAGCTCTGTTTTGCGCCCGTCTCCTCTGTTGCAAGTTAGTCAAGGCCAAACCCAAGACCAAAGCTAGGACCTCAAAGGTCCAACTCACCAAGTGCATGTTAGGAATGGTATCCTTATCCTTGACCGAAGTCGAGGTGCTATCCGATCGCCGTCGTCTGCGGTCTGACGAGTCTAGAGTGGTGGATTGGCTGTATTCGACTGGCGCCTTGTTGGTCTGAGTTGTCGGGTAGAAGGTCGCAGGAGTGGCGGCATATTGAAAGATATCATACGGCATCGCCGTGTTATTGAACATCATGGGGCCCATTTGCTACCAGGCGGTCAGAGTTGCCATCGACAGGCTGGCTTGCCACTGTGTCGACTTACATGAGGTGAATTGGGACTTGAGCCTTCTGAAGTGCTATCAAAGTATGGGCCAGCAGTGAAGAGGGATTGATTAGGCGACTGCGAAGGCGAGCTCACATAACCAAAGTCCATCGTGGGGGGAGCTAGGATGCAACGTCACGCCGCGGTGGTCCGACGTTGGTATGGCAAGTTATATAGGACTGTGCTCGAAATAGAAGGTCGAAAAACTTGAGTCAGCGATGGATGATATAGTCGAATGGAAGATGGAATCTCTGTCGGTTTCCAGGACAAGAGCCATGCCTTAAACACACTGGCAAAGATGTAATTTAATCATGTCTTTCTGCTTGGGGCTATTCGGGCATAGACCAACTAGTCTATGGAACGTGGTGAATTGTTCTGCCAGGACGTGCCATGCTCAAGAACGGGTGGGTGGATGGTTCCAATCAACCCCATGCCCTCATGATGGTGGAATGCAGGGGTCTTGCAGCACCCGGACAGGCTCCAAAACAGCTAGATCCAACGGGCATGGATCTGAGTTGGAGGGCTAGGTAGAGCAACCAGGATTGCCGTCGGGAAAAGTTGAGAGGCTCCATACCCTGGTCGGGCTCCCGTGGTTGATAAAAAGGTGGCCAATGACGGTTCGAGTTCCGACTACCCAGAAAGGGATGGCCTTCCTCACGATCTCTCTAGCAGCCGAGCATGATTGGAAGCGAAGAGAGGCTCCAAACAAGCTGTTCTCTTGTCAGCAAATTGCGGGTCCCAATGGCATCAGTCTATCGTGCCCGGACAATTATTTTAAGCCAGTCACTACTCCGTACAAACCTGCGACTCGGTGGTTGAGGCTACTAGCCAGGGTGCATGAGTCGCCGTGGACGGTCATCGGGTGACTTGGAGGATCACCGGTCATTTTTGGACAACTCGGGAAATGCTGTGGGACAAGAAGGCAAGCAGCTCAAGAAAACCACCTGCTGTAGTAAGGCAGGCTGGAATTCGCGACTCACTTGGCAGCCCACCATGCTTGTTGTTTCGTTCGGTTGTGGACTGCGGGCATTGAGGCCAGCAACCAGCACTGGGCGCACGCACGAGTCAATTGGAGGGTGCGGGTTGGGTTACGACGAGAAGATTGTGCAGACGCAGACGCGCCAAGGCCAACTTACTGCATTGAGGATCTCACAAGTGGGCAGTATGTGGCAGGATCCAGGCGGCAAGGCGGCAGGAAAGACCATGTTGCCAAGAGGATTTCCCTAAACAGAAGGTGCCCTACGATTTTACGACTTTGGGCAAGAGCACTCAACCCTACCCCCAGGCACGACAGGCACGACCGGCCCTTGCTAAAGGAAAGGTACGCAGGCAAGGCCGTTGGCACGCGGGCTCACCTCCCTCTTCCTCGTATCCTCCGCAGCCAGTCGACCAGTCGTCGCCAGCCGTGCCAATTCGGCCCTGGACTCATGAACGCGCTACTTGATTTTCTACGACTTCCCAACACAGGGTAGGCCGGTGCACGCCTGTCCTCAAGCGAGAAGTTCTTACTGGTCCCTATTCTGGGCCCCTCCTCAATCTCCTAGCTTCTTGCACATGTCCATCCCAAGACACACGCCTGCCTGCAACGGAAGGAGTACCACACCTTCTCTACCGCCGTAGATCTTGGTTCAAGCTTGACCTTCAAGCAGATCACCCGGCGCACGCCCGAGAGATCCCCCAGTGCCCCATCAAGGGACGCCTCGAGCCCCTCTTCCCAGCCCCTCACCCTCTCCTTTTGGCCTCGAGAAGGTACCCTCAGACCTAGGTTGTCCATTTTCTCAAGAGAACTCTCGGTCGTGCAGCGAGACAAGTCATCTCCTTATTGAACCTGCACACGGCAGACTGATCATTAGAGAATATTGTTGTGGGTAATGATTTCCTCTGCGCTGGAAGGCTTGACCTCCTCGCGAATGGCACTCTCCTTGATGGCATGCACCTATACTGAAAGCCACCCATACACCGACTGGCCACTTGTTGCCCCTCCTCAACGCACGATGTCGGTTCCCTGACCCCTCAGTGCACTATTCGCTCGAGTTTCCATGGGCCACACCCTTCTCAAAGGGGAAATTTGTGGCGTCTCAAACGTTTCGTCATCTGGCATGACTCTATTGAAAGCGATGGCTGGCTATGCGTATGCATACAGTAGAATGCCGCGACCGATCCTCCAAACCCTTTTGAGTAACGGGTTATCGCCTGTTTCATTGGTGGGCTGTCCTCGCCGACAACGACCGGACCAGACTTCGTCCCTCGGCTGATCGCGAAAAGGCTTGGTTCCAAGGGCAACTAATGGTCCACTTTTACCTCTGACCCTTCTACTCGTGCCTGGCGAGCGCGACTTATTAGGTGTAGAGCCAAGATTGTGGACGAGAAGCGTTTATACGTTCCAGGTATACGTACAGCAGGTATCTCTTGAGACCTAGAAAGAGAGCATGTGTTTTCTCTGGGGTAGATGAAGTGCCAAAGTCAAACCTAGTGCTTCTAAACAGGCCACAAGGCCACCGAGAGCTCGAGGGTCCTTGCACGGTTAGCCATGGAGGCTGTGGTCGCTGATCAGGATGGCCGGCCCTGATTGTTCGATGCCTATCGCCCGTCCTTTCCAGATGCCAATTCGGTTCAAAGGGAGCCATGGAATACCTTCGCATGCTGTTCTATTGTCTTCCTGGTTAGATAAGTCCGAACATTATATTGGTGTCGGATGTTTCTCTGGTCTTGTCACGCCAATGCACGCCAAGATGCCTCTTCACCAGAACACGAACAAAGCCACCGGCGCAGGTGACTTGTTGATAGCTGAGTGAGCTCTCAATTCCAACCGGCGATACTGGGCACCTTCCCAAATCGGAAATACAAAATCGCATTTTCCGCTGGTTTGTTACCGCCCACTCTTTTGACGCCAACGAGCTCCCAGAGTCGATTACTGGCCGGCTTCCGGCGTGCGAAGATGGGGCCAGGATCACAGATAGAATTGCTTATCAAAGCAAGGAGGCTGGCCTATCAGCCTTTCCATCATCCGCGTTTCGTCCCCACTGCTCGCAACATGGGCACCTCGATGTCTGAAGATCCGAGTTTTCGACGACACACGGAGTACTTGAGATTCACCTTAACTTGATTCGAAAGTGCAGTCTGAATATGCTTGCCTACGCCATACTTATGCCCCAGATGATGTGGGATACCTGCATATCCGGCTAGGATGCATTCCTAGGGACCTCCATCTCGTGCGCTTGTTTTCGTAACTCCCTGAGACTGTAGTAACAGTTGTGTACAGATCATCCATGACAAAGCATCTTTGTCCTGTGATCCAATTGAGAATGTCATGTGTCCCAATCCAGCGCATACCCATACACGATGTCCTTGTTGAGTGAAAAGTCGCAATGGCCAGGGGTCAGAACAACCAATTTACGTGCAGGACCTCGTGGTGTCTGTTGCCAAAACATATGGAACTTGTCCGCAGCCCAATTTGAAGCCATTGAAGCGACTCAATTGTCGTAGAAGTGCACTTCCAACGGCTACAAACTGACTGAGTACAACATATCGAACGGCGGGTTCGAAACAGCAACTTTAGCCTAGCCCGACACACCATGGTATAGTGGTCGATACCAGCTTTCCGGGTGACCTTTTATCGTCTTCACAGTTGCGATCACGAGGAGCTCGCTATTGCATTGCCATGCCTTGACATCTTTCACGGTCAACCCCGACCGCTCCTGGCATAGGCAGCCTTACCACTCTGCAGGTACGACGCATGCAGGACAACACCCGGCACCATGATGTCATCATTCAGGCGGAATCAGAGGTGCTGAATTTGGGGCTAGCAATCTTAACCGGATCCCATCTGGAAAAGCACTCTTACATACGCATCGACTTGATTTGTTTGACTGGTCAGTGGTCTCATACCTGGAACATCAGCATCGCGTTCGCGTCCAGCAGACAATCGCTGGCTTTATCGAACCTATCCCGTGCCTATGCAGTCGCAGGCTTTGCCGCTATGTCCAAATAAGAAGACAGCTTTTTCTTCTCGAGGGTTCGGTGTGAAGGCCTCGCGAGGCTCGGATCTCTTGACACCTCTGAGACCAATCTTCATCCTGCATTGGAATTGATACTGTCGAATGGAATGTCCTTGAAGTGGAGTTGAGCGATGCCCTCAGTGATCTCGGAAATGACAGCACTAGCAGTGCCGTGGATTAGGAGGGAGACGATTGGTACAACGAGCAATGAATGATTGTTCCTCCATACCTGAGGATTGTAACGGAGTGAACGAGGAGGTAGGTAAGTGATATGAGAGTGGTGAGAGTTTCCTTGCCTCTATAGAGGTTTAAGCAGGCTCGGATGGCATGACAATAGTGACCAAAGTGTATCAAAGGTTATTGAACCTTATAGGGGTACGGTGCCATGAAATGTCGACCCAAGTTCTCGTGGCATCACGTGGCTTTAGCTGAGAAAAGCTTGGCCCTGACCCACGTGACCCACTGTTCCCCTTAAAAGGATACGAGTCTGGAGGTCAGTTATGAAGCAGTAAGCCAGTGCAAGTCTGGAAGGGAATTACTTTTAAAGTAGCGATTCTTTTATTATTCGTAGACATGATACTTTCATTAGCTTTGTAGATACGCATGATAACCGTGGCGTTGAGCCACCCACATGCGGCTTTGGGAGATATTGTCACCTCACCAGGGTCATCTCAAACCTCTCGGGCCCTGACATGAAGCGCGAACCTTACTGTTGCCGGTGCATTTGGGTCAGTGCAGTTGGCAGATATGATGGCTGTTCGTAACCGCCACGTGCCAGTGATCGGCCGGTAAGCCGGGAGGTTTGAAGTCATAAACCAGACTCTGAAAATGGCTGTGGGAGGCGTCGGCTTATCCCAAACTCAAGAGTCATCGCCAGCGCAGGTGATTGTCCATAGTCTCCGGTCCATAGATGTTTTTATTTTGCCGGATCTGTGTTCCCAGATCTTCTGACATCTCACATCAGTCGTAATTTCATAATATGTGTCCAGGGCAAAGCAGATTGCATTGGTGCGTAACAGACTCAGTGTCCCTTTTCCTACGCGAGCACGCCAGTGTTTCCAGCTACGGTGCTATTTATAAAGGGGGAGTCCTGATACTTCCAATACCGGTTATTTGGCCGATCCTTGACTCTGCACTGTGTTTGGAGTGACACTGCTACAGTCCCTTAACAATCATAGATGGCAGTTCATGTGATCAGACGATCCTGTACCAGAGTTCTAGAAGTATGATTGTTCAAAAAGTGCCACATCTAACTGTTGATTAGATGTGTGGTGGACGGAAATAGCTTGGCTAATAAGGTTTAATGGAGATGTAGGGGCTAGACTGCATTTTAAGGGGATAATTGTCAGGCTAAGTCGAGGAGCCAGGCGCCAGGAGTTGGTGGCCTAATGCACCCAAATACTCCGTACACCGGTAACCAGATCACCTACTCCGTACATCAATAATGACCCCAGTGGCCCCTATGATGATAATTATCTCTAGCAATCCATCTCCACGTGGATTCTTCGAAATGCAGCCAGTGTTTCAACCTTGATACTACATGCTGTATCTGCAAACAAATTCGTACGCGCATGCAGTCTGCGATCCTTGGCCAAGAAGGACGGCTTCCACTCCCAAGGGTTCATGGGCTTGTAGTCTGTGTTATGGGCCGGTTCGAGATGTCAAGGACGAGTGGAAGCCATGTGCCGAGGCGGCTGAGACTCGTGGTGGACATGGCTAACCAAACAAGCTCAGTCCTTGATGGATTCTCGGGGCTAGCAGCATATCGATCCAAGCCGAATGAGTGCCTAGAGAAAGCCTATGTTCCACTTAACACGTTCCACTTGGTACGCCCAGCGGCGACTTGAGTTCCTAAGTGCCACTAAAATTGACCTTTAACTCTCGGGAGGCCGCCCACGGCCGAGTGGCCCAAGCCTAATACTGTTCATCCGCAACTTTCGCCCAGTGTCAAGAGTACTCCGGAGGTACTTCAGGTCGTGGCAACACTGTTCGTTACCTCGTTCGATCCACCATCATGCTCTCGCGTCTGGAGTAGTAGCGGTAGTCCTTCTGCGTAGTCGCTGAGGGTCATCTCTTCAACTCCACTTGTCACTCTCAGATCCTTTTCATACTGGTCACTTTTGGGTCAATTCCTCCGCCTCCGGGATGCTCCTACTCCCCTTGCGGACCCCTCTCACAAATCCACCATTCACACACCTTGATCCCATCTTCCCCGGCCCATTCGCAGCCCTCGGACGACTCTATGGGAGCAAGCTGCGAGCCTCCTCAAACCACACTCCCTCTCCCCTAGGTACTCTTCAGTGGCTCGTCTAATAATTTGCGCACTACCACCAACATCCAGAAATCATCATCGCCTGCGTCGAGCTAACATTGCTCGTCGACGTCTACCTCTGTCGACAACCCCGTGGCATGTGAGTTCTCATCCCCCCCTTTGAGCGTGATTCTCTTCATGACCTAGTACTGACCTCTGCATCGGCGCCAGTCTCGCGATCCTGTCATCACCAGTACCTTCCCCTTAGATCTCGACCCTGAAGCCTTTTTAGTTTTCCCTGGTCCGAATAATGAACACCAAGTGAGCTACAACACCCGAGGGCAGCTATATCCCTGCCTTTGTCGTCGGCACAAAGATCGACGCAGGTTAAGATGGGTTGTACCGGGTCAAAGCCTGACCCTCGAGAGAAGGAGGCGTCTCACCAAAATTCAAGAATTGAACGACAACTCCGAGCAGACAGAAAAGCAGAGGCCCGAACTGTCAAAATCTTGCTGCTAGGTATCGTCACCCCAACAAGTCCTTTGAATGGACGAGTCTCGCTGCTGACCCCAAGTTGATAGGAGCTGGCGAATCAGGAAAGTCCACGATCATCAAGCAGATGCGAATCATACACTCGAGTGGCTTTCAAGATGATGAACGGATACAGGTTCGAGCAGTAATATACTCCAACCTCATCATTGCCTTTCGAGTCTTGTACGAGATCATACGGGATGAGCGAATCGCTTTTGAGAATGAAGAGAGTGAGGCATTCGCAGACCTGTTGGCCAACACCGAAGCAGATGTCGACGCCCATGAGGCTTTCAAGGATCAAATGGTCAAAGAAGCCATGATTGGTCTCTGGAGAGATACGGGGGTGCAGAAAGCCCTGACCAAAGGCCATGAGTTTGCTCTCCACGACAACCTGAACTTCTACTTCAAGAACATCAACCGAATGTTTGAGCCGGACTGGATTCCCGATGACCAAGATATGCTTCACGCGCGACTTCGTACCACTGGCATCACCGAGACAGTCTTTGAGCTTCGAGAAATGACTTTTCGGATGATGGACGTGGGTGGGCAAAGATCGGAACGGAAGAAGTGGATCCACTGCTTCGATGGAGTCCAATGCCTTTTGTTTATGGCTTCTCTGTCGGGATACGACCAATGCTTGGTGGAAGACGTCAATGCCAACCAGATGCATGAAGCACTCATGCTCTTCGAGTCTTTGGTCAACGGTGAGTGGTTCAAGGACAAGCCGATCATCCTGTTTTTGAACAAGATCGATCTATTCCGAGCAAAATTACCCATCTCGCCAGTGTCGGTACATTTCCCCGACTTCCAAGGCAAGGATGGTGACGAGGAGGCTGCCAAACAATTCTTTGCAAATCGCTTCCGGTCAATCAACCGAAACAATGATCGCGAGATCTACATTCACTTCACCAACGCCACCGACACCAACCTCTTGAAAGCAACCATGGAGGATGTTCAAGATATCTTGATTCAAAAGAATCTTCAGCGACTTGTATTGTGATCAGGTCAGAGCCACAAAAGAGTCTTTTCCTGCGGCTCGATAGATGGGACGGTTGCAGTGGTCCACTCTTTCAGACTGCCACAAAGGGATTGGCCCAGAGAGCCTGGCCATGGACATGAAGACGTCGTTGAGAGATGAAAGTCGTCGAGGCAAGGACTCTTCACTACTGGACATACAATAGAATCTGCGAATCTGCATTGCGGGCACAATCTAGTTCTTTTTGCAGATGGCAGCACTGCGGCTTTGCAAATACTTGGTTGCATGTTGGTTATGCCTTGGACAGCGATGGCACCAGGGAGCGGTCCGCAGGCGGGGCGGAAGATTTGATACCTGGCTCGCCACAAATGTCAAGGTGGTTCCGCTCAAAGTTGTTTCTCCTTGTTCTTTCGGACATTGTCAGTCCTGTGTCGCATAGGGGAAAGGTTTTCATGTGCATTCATTGGAGCCAAACAGCGGGGAGGAGTTTCTTGTACAGGGTAGGCCGTGATTCGACAAAAATGAGAGCGTCTGATGTGGAAAGAGGAGGGCAGGATCACACTTTGCCGTGGGATCTGTCTGTACGGGGATTGAAAGCTGAAGATACCATAATAACGAACGAACAGAGTTCAATAGGCCGCACATTGTCATGCTTTAGTAGCTCGCTATAGTTGCAGTGATGAGGGGCAGCGATCGAAGTCCCTGGTTGAGTCTCGTCGATGTAAGTGTGGAGTGTGGCGCAAGGCCGAGGGCTGACTGCGTGCTTACATGGAGGACGTTGGACCCTGTGCTGCAGGTGCCTGTGCCGGTACAGTATACGTGTACCTAGGTAGTCTAGTGTAGCGAGCGAGTGAAGGAGCACCTGAACACCTGGTCGACTGATAAGAGAGTCGGATAGATGAGCTAGGATGACACAATGGATGGGGCACACAGGCAGGCACGTCAGATCAAGGCTGGGGCGAGAGATGTATGGTTGCATAGTATCTACCTCAATTACTCGAGAGCGAAAACCCCAACTGCTATGTAAGGTCCGGTTCGATCTGAGTGGATGAGCGAAGGCCGCTTTAGCCTGAGGTATGACTGAATCCTTTAGCTGAGCATCACTGAGCAAATACACTGCCGCATCATGCCTAGATACAAGGAGAGCAGCAAAAAAGAATGGCAGCCAAAAAGAGAAAGATGAACCCCACCTGAGTTGCAGAGATGACTTTTCGATATTGCGATTAAAGAGGAAGAACGAAGACCAAGTGCTTAGGTCGACCTCAGGGAACGGCAGGTAAGTCGAGGGTGAGCAAAGCGGCGAGAGGCTAATCGTAAAGAGAAGAAGGATAGGGACGATAGGTTAATCGTCTGAGGCTACCCAAGTAGACACTGGGACTGGAAACTAGTACCTGGGACCTGGGACCTGGGACTTGGGATCTTGGATCTGGGACGGCGTGGTGCAGGGAAGCGAGTTCGACTATATGCACCGATCAGTACGGCCCACTCTGGAAGGCGGGGAGAAGTATACACTGTAATGTCCCAGGCACCTTGGTTACATAAGGAGCTATGTGGAATGAAATTGTGTTGAGTCAGCGGTTGACAAAATGAGTTGTCCACGGCATGCGGCAACTTAGTCACGAACGCACGTTGGAGGATCAGGGCCTATATGGCACTGGACAAGGTATCAATTCATCTGCATAACACCATGGGTCGACCAGATGCGTAGGATATTCATTATTGTACTCAGTCTGCGCCGCGCATCGTAGAACGAGACATGCAGCGGGTAGAGAAAGTGTGGAATCTTGACATTACACCGGCTCAGGCAACCCTACTTAATCTCCTAATATTATCCTCTGCCTCTGCTCTCAGCTTCTGACCAGCTGCCTATTGAAAGCAAATGACCAATCGATCATTGATGGCGCGTGGAGTAAGGATCAAGGCAGTGGAGTAGGTCCATGTGCCGTGTCAAGAGAGGACATCACTTTTCACCCTTGATCTTGTGATAGAGATCACTGGCCAAGGAGGTACTGGGCCGACGATTTTCGTTCAGGCGAGTGCCACCAGTAGCCTCAAGTCCGAAGATACTGTCTTTTCTGGTGACGTCGCTGGCTACGGCGACACTTCCCTTTCTCGCATTAGCGGTTGCAGCGCCGCCGCCAGCAATGGTAACGGAACCACGCCTGTTGGCATTGGCAACATTTTCCACAGCCTGCTGGGCGGCGGCGGCGTTCGCGTCGGTATTCAGCGAGGCACGCCGGTCATCTTCCATGGCGTTACTCGCCGCACTGTGTCGTCTGTAGAACCCCGAATGCCGGCGTAGAAATTCGTCGTAGCTACCGTTTGCTTTGTAGCCGGCACCACCGGTCAGGGCATGCGGCATGGTAAAGGCGCCAGACATGGTGGAATGATTGGACAAATGGTTAAAGTGGGGGCAGCTTAGTCGTCGTGTTGCAGTGTCCGGGGTTCTCTACTCGTAGTCGACCAGATCGGGTAGTGCGAACGGATGTCTGGTTCGTAGAGATGAATTTCCGACTAACGTGATCAAGATTCGTGGACGATTGGATGACCTAAGCACTCGGTTGCTTGAATCGATCAAGGTTTGGTGAGAATGCAGATTCGGCTGGATCTGATGTATTTGGTGGGTGCTGGGGGCGGGTACGAGGGTGGAATAGGCGGAGGATTAGTCAATGGCGCCTAGGCTCGAGTCTCAGGCGAATAGATGTTTACAATGGATTGGTTGATCGAACAATTTGAGGGTGAACTGGGATTCATTCGATCAAGGATGGATAGAGATATGAGACGAGTCAGTAAATGCTCTCGAGAAGGAGTGCGAGACAGGAAGAGGGACAGCAAGAGGAGCGCTTGCGAGGAAGGCACGGGTAGTTGTATGTGATTGCTTTGATATACTTCGTGTCGCCAAATGATGCCTCTGGTGAAAATACCTCTTGATTACGTCGACTGGTCGTCCGTGCTCACATGGACAACCATAACCACAAGCATCGCAGAAGAGGTGGTCCACCCCGCACTTCTCTAGGATACAAGGGTATAGGAGCGAATGATAGGGCTGGTGAGCGAAAATAGAATTTCGAGACGACAGGTGGAAAAAGGGTTGGTAGAGGAAATGAAGCAGAAATCCCGAGCCAATGGTTGATGACCCAGGGTCAGCCTCGAACGAGAATGAGTTCGAGGGGTGTCTCAAGGACCTGGAATGTCAGGTCTGGGGCCATGACATGTGAAAAGGCGAGGTCGACGAGGAATTATGAGAGTCTGGCCATGGTCTGTGGTAGCTAGTAACAAGGTGTGCAAGGTTGAAGGCGCAGGCAGGTCAACATTATCAAAGTTGGGAACATGGTAGACATGAAGGTGATTGATGACTGGGGCTATGAGGTGATGCAGACCAGTCACGTGAGAATTGAGATATCACGTGTGTAGCTTACGGAGTAGCTGCTGCACTGGTAGGCGACAAGCGACAGGCGCTAGGCGTGACTACCTACGGAGTATGTACGGAGTATAACCTCCATTACCCAATAAGCAACCGAGTCTTCGAGCGTTGACCTTGAGAAGAACTGAGAAAGGGAGCACAAAGGCGATTGATACGCTATTTGTCATAGCAAAGGAAAGATTATCTCTCCTAACGCTCTAGGCTATTTGATAATTTTGAGATATTGAAGTACTGGCTTGACTTGGTATTCACAACTAATAATGATCAACGGCGTTAACAGCCTGAGAAGGATTGCCAGAGGAGGGGTTTCTCGGGGGTTGACCCCGAAGAGTTTCAGTTTCGCATTTAGCGAGCTTTGAACTAAGAAAGTATTTGGAAGCTCCTGCAGCTCGGACTTTGTTCATGAGAGATAAGTTATCTAAGTTACTAAGGTAGTACCTAGGTGCCTTGGGTACCTAAGGCAAGGATGGCATGGATTGGGTGCCTGGGTGCCTAGGCTTCCCCCGGGTTCAACACTCGTCACCATCTTTCAAGCCCGAGGGGATCTTCGACCAACCAGTCGGAGTGACCAAGCCTCCACTCTATCCATCTGTTCAATCAATGAGCAAGTCAATCATGGCGTCACCCATCCAAGCCTCAAGGAACCTCGGGATCTTTGAAACGACATCTGGTCAAGCGACACAATAGAAAGTTGTGCAGGCACCAAAACCCCAACGAGGGCCGAGGGGGCCATCAGAAACCTTCACAGGCGTGCCCATGGATGTTGGATGGTCATGGCACAGACGTGGTTACAGTCATTGTCGCCATCACAGTCTCGCAGTAGTCGCAGTAGCAGTTGTAGTCGTAGTCGCAGTCATGCTTTCCTCCCTAACCTGCACACATCATTCCACGCCACTCGGTCACTCTCCCACAACAAACGATCCATGCCAACCTACCCTACCTTACTTACCTAGGTAGGCTCTGAGAGTATTAAGTCTCGGGGCTGTCTTCTCCTTCGTTCCATCTCCTCCCATTCTCAATGTTCACTGACCGTCTCATAATCCAAACTACTCGATCTCGCTGCGGCCATCCTCAAGTCCCAATACTCTCGGTTATCCTCCCACGTGTTCTCACAACCTCCCCCGCGGCTATCCGCTTCATCGATCGCCCACGCTACAATTCCACTACCCCTGGGTTGCACCCAAACCACTCGTCCATAATGGCTTCCGCCACTTCTTTCTTCACCTTCACTCCCAAAGACAAAAAGAGTCAAGACTATCCACTGTCCCAACATAAGGGCAAGGTTGTCCTGGCCGTCAACACCGCCTCCAAATGTGGTTTCACTCCCCAATTCCAAGGCCTTGAAGCCCTGTACCAGAACCTGCAGAAGAAGTACCCCGATCAGTTCATCATTCTGGGTTTCCCCTGCAACCAGTTTGGCGGCCAAGACCCCGGGTCAGACGATCAGATTCAAGAATTCTGCCAGGTCAACTATGGCGTTTCCTTCCCCGTCCTTGGCAAGACCAATGTCAACGGTGACAAAGCGGAACCTGTCTTCGAGTGGCTCAAAAATGAGAAGCCTGGTCTCCTCGGCCTGAAGAGAGTGAAATGGAATTTTGAAAAGTTCTTGGTCGGAAAAGACGGCCAGGTCGTCCAGAGATATGCAAGCACCACCAAGCCTGAAAGCATAGAAAAGGATATTGTGGCGCTGCTTAACAAGGAATGAGTATACATCCTCCCTCTCTTTGAGATTGGAATGATACCTCATATTTGTTGGTTGCCTCCTTCTTGTTCGGCCAGGATCAAATAGAGGACCACTTCGTCTGCGATCTTTAACCCATGTACTCGTGGAAACCTTTACGGTTTTCAACTGATACCCCAAACATGAACAGAGATACCCTTTTCCTCTTTGTTTTTTCCTTGTTGCTTATCTCTCTCCTCACCTTTGTCAACAAGTCAATCGACTTTTTGGTTTGATGATGAAAGAGAAAGCGTCGCATGTCAGATCTACCTCAGATCTACCGATCAAATCGATCGACTCGTGCGTAAACATTCATAGCCGAACTGCGAAGCGAACCGTTTGAGCTAAACTTGAAACGATCTCGTGGGATTGCTACATCAGCCAGCCACCCATCCTGATCATCTGGACAGGCAATGTGCATGCCTCTCCACGTAACACACGCCCATCACAACAGGCCATCCATCCTCGGAACCAAACTGCTACTGTACTCGCAAAAGGGGGGTAGAATCTCAATCCAACCATACATCCGTCACAGGGTCCTCCTTTGGCCCCCATTGTGACTCGTCTCTTCAACACGGACCCAGGACAAGGCTGTCCTTTCATCCTGTTCCCCTGGTCCATCTTTGCGGGAATCTCATGTTCTCGTCCTGTCAATCAAAGCCACTGTTTCAACTGACAGGCTACAGCCTGATGTGAATCCGCCTTTCGACCAACCAGGCCTTGGCCACTATAAAACCTGGACACAAACCGCCTGATGAGTAAATGAGTCAAGGCGGGTGTTGCAACTAGACAAGGACATTGCCTGCTTCCTCACGCAGCCTGACAACCTACAAGCGCCCGAAAGATCAATAAGTATGTCGCGTTGACTGGAGAAAGGCTCTTGATAGCCAATTACTTCTTTCATCACCACCCTTGGTCACTTGTCAATATTCAGCCAACACCTCCTTGCCCCTTTCGACCTCCTCATCTGGCCAATTGACCATCTAACAGGGTCTACAACGTTGCTCGATTGCCAGAATCGAATTTCGAGCCTGATTGCACTCTTAGCTCGCTAGGGTTTGGCTCAACCAAGTGCAGGTATCATGCAAGACTTGCAAGTCAGCACCGACCCAGGCTCTTCCATAACCAGGGCCAGTCGACAAGGTCTGCTGAGGTTTTAAGGCACTCTGGTCCCTCGACTTCAGTTCTTACCTGCATCATTACTCTGCTCTCTTGGACTGTTCACACCTGTTCAATCATTATCGTCCTCTCTCCTCATCTGTCAGGACAGACTTGGCTCAAGATGACTCAACCATACCAGAGCCTGTCCCCACCACTGCCGGGTTGGTTGCGCTTTGTTCGCATCGCTCAGCTGGCCCTGGCTGTGCTCATTCTTGTTCTCAGCGCAGTGGCAGCTCATAAATATCTCGGCGGTCTGGATCCAACATATCTGGTAAGCCAGAGCTGAAAAGTCCGGCAGGGCACCTCGTGCTCTGGACGCTGATGATTACAGGTCACACCCTTCCCGTCCTTTGGCTTCGTCTGGTTTGCCTTTGCCTGGACCATCGTCTATTTGCCCCTTGCCAGATTCGTGATCCCTCGCCTGAGACTGGCAGTTCGTCCAGTCCTCATTCTTACCACTTTGGACGGCTTCAGTACTCTGTGGTGGCTCGTTGCCTTTGCTCTGCTCGCAGACGATAGTCGCAAGCTGGGCGTCGTCCTCACCGCCATCGGTCTCACGTATGGTGAGGCAACCGAGGTCTATGATCAGAGTAAATTGATGGTAGACCTCACCAGAGCATGCGCTGGTTTGGGCGCTGGAGAATTGTAAGTAGACTGTCCTCTACTTCTCCCTCTCGCCCTTGTCGCCTCACCCGCGCCATGCATGACCAGTTGTCAAGTTTATGCTCACTGCTCGTTCATAGTCTTCTATTCGGGGTTAGCTTCGGGGTTCTCTGCGCAACTGTCTTCCGCAATACCAAGGGCGATGACGCCGGATTCGCGCCACCGCATGGTACCGTCATCTCTGTACACGAGTACCCAAAGGGGTCGACAGCGCAGACACAACACGATCAGACCGTGCCTCGACCTCAAGGATCTGAATTGTCTGCCAGTCAATACGCTTGAGCCATGTTTGCGAAGGACGGTCTTAGGGTCGGATTGTCGTGAAGAATCATGTCTCATGGCGCAGCCTTTGAGTGGATCTCTTAGGGGTTTTAAAAGAGATGAAAGAGAAGGGACCAACATGCTTCACAGAGCTCGAAGCCCATTTGTTATTGCCATCTATGTAGCATAAAGTTCTTGCCCTATTCAAGAGTTTCGCCACGCTCCACTCAACTAGCGGCTGGGGCTTCCCCGAACCTGGTCCGTATCATAGCACCGGGATTGTGGACTATTATACATCATGCGTAGCACATAGCAAGTGTCTGTAGGCCACCAACTGTTCCACTACCTAGATCATCAGACGCTCAACACGGTTCTTGAGTTCTCGAATCTGGGGGGTCAGGTCGCTCGATTCGTTCGTGGTGATACTGGCTGCGATTACCGGGCGTGACACACCACACGCACGGCCGAGAGCAGCCTTGCTTGGCCTATTGGACGAAACAAAAGATGTCAGCAAGTCAAGCTCTGTATGGGATTATGAAATACTGATAACACAAATGACTTGTATCACTTACACATAGACGTAGGGTACGTTCTTGTCCTCGCACAAGAGGGGAATGTGCAACAAGATTGCCAAAGGGCTAGTGTCAGCAGCGAGCACAACGATCTCAGAGGTGCCTCGATTTAGCCTACGCAGAGAGAAGGATTAGCGTTGAACATAAGCAGAACTGTACGACACCCGGCAACACTGGGTGAGCGCGGCGGGAAACTTACGTCTTGGTAGCCTCGTTGGCGCCTTTTTTCAGCTGTCGGTAATGACTTGCTTGTTGAGTGATGTCCAGAATCTTCTGCGACAAAGCCTCATCGGCGATAGGCCAAGCAGCATTTGGTTCGGCCATTTTATTCACTTGAAAGAAACCGCGATATGGGGTATCTCAACGCGAATAGAAAACGATGGGTTTGATGGAAGATCGAGGTTGGTATAGAATGCGTAACGGCTCAGGGCAAGGAAGATGGAGGAGGTCGAGGAGAATTTGAGTTCCGAGGCCGTGGAAAGGGTTCCTTGCGTTGGCTCGCCCTTTGAGGAGGTGTTGGAGGAGAGGATGAGAAAGTAATCGTCGCAGACACAAAAAACCCAGGTCTTTGCGGATGGAATCAAAAAGTTTTAGATGCACTCGGCTAACTTTCTTTTATTCCCTTCCGAGTAACTAACTGTACTAGCGTGTGCCAGTGTGGCTGCTAACTATCTTTGCCAAGACCATTCCCCTAGTCGAGGGGGTTTGAGCGAGGGAAGGTGCTCGTTTGGTTGGTCGAAGCTCAATCTCCAACCAAGAAGAAGAAAGGACACCAGCGCCGCCAACTCCAGCATCATCATCATCTCAATCATCCTCCTTCAGATCGAGCTCACCCACTACCCTTTGTCCCATCAATCTCATCAACCTCCTCGCCTCAACTTCAACCTCGAGACTCTCATCCCCTTGCAATAACCACATCTCCTCCAAAATGTCTTCAGATCTTTGGTAAGTTTGCCTCCCATCTATCAATGCAGGCAACCTCAATGTCCTAGACCCCATTCCTCCCAGCTACCTCCTGTTAGCAGCTGCTTCGCTACGCGATGCCATCACGTCAACAACAAAATTCTTGATTGAATTAACATGCTGACACTTCATTCTCTACAGTCCCGTCTATGCGGTATGCCTCCCCTTTGATTTCACCCTATCCATAAAGCACGATTCCAATACCTCCCTGCGCCTTCTTCTCCAAGCTCCCAGCCACGAGACGTCCAAATATACTGATCAGATATGCTTCTAGCCCTTCTTCGGAGCAATGGGCTGTACCTCGGCCATTGTCTTCACTTGCTTCGGTGCCGCATATGGAACTGCAAAGTCTGGTGTTGGTATCTCTGCCATGGGTGTTCTACGACCCGATCTTATCGTCAAGAGTATGCTCGCCGTTTAATCACTTCAACGTATTCCCTAGTCCTGACAACCCAAAACAGACATTGTCCCTGTCATCATGGCTGGTATCATTGGTATCTACGGCTTGGTGGTTTCCGTCCTGATCTCCGACAATCTTTCTCAAAAGGAGGCCCTCTTCACGAGCTTCATCCAGCTTGGTGCTGGTCTGTCAGTGGGTCTGTCAGGTCTTGCTGCTGGCTTCGCCATTGGCATTGTGGGTGATGCCGGCGTCCGTGGCACTGCGCAACAACCTCGTCTGTTCGTCGGCATGATCCTTATCCTCATTTTCGCCGAAGTCCTGGGTCTTTACGGCCTGATCGTTGCCCTGTTGATGAACTCGAAAGCCCAGACTGATGTCCATTGCTAGATGGCTGGTCTCAGACTCCTGTTCGTGGACAATAACAGATGTGAGCCAGATGGCTCCGATGAAGCATTTTTGGGGACCACATCCATGAACACGATAGCCAGGAGCAGCTTTCGGAGATGGGTTATAAGTGAGACACGAATGGCAAGAATACCGGCACTCCATTCTCCTACAAGAGTGGAGGCCAGCCGGTTACGATTACCGTGCTGACAACATGCGAGACCGAGTTACCCCCTTGGTACCAAGTGGTTCTGTGTTTCTCGGTCGAAGGATTGTATTATCTTTGCAAGCGCGTCATCAGGGTTGATGCTCGCAAATGGTGGTAACAGGGATGGGAGGATTAGCCTCTGGGTGCACACGTGGTGTGGAGCGATACGTGAGCATCTGTCACGTACAATGTTAGGGCAAATAGATAATGCTTTTTTGTATTTTGTATGATTTCACGAGGTCGCTGTGGGCGGAATTTGTAGGCTGTTCCTCTGAGCAACTCGACTGTAGAGACCAAACATATCTGAGTTGTTGGTTCGTGACTCGATCCAATACCAACAAACATGCCATGCACTGTGACCAAGCCGGAGGGGAATATCCTATCCTGGAGATCAGCCAGCGGTGACTGATGATGGGATCTCTGTACACGGGGTAAAGAAGGGGAAGAAGGAGAAGAAGAAATCGGGCATGTCAAGCATGCGGACGCCTGGTCCTTCGCGACGAGGAATATTGGTCATTATTGCAACATCAGAGAGATTGTATTATCAGCTGGAATAGTCTCCTTTGGTAGACTGCGGCAATGCCATGTTCCCTGACTCTACACGCGTAAGGCTGGCACGATGCTCTGCCCATCGTAGGCAGTGAACGGACAACTATCTATGTAAACGCCAAACAGGAGAGAGAAGAATCCGTGGAGAATGTATGGATTGAGTTTATGATGTGTTTGGTTCGTTGCAGCATTGCATTGCCACGCCTGGAGACGAAGAGCAATGCCATGAACCAAGTGAGCAAATCGCAAAACGATTGATGCATATGCAGGAGTGCCTTTCCTCCCGCAATAACGCCTCCGTAACAATGCAGCGACTAGAGGGCCAAGACGAATGATTGCCAGCTACAGCATCCGCACTGCAACCATGTTCTCTTTCATCCACGCAGACAACGGGGGCGAGAGTTCAGATCTTGCCCTGGCGCATCTTCAGGTTGCGGACTCGACGAGTCAATTTCTTGAACTTGTGCTTCTTCATCTTCAGTCGCCTTTGCCTCTTGACACTTATCGCCATCATGGTCGGTGTCCTGCTTCGGTTGGTAATTCGGTAAAGCCCAGGGCCTCGACGACGGCCCATGGACGGTTGAATAGAGGGATCCTGGATATGATAAGGATTCTCGGGATTCTCAATCTCATAGGACTGTAGAGGGTGCTCAATCTCAGCGAGACGAGCTTCGTGGCTGGTGAAAAAGTCACCAGTACGTAGGGCAGAGCCCTTTGGCACGTTCAGGACGGCCTGTTCAATATACAGATCGTATTCCTGCTCTTGAACCTCCGTCTCGAGGGCTTGGGCTTGCATTTCCTCTGCGGCAGCATCTTGTACCTCTGAAGATCCAGGCTCAATATCCTGGGCAGGAGTGGGCGCGGGCGGAGCATTGTAGGGCCGGAAACGTCTGGCAATCTCTTGCAGCGCAATCTTGACATTTCCGCCTTGAATGGCCATTGATTGAGGGTTTCCATCGAGATGATGTGTTTGGTCGGGGTCAAGGTTGGCATTACCCGATACCAAGGCTTTAATCAGGTGTGCTTTTTGCTCGGCGGTGTGAGAGGCTCGTTTGGAGGAGATTTGCTCATCGAGGTTTTCCAGTGTGGATGATAAGGTATAGATGACTTCCTGGGGAACAGGACGGGTTCTTTTGGGCTTAGGCTGGAACATCTTATCGATGTTGTCCATGGAGGCCTCTGGGGTTATAGGTCCTGATATGGAGATGGGTCGGTGGGTGCCGAAGAAGGCGGCAACATAGACATCTGTGCTAGTGTTAAGATCACGGTCAGACGCAGATGGTTCACACTCGACTGACCTTTGGGATTCAAGTGTTGTAAGCTTGGGACGCTGGGAAGAGTCGTTGTCCAGTTGTAGTACTGAGAATCGGCCTTTGCCTCCTTTGCTATCTTTCGTCTTGATAACCTCAAGTCGGCGGCAGCGCGTTTGGAGTCGGAAGCAGGAGAAGCGACTTGCTTGACAGCATTGGGGAGGGTGGTAGAGCCATTGTTAGGAGGAACAGGAGGCTTAGAAGAAGAGTGCCGTCTCTGGTGAGCATACGATGTGAAGGAAGCAACGGCGGGCGTTGTTGGGCGGGCTGGAGCGGCTGGTGAAGAGGTTGTGGAACAAGTGCGCGCCACCCGGCGCAGGGAGTGGTTGAGCATCGCTGTGGTGGTGAGCAATCCGACAGGAACCCTCGAGAGATGAGGTCAAGTCGAGATGAGACCGACGACAGGCACGAGTGAGGTGAGGAGGATGTTGACTGAGAGAAGGGTCTGAAATGACGAAGAATCCAAGTTACGATATCAGGCGAGGATGAAGGTTGCAGTTTGGCCACTAAACCATATTTGGCCAAGTCTGGTGGCGTGGTACTGCGCACAGAGGTGCCTAGTACTTGCCTATCACTGGTCATATGTTTAACTAACGAGCGACGTGATCATGCCTGTAAGTAGTCGACCCGGGTGGCACTCTAGGGGGTCAATGCCCATAATATGCCTATTTTTCTTCCCTATTGTCGCTTACCAGACGCAACACCCCCAATAGAGTGCCAAGGATCATCCCACCGACTCTGGCCGATATTCACACAACAGACGAGCGTTTGCTTGATTCAAGGAGAGGAAACGCCGACTTCGCTCCCATCTACTGAGCATCTCCAAGTTCAAGTCCCGGCTCGAGACTAAAAGTACCTACCCATCTCCACCACGTACCGGGTGACTCAATTCACTACTATGACTACCGCTGGTCACGGTCCGAGAGTGTCATCTCCCCTCACAGGTTGATATTGGTAGCAAGAACCAGGTTTCCAATCATGTCCACCAATTCAGAAACTGAGTGTAGTCGTTCGTCAAAACCTCCACTGGGTGCGGAAATGCGGAAAATAGATGTCTGAGTGGTATGGAGTATATCTCTGCTCATTATTTTTTCGTTTCCCTTGAGAAACTCTCGCTCTCTGCATTCTCAAGAATGGAAATTTGAATTCAAATATTATTCTAAAATACATACATACATATATCTCTATATAAATTCTGTCCCTCCCCCGTCATGTCGTCCAATTACGTCAAACGAATTACTCTGTTCAAGATTCCCAAGGAGGAGGATGTTTCAGCACTTCTCGAGCAGTACGATATCCTACGATCCACGGCGACCAAGGTATGAACTTTATGTCGCGATGCCTGCCCCCTACTTAAGGCATGCCATCCTCTCTAACTGCTGTCTGCTGTAGAATGGAGCGCCTTATATCGTCTCGAATGAGGCCCATCGCATCGCAAACCACACCGAAGAACGAGCTCAAGGTTATACCCTAGTGTCCATAACAGTCTTCAAGTCTGAAGAAGACTTTGTTTACTACGACAAGGAATGCGCTGCACACGCCAAGTTGCGCGAGTTTGCTACGGCAATTCGAACAGGCTTTGCGACCTTGCGATTTGAAAGCAACCTGGCGTAGCGAAGGCTAGCCAAAGTTCATAATCAAAACCCCGTTTACTTGACCCTCTCTTATCTGTTAATCCGCAAGACGTTATTGATCACGCTGTGTCTTTTCATGATATGGTTCCATTGCAGAATATGTCGTCCTATATAAAAGCCTACATCAGCTGCAGACGTGCCAACCGATGCAAAGAATCCATGATGGCCCAATCAGAACTCAAGGAGGAACTTCTCGTCGAGCTCCAGCTGGATCCCGAGCTCCTGGTCTATCACTTGTTCAATCCCATCCAGCACACTTTCTATCACTTGATCACTATGAAAGCTTTTATTCCAGTGAATCTCGAGATTCAACATCCCCTTGAAGGACCACAGGCCAAAGACTACGCCAGGCCCCAAAGGATCAGCAAAGACGAAAACATCGTCGACCTGTAGGTCACCATGGCGCGCCATGAGAATCTCCCGGTCCAGAACTCCATGGCTTGTGATCCACGGCATACTGGCTGGCGCGGCGTGCATGCTAGCTAGATGATTTAGCATTTGAGCACTTGTCTCACGTGTATCTTCAAAGAGCCAGGTTTGTTGGTCTGCTAGAGTGTATTGAGACTTGAGACTCTTCGCCCGTGACATATAATCTTGCCCAACTCGAGCCGTCAGCATGAGGAACTGTGCCGCCGACCAGCAACCTTGAGATCGATAAGGGGATGACTTGGGCAGCCTCGTGCGCACTTGTGCTGGCATCAAGCTGGCATAGTTCTTCTGCCGGCTATCGGGACTGGCAATCGACCAAACTGCAGACAGATATGCTGAGTGGATTGCCGCAGTCAAGGAGATTGAATGTGATCTACACTCTCCAACGAGTCCACTAGTCGAGGCTGTCGTGTATCTCCGCCGCGAAAGCTTGGTGCTTGAAGGAGGATTGCCCACGTCTCCTTGTACAGGAAAGTCAAGCTGTGGTAGATGAGCATTAAAGTTATCAAAGTGCTGTCGCACTCGCGTTTTTGATGCATCCGTGGATTCCTTGTCGGGCATAAGAATATCTTCGAGGCTAGGCGTGAGGAGATGGACCTCGCTTCCAAGAGTATGACTGTTCAGAGCTTGGCTTGTCACTGTCCCGTGAAGCAAGTCGTCCGTGTAGTCAAATATTTGATCGAGCATCTTGAACGTTCCTGCGGCCTCGGTCCTCCAGTGGCTGATGAACAGGATAAGCGAGCCGCAGAAAGCTTCACCTGCATTTGATTGCGGCACTAGATACAACACAGGAAGATAGTCTCGATTGCTTTGCATTTCCCTGACCACATCTTCCGTGGTACTCTTTGGTTCCGCAACCAAAAACGTCTGTTCCAACCACTGGTCCAGCTCCAACCCCATACATGGCCGATACCGTTTAAAGCCGTCGCCGAATGTGGTGGCGATATCTGGAGACTTGAGCAAGCGTAGAGCCTTCCACGCGTTACGGACTGCAGGTATGACCTTCTCAGTGGGTTGAGAGGAGCGAAAGTCGGCGAATGTGTGAATTCGGATGAGTTCGCGAATGCTTGGTTGCTCAATCCCAAAAATCATGCCGCGTTCGCCATCTGTGAGAGGTCTTTGGTAGAGCCCAGAGCCCGGCGGATCTTCAGTGTAGGATGACGATGCAGTTGGGACCTCCATGAGAGACCAAGGGTTCAGGCGAAGGATTTGTCGATGAAATGCGGTTGTGAGGATGAAGTATGTCGTTGGCCAGTTGTAACCGAGGGAGTATACCTACCTAGTATTTATTCCATTATTCCAATCACAAAAAAGACAAGGCCAAGCGCCATTATTGTCGAGGCAATACGTCACTAACTTGGGTATACAGACCCAACAGTTTCCAGACATTAACAATCTGGCTTGCCACACGTCTTGAGTCGTCAATAAGCAACATGATTACCTTGCTCTCATTGTGCTTGACGAGTCTAGGAAGTACGATGTATTCAAAACGTGAGATAGTCATGGACGATGCCGGGATCTCGCCACGGTGCGTCATTGGCCGCTTTCCGAGAGCACGAGGGGCGAGGGCTGCTCGGGCGCCTTGGGCCGTGCGTTCTGCCCGGTGGGTTACTAAAATAACTTTATGAGTTTTGTCTACTGGGTCTACCTAACGAAAATTGACAAGAATGTACGACCAGATTGCCGGTTGCAGCTGGTAATCCATGATTTATCTGCCCCTGATTGAAAAAAAAACTTCACCTAGCTGACATTCGCCTAAAGATCTTTGCCAAGGGTACGTTGAGGAAGAAAAAGGTCGAGGTCTGCTCCTCAGCATCTCGATAGGCGAACGGTTGGGGCCATCGGGCTGGCGTTCTAGATTTCTTGGCTGTCTCGCACGAAACTCCATGCCCAAATGTTGGATTGGTTGGCGATGTAAAGCTTCCTCCGCTTGTAGCGAGGCACGATTCTTTTTCGGACTCACGTCGGCTGGAGAGGGAATAGCCACCTTGTGGCACCGATTAGACTCATAAGATATGGAGGCAAGGACAGGAGCCGGTTGGTACAGTACTCCGTAATGGAGCCGAGGCGTCGACTATACTTGATAGCGATGTCTCGACCTTCGATGGTGGGGTCCTTTCATCCAGACCATTCACTTCGGTGCGTCCAGAGTCTCGCATGGCATGCAAATGAGACACTTTGCGGCTGGCTGACAGCCATAATGATGTTTTCACTGTCACGACTAGCTTGACCTCAGGGTGAGGCTTTATTACCCTGGTGAGCCTGCCTCAAAATGGCTTTTGTGGTCAACTCCTATGACCATCAGGATCGGTTCCCAACTTCTTCCTACGGAGGCTTTTCACTATGGCTGATGTTGATGAGAAGACCAAGGTCTCGCCGCCACAGGCGACGGTGAGCGAAGTCGTCCCTTTAGATGACTCGCAAGCAGATGCGCCCCACAACTCTCAGTGCTGTGAACCAGAGCGTATGGATGGTGCCTTCTTCTCAATCATTTTTGGTGCAGCCATACCATGTCTGACAATCTTGTCGATCGTTGGTGCTGTTCTTGGTATCATCTTCGTGAACCTTGTCGACCTTGACCGAGGCTGGCCAGAACTACGAAGCAGCACGGCTTTAACCACGAGTGTCAGCGGTGTTTGGGCCACTCTGAACGACTGGAAGAAGCGTGGCGGCAATGCAGCCTTTTATATCGACTTCAACCCTTCCTCGTTGACCGCAGTGGCTTCTTTGTCGAGCAAGATTATTCCTTACCTGTCGAGCACCATCATGGCCTTGGTGTCTTTCTTCGCTGCACGTCAAATCATCAAAATGTCTCAAGAGCAGACGCAGGGGGACTTGTTGTCGCCTCATCAGCTTTCCATCCTCATACAGCTGTTGGGAGGGAACAGTTTTGCCCCGATCAAAGACTGTGTTCACTTTCATGTCAAGAAGAAGCAGAGATGGATTTCCCCAATAACTCACGCATTTGCGGCGTTGGTCATTGTCACTACTCTTGGGTGAGATCTCTTTCGTCCGAGAAACCAACGTGGCTAACATCACATTCAGGATCGTTATTCCAATTGCTGATACGTGGTTCAGCACGACTGTCACACCAGTCAAGGTGGTTCTCTTGAACAAGACGGAAACCACTTCTCTGTGGGGCAGGCAGCTAGGCTGCGAAAAGGCGGCTGAGCAAGGAGTCGGCTTGGATGGACGGATGTTACCATGTAATCTGGATTGGGTCGAGAATTCCCAGAAAACCAACCAGTCTGTCTTCTTCATCTGGGGAGCTGAAGAGTCGATTGCTACCATGAACGATATCTCGGACGTGAACGAGGTATGGTATTATCGACCAGCCAACACGTCGCGTGAGATTCGTTTCATGGCAGACCAAATGTACGACCACAATCGAGATTTCAGAACAAAGTCCATCGCCATTGAGACCCAATGCACCCCAATGACGTCGGAATGTCTTCCCCTTGATGCGGAATATCCAGGCTACATTGATGTCGAGTATGATTTCAACTGCAGCTCTGGGTTCCGTGGAAGTCTCCTCTCCAACGGCGCAACTAGCGCGGCCCATTTCAACCAAACCACCCATATTGGCGGTACCATGGCCGGAATTTCATTTGCTTCTGATGCAGCATTGTCCAGCCAGGTCGCCGACTCTGAATTTGCCTCTTTTACGAACCCACTCCATTTCGGCGCTTGGTCGATTGGCTGGCAAACACCCGCTACTTGGAACGAAGACGGTCTCTCGCAATCGTGGGACAACGATACGGAGATTTATTATGACTATTACTGGAATTACGCGTGGATGTTGAATTGCACCGCCACCATTTACGATGTCACGTTCTCCGTCATCAACGGTAGCAAGATCCAAAACTGGGAGCAGGTCCTTGCACCAGCCGACTTGGGAGGAGTGGTCTCGTATCCATTTGTTTCGGGTCTACCTGCAGCATCGTTGTGCTTGGACTCGATTTCGACTGAGATTGCAAGAACAAACAACTCGGATCACCTGGCAGATGCCTGGGGCACACGGTTTTCACGATGCGCCATGTCAATGATTGCTGGCGTGCTTGATCCAACTTCCAATATTCTGGAACAGACACGGGACAATGCATATGGTGCTACCAGAGTTCCCATGGTTCCTTTGTTCATTCTCCTGGGCTTGCAAGTCCTGTACTGTGCGGCGGTGCTCATCTTGGCCATTGCCGCCTGGCACTTTACGGATCCCACCGTGACACAGTCGGTCAAGGAACGTCTGAGCGTCAAGGGATTGGCAGCGGCGTGCTTTGCCGAAGGTCCTTCCAGCCAAAGTGTCGCCGTGAAGAACGTCGAGGAGCTCTTCCAGGATTCCGACCCATCAAGAGGCAAGCCCAAAGATGCCGAGGCCGCCCCGCAAACTGACTCGGCACCCGCTGGGGTCGCCATGAAGCAGACCGAGCTTGGAGGCTGGCAGTTCGTTAAGGTCGTGTCTGGCACTGTTTGGACCAAGGTCGCTCCAATTGCGGAATCTCATGTGCTATCGCAAGCAGGCTCTGGCGCCTTTGGCTCCGAGGGACAATCTGTGGCCAACTGGGTCAGCCTCGTCAAGAAATAGAGGTTACAATGGGCTGATTATTGCGAGAAAGATTTTCGGATAGAACATTCATGAGTCACACGAATCAATAATAAAACTCTACGCTACAGAGATGAAGATTACAACAGGAAATACCTGAAAGCCACTAAGTATGCTTTCTGGATTGATCCCGTAATGTAGTAAATCGTCCCAAATGACAAAGAATAGCCCCATTCAACCCGGTTTTTACGCACCGTCAAGCACTAAAAGGCTTTGAATACTGACTCTGCCTAACCCATGTCGCTATAACAGTTCCGGGCCAAGGTGAACCGGAAACTCGGCCAAGGCCATATAAGGGTTGGATGCGTCAAGATCACAAGCTAGCTTCTCGTGCAGCTACTGAATAGCCGTGTTGAAAACAAAAGACTCACAGGGAAGTAATTTACGGATATTGAAGGCCTGGATGATGCAGGATTCAACAGGAGACCACCTACAGTACCGAAGCTAGCAGCCCGAGCCAAGGGCGCTTACGAAACCCATAACTACTCCGTATGATCTCAGCTGCCCCTAACGTTGCTGTAGAGGGGCCTCTGAGACCGATCTCAGAAGGCGCCCAGCTCTTCGTTGACGGCCAGAAAACATATGGCATTTTTGACAAATATGGTTTGCGGAAGAGCTATGGAGCGAGGCTAACAAGAGAGCAGTAATGCAAAGAGAACAGACTAGAAGAAGCCGACAACCACGCTGCTAGTCGATGCAGCAATCCCATGCCCAATCCTAAGAGTTATGAATTATGTGCACCTAGAACGTAGTTCTATGCCAGTCTGGCTTATTGTGGCGGGAGATATGGAGTGACATCGTACGGAGGAGGCAAGGTTGGAAGGCCGATAGAAGAGCCAACATTGACTGCAAAAGACCCCAAGAGATTTCCTGAGACAGGTTACATTAGTAAGTCAGCGGGGTGAGAGAGCTGTACCGCAATAATATCGCAAGTCGCAGACTGGGTACCAAGGAATCAAACTTGAGGGCTTGACTTACCGGGAGGTGAATAGTTACACACGGTGAAGAATGGTAAAACGCCGGCAGCCTTTGCGAGACCGGTTGCACTGCAGTCATTTGTGTAGCAACCAACACTTGTGGTCGCCTTCCAGACAATCTGGGTGAAATGGCCCCATTTGGTGAAGTCGTCCATGTTGGGTTCGCTGCCGTAGGCTGTGTAGAAACCCACTTCGCCGTTGTACAGGCTCCCAGAAACAAAGTTTCGCATCTGGGCTGGTGTTGCATCGAATCCAGCTCCGATATTCTGACCGTATCCCCCACCATCAGTCGCACTAAAGTGCAGGCTTGAGTTAGCAATGGCCGGGGACTAATACACCGTCGTGAGCGAGATAAACCTACGTGTCGTGCTCGTAGACACATCTTTCGGCAGTCTTCCTTGCTGTTGCTGCCAGGCTTGGGGACCAATTCAGGAACGGGGCCGAATGATTGTATCTGTGTGCATTGTGATTTTGCACAATGGCATCAATGTAGGCTTGATTTGTGACCACCGGGCCAGACCCTATAGAGGTAGACGAGCTGGCAACGGAGATGCTGCTGCTTGGCAGTTGGGTGGAGATCGACATGGATGAACTGAGCTGCGTGCTTGTTCCAGGCAAAGTGGACAATGTCGGGCTTAGGCTTGTAGATGTAACTGGAAGATCGCCATTGGTGGTGACAGCGGTCGTGCTGCTAGTAGTAGTAGTTGTTGTTGTTGATGACGACGACGACTGCGTGAGAGTAGGATCCACTGATGCTGATGCAGACGATGACGAAGTACAGTCGCAGGTTGTGGTAGTAGTGAACTCCCAAATGGTCACGGTAGAGGTTGATGTGTAAACATAACTGACTTGCGACAAGGTCGTAGTGCTCTGTGCCGCCGCCAGGCTAGCGAAGAGCAAAACTGCTTCTTTTCGCATGATAAGCTGCTGTAGAAGAAAAGCCCAACAAGAAAACCCTCAGGTAAAGAACGACTATGGTCAGTGAGGTTCCCGAGGGGAAGATGGCAAAAAGTTGGGGACAAGTCGGGGGTTGTATGGACGAGCGGTCAATGGTGAGGCCCACATTCCTGGAAACCAACAATTCACCCCTTGAATGAACATTCCTCAGCTTGAAGAGCATTGGAATTCGCGCGACGCATCTCCAGGAGAACGGTAGGAGAAAGGCTAGAAACGAGGGCATCTCACGTGGGCTGCAAGATTTCAACCTGCTCATGTTGATTCTCAAGCGGGAGAGAAAACCACAAATGGTAGAGAGGGAGTTGGGGTCACTGCGTGCTTCGGGCTGTTAGGATAAGATACCTGTAGAATGGCATTCAACTCATAGTCTGAGTCGGCCCCGTTGGCATAATGCTGTTGCAGACATGGCAAATAGCCATGATGGGATGAGAAGCATCTCAATATCAGATGGTTGATACTGAGTCTGTGGCTCGTAGGAGGACCAGTTCCTAATGGGAAGGTCTGATCTGCAAGGTAGCAAGGCTGAACGTGCATGCATCTCCACAGACACGGTTACTCCGATGTATGTACCAGACTGCAAGGTTAATCTAACTCATAGAAGGCTATGGTCGAGATCAGAGTGACAACAGGCATGTGGTTCTGAATGTGGGTTCCAAGTGCTGTGAAAAGCGGGTTTGAGAACATGCCTGCATTGCCCACAACGGCGACACCGTTGGTAAAGAATGATAGTCGGGAGTTAGATGTCGGAGATGTGAATCTTAGCCTGTAGTTTTGATATACTTGAGGTATATAGATGTATATCAGATGATTGATCTGGTCTGAATGCGCCATCGGTTGTTGTTGTTGATTAGGCGTGCCAAGAGGCTAGTCTGAATTGGGTGTGTGCTTACTTGCATAAGTCACATGGCTGTTCTACTTTTAGCAACAGCGCAATGCGCAATGCGGAGAATTTCCAATGCTTAGCTCGCCATGTCAGCAAATGCAACTCAATGGGAACGCCGACTAAGAGTGGATTACTGATGACTCGGGGAGGACGATGTGCACTGAGTGCTTATCCATGAATCTCGAAGTGTTGAAATCTGCCTTGTAGTGACTCAAATTTGCCTTACTCGGGGCAGACGTGCTGAAGTCAGGCGGGCGAATCAGGAACCGGAGCTACTGCACCCCGCGCATTAAAGATGATCCAGATCCGGAGGCTGAGTACGAGTAGATACGGAGCGCTGCCACCACTGGCGACTAGCTATTGTATTAGTTTGATGTGTAGAATGGGTACATACTGACTGGTGATCCAAGGATGATGAATGATGCAGCGAGATGGTAAGGACAATCCAGTATGTGCCTGACTAGGATTTTACCACGTCATGCTAGAGAATGGAAACCCCGATGGATACAGCCATGCAGACGAGTATGTTCTGACAGGGACTCGACTGTGGATCGCGGGAGTCTTTTCTTAGAAGCCGTCTGAGAGATTCTCCAAGGCGGGCCCTTGCATGAAAGTCAGAAAAATAATGTACGCATCTGCTACAGTACTGTGGTCATGCACTGCAAATCCATGCATTGCGCTGTTCTACAGGATATTGTGTATCACAATGATTGGTGTCATGCAGAATTGCTAGATTCTCGGGTACTGTCGCCGACCACATGGAATCGAATCAAAGACTATAGGACCCGATACATGCAACGAGTAAAGTAGTAGATGTTGAGTAATTGTAGGGGTGTAGGGTCATGTTGGACAGAATCTCCTCATCAATTCATGATTATCCGTCACTTTGTGTGGCAGGGACTTTGTTCAGGCCTTTGACAACTGCGCCTTCCACCCCTTGAATTTGTTTGGGGGTGTAATTGGCCATTTTGGTCTTGGCAGTAAGCCAAGCATTCTTTAGGCCGCACGCTAAATGAATTGAAGTCAGCACTAAGAAGAAAAGAAAACGCGTTGTTGGTGGGTTGACGAGAATTAACTCCCTCGCATCCATGGAATCCTTGCTCTGCCTCATTGTGGGCTGGGCGGGGCCTTGTATCTTTTCCCATCCCCGATCCAACTGATGAATTTAGCACAACACCACCACCACTCGATGGCTTCAAGCTTGACCTTGTTCGCTTCACTGCCCTCTCGACATTGCAACATGGATTTGGTCCACAGTCATGACATGCACAAGGCAGAGGCACAGGAACAGAAGCAGGAACACCACACCGTCACATCCACGTCCACATGGTCACATTGCTCTCTACCCTGTGGCCCTCGACCTTCCGGTATAGGACCATGAACCATGGCATGGATCATGATCATCGGTCCATCGGTCATGGGGTCCTGAGTTTATGGCGTGCCTGAACGGTGGATCTGGTTTTGTCCTCCTGTGTCCCTTTTGCAAAAGTCCATTTCCTTCCAATCCATTTCCACGCCCTCAGCCCTACGGCTTCCCATGTCCAAAATCTTTTCACATGGCCATGGCTTGGTCCACATGGTTGAACAGCCCCCAAATTTATCCCATCGCCGAACCGTCCCGTAAGCTTGGGTCTTGGGTCTTGTGTTTCGATCCATTGTTCCAATTCCATTCGCATTCGCCCAACCCACAGACTCGCATCCCAATTTCTGGCATTTTGGTTTACTGCCACTACTGTCCGCTCCGTCCCTTCTTTAGTGGATCCTCTCTGACTTCCTACCATGTGCGATATATGATATATACCCCCATCCTGCCTCAGTCATCAGCCCTGTTCTTTTCTGGTCTCCATCCCTCCAAACCATTCATTCACCAATTCATTGTCCTTGTTTTTTATTTCCTATCGTCAGCATCACCAGTCTATTTCATTTAAATCAATTCCTTCTATACGGCAATCAACAACATCAGTCTCAACAATTTTCAAAGCTTCCAGGCAAACACGACTCAAGGTATAGAATACATTTCTTTATATCTGTCTCTCTCATTTCCCACCCAGGCACCCAGAGTGTCGCCCGGTGTCGCCCACTTCGACACCACTCAGCCCATTTCCTATCTCTATTTCCTTTGTCTTATTTCCTTTTGTCAACATCTCTCTTTCCTTTTTTGTCTTGGTCATTCAAGCCCGGATCGTTCCATCCAACCAACCCAACGCGACCGCCATCATTCTTTCCATCGCCCTATACTTCCAATCCATTATCGAAATGGCCATGGGTCGAGGTGGTTACAATACCCCTGCAGATTCTGCTCCTCAGAAGGGCCGAGGCGGTTACAACAAGCAAGGTCGTGGAGGATACAACCGCACCCCCATTGTTCAAGGCCGTGGAGGTTACAACAGACAACAACAGCAGCAGGCTGCTCTTGGCCGCGGTGGTTACAACTGATCCCCCCGCGTTCGTTGCGCTTCTCTTACGGCAACCCTTGACTTCATCCGCGAATATCCTCACCCCATCGATGCTCAAGATTCCCTTTCGACCCAAGTTCATTCGTTCGACATTGCAGGACAAACAACCAATTTTGACTTGAAGCCCGCCGCTCGACAACCTGCTTTCATTTCCCCACGCAGAATCTGTACAAGCAAGTCTCATCAGCATCAGTCTTTATCATATCAAGCGGCATCCACGGGAGTTTTTGCTTTTTTTGTTTTTCTGGTTTATTTCCGACGAGGCTTGTCGGAAATAGGTATTATGCTCTGAGAGTATTGGGTGACAGCGCAGGACGCATGTCACCGCCACCAACAATAGCATAGCGAGGATTTCTAGCATTTTCAGGAGTTTCGGGCTTTTTATGGATAGACAGGATGGGGAAGATATATTCCCATGTGGGCAACCACTTTGGTGCAGGGGCAGAGCCCTTTGCACATAAATAGTCAATGGAACAACAGGACCTGACATTGCAACAGTGCCAGAAATAGTGCATCATCTTGATCCGCTCGATCATAAGGCCTCAACATGATCAAACAAATAAATGCGTATCTTCTTCAACATGCAACTTCACTTGTATTCCACTTGTGCATCAGATGAATGACAGGTCACATGGCTGGTGGGTCAAGGTGTCGCGTAAGGGCATGAGAAATGCAAACCATCTATTTTTGATTTGCAATGTAATTGCGGCGGCATCTGATGGTCGCACTGGGAAATAATGACCCGGGGGGGGAGGGGCAAAAGAAAAAGCCGCGTACTTACTTTTCAAATACAACACCAAGAACGTCTTCGACGTCGCCGCCTTCGCCACGCCCAGTGATCCTAGCGAGACATTGCGCGGCGAAACGTAGATGTTCGGCAGCAGTAACAATATCAACGCTGCCCGATCCGGGAGTAATAGTGAGAGAGGTGTCCTTATTCCGACGTGTCAAACGACCGTCATGGGAGTCAACGTTTTCCACCGAAGCCTCTGTATTCGGCCGCCAATCACCGTCATCATTGTCGAGGTCTCCTTCAGATTGGGCGAGGAACTCGTCGAGGTAGCCACGGCATTCTTCGAGATAAATACTTTGTCGATGTGTGACCGAGAGCGATGCTGTCCAGTAGGATTGAGCTTCGGCAGGAGTCATGGCCTTGGTACTGGCGTCGCTGCCAGAGCTTGCAGTGGTCAAGTCGGTGAATGTGCCGGTCAACGACGAAAGAAAGGCTTGGATCCCTCCTGGATCGCCATTTCCTGTCGCACTGTTTTCCATTGCTGCATTTCGGCAGGAGACCAACGAGATCTTGGTCGAAGGGATATTGGGGAAGGTCTTTCTAATCTTGCTCTGGAGACATTCAAGTTCTGACTTGTCATCCTGGGCAAGGTCGGTCTTGTTGAGCGCAATAAGAATTGTCTTGCCCGCGGCGTGGCACTCCTCAAATGCTTCGAGAACCTGGCCATTAACCGGAATGAAAAGGCCATCATCTTTTGTACGTTCGAGTGAGAGCAGCACTACGACCACATCGGACTGTAGTGCCCGCTCGCGGGCGCGGCGAATGCCCTCTTGCTCAACATGGCCAATCGGCAATTGGTTTTCATATGGAACATCAACCCCATGACCCCGTAAGCCGGCCATATCGCCCAGCCTGCACAGCCATCCTGCGATATCAACTGTCACATCGACAATATCGCGAGTGGTTCCTTCTTCTGCACTGACAATGGCCGCCTCGCGCCCAACGATTCGATTGAGAAGCGAGCTCTTACCAGCATTGGGGGCCCCAAGAAGAGCAATGCTGATGCCGTTCCGCAGCAACTCACCTTTTGACGCATTCCTGAGGTGTAGATCTATCTGACTCTTGAGAGTCCGGACTTGCTCTGTTACAGACCTCATAAATTCTGCTGGAGACTCGTCGAAATGCTGATCCTCGGAAAAATCGATCAAAGCTTCCAGCTCGCCACGAGCGTATAGCAGTTGGTGGCGCCAGTCATCATACCTCTTCGCAAGCCCGCTTTGGGCACCACTAACGGCCAGCCGACGCTGTTGTTCCGTCTCTGCAGCCAGAGTCTCGCCCAAAGCTTCGGCTTGGGTGAGGTCCAGACGGCCATTGTAGAATGCTCTTTTTGTGAATTCGCCGGGCTCGGCGTGGCGGAGCTTGGTTCTTGACCCATCCATGTCTCTTGATTGACCACATTGTGATATTGCTCTGAGAGTAGATCGTACGATCGCCGGCCCACCGTGCAGATGAAGCTCCAGGATATCCTCGCCGGTGACCGTGTTTGGGGCAGGAAAGTACAGGACAAGGGCCCCATGGTCAAGGATTCGATCTTTCAAAGATAATGCGCCGTCTGGATCAGGAGAATGGAGTCTTCGCAAGGTAGCTCTTCGTGGGGATAGGGCCGTCTTTCCGGGGCATAATTGACCGTAAACGTGGAGGCATGCTGGGCCAGAAATTCGAATCACGGCAACGGCAGCACGTCCATGAGCAGTGGATAGAGCATAGATTGTGTCACACGGCTCGACATTCAACCGGCCAGTACGCCAGTCGACGTTTCGGGGGGTCAAGGTTGTGAAGGCATGGTGCGGCGCGGCGGTGCAAAGAGGGAACCACCGCTGGTAAACGTGGACGGATGGCGCGGACGTGCGAATGCTATGATGAGCAGTTGTTGAGAGCAGGTATCTGCCCACTTTCTGGCGACATGTCATTTACGACTAAATGACGGAGCAGAGGTATCTCAGTGCTGATAACAAAGCAGAGGAGCAGAACTTGTTGATTTTGGGAGACGAGAATGAGATGTGCACTGGGTTGAAAGGTCACGTGGTTGTAGATGACTCAAACTGCGTCTCCAGAAAAGCTGAAAAGAGACATAATCTTCTCAATACGCTGTGCTACGAGTTGGATCCAATGATGGTCGTGAACATGATGATTTTATTACATACAAATGAGAGACTCCTCCTTATGGGTGAAATGCAACCCAAGTCAACGCCACTAGCCAATTCTTTAACATCAGAACAAGTCATCTGGCACGGCGCCGAACACCAAGGGGTACCTTGGTAAGCTTGGTAAGACATGCTCTCGATGGGCGTGACGGGAACACACAGTACGCGATCATGCGCTAGTTTCTGTGAGACGTTAGCATTCGCCTTAGTTGGAGTCCGGAACACGTACAATAGGCCTAGAGTGAGATCACCATGGATCTTCGCTTTCAGTTGAACTTCAATGTCCAAGTTGAGGTCGAGTCTCAACCTAAGTTGCTCGTTCTCTCCCTCGTCCTGCTCCTCGCCTTCCTGGCCCTGGACTTGATTGCCTCCCTTCTTCTTCTTGTTGTTCAGGAGTCCGCCGAGTGCTTCATGAGGAGCGCTGAGAGTCTTGCCGACAGTATCGTTGACAGTATCACCGACACCGCCAGTGACGCCATCCAGGGTCTCACCGACCTCATCCACCGCTCCAAGCGGACTGCCACCTCCTAGGAGGCCGCCGTCTTGGTCTTGGGACTGGGCTTGGGACTGGGCTTGTGCTTGTGCTTTGCCTCGGTTGCGGTTTCTATTTCGTTTGGCCTTTTGCGAGACATCACTTCGATAAGCGCTGTCTGTGTCACTAGGGGGTTGGCTTGAACCCCGGCCACGGGTGCGACTGCCGCGTGACTTGGAGCGAGATGCCTGGGTTGACTGTTGATCCGACATTTTGGAGGGTGTTGACGGGGCTTCGGCTTCACCGTTGACTTCTGCGTCGGCTTCTTCTTTGGATGGGGTTCCGTTGGCTCTTTTCTGGCCCAACTTTTTGGGTTTTCGTCTTTCTTCTGATTTTTTGGAAGAAGCAGAGGCACCTATACTACCAGCACCAGAGGCAGATCCAGCAGCGTCAAGGTTTCCTCCAAGGCTGGTTTCTTCAGTAGATTTTGTTTCTTGCTCAGACATGGTGAGAGATCAGAAGGGAGGATGGTGTGTGAGGGGGGATGTGAAGGTGAGTAGTATGCAGGATAGAAAAGAATCGACGTAAGAATAACGGGTCTAAGTTGTCTCGAATGCTAACAGAAAGTAGGCAGGATGCAGGGCATCAAGAACCAAGGGAGAACGACGTCAGATGGATAGACATGGTGCAGGAATCTGGAGGCGAGCAACCAAGGTGAACACGCATGCAATGACGTCGAAACTTGCTGCTTTTGAGAGGAAGCATGGAGATGCCATGTGCGATGTAGGCGACATGGCTGGTAGATCGGCGAGATCGGCCGGAGAAGAGGCTCTGGAGCCAAGTTTTGACCATGTGTGATGCGGAAAGGCATGGATTGTGAAGAATGGGATTTCCAGAGACAGGGATCAAGACAGGCACAAGCTGCTTCCAAGTTGCGGGATGACATACATGCAAAAGAAGGAGGGCGGGGAATGAGAGGCGATGTGGCTGTCCAGCTAGCCATCCACACCATCCACGCCATATGTAGTGCAGGCTGGAGGAGAAGAGGAAGATAGGACAGGGATGTTGAAGGTGTGGAGAAGTGGGAGGGATGGTGGCAGTTCATTCAGGTACCTGCCTTGGTTGTGTTTCGCTAGAGAAACAGCTGGTATAGAGGAATGTACGGTAGTACTGTACTGTAGTCGTACTTGCCTTGATACACTCGACACAGTCGTAAGCATGAGCGGAGTCGGAGTAGGACATACTCCGTACTTTCCCTTAGCATCCTGGCACCTTCCCTGCAAGTTCATGTCAATCACATACAGGAGTGGATGCAACTTCCCACTCTGCTTGTCTCCAACATTCCTAGGTCTACGGAGTACAGCGTGATCCCCCTCCGGATTCCCTCCGGGTTTTGGCATACTGTTGTGGCATATCGCACAAAAGAGTGAAGCCGATTGTTGTGTCACGATTCTACTCGACATTATCATCGCCCTCAGCTGCCAGGCTTACTGGATTTGAAACTGATACATGTATACTCCGTAATTGTGTCAAAGGAGCACAGAGAAACATCAGGGCAGGAAGGACTTGATTCAAGGTTCAGCTCCAGCTTCGTCATTGGTTGCTTGGTCTGCCTGGCGTCATGGCCACGCGTGCCTTCCAGTCTTTGATAAACTCTGACGCCACAACAACAACGGGAATCTGGGGCTCCATCAGGCAGGAAGGACGGAGTAACCAGTTGGCGGCTGGCGGGCTACATGATTGGATACCCAAGCCACCAACAGCCACTCAAGCATTTCGACTCCGCTAAACGCCGGTTCATGTCTCCATCACTCATGCAGCTCGATACCAGGATTCTTCCAACTTCCTCATCCTGACGTTTGTGTCCACCAACTCTTGAATCTGATCCACCATTACATCGTCGTGTTTGACACAATCAGTTAGTTGTCCATGAGGTAACCCTCACATCCCAACATCACGCTGCTTTGACAGCATGTCTGCCAATCCATGCACACACGCAAGGATTTCGCCTATCAATCAAGCCTCGAACAGGTCCTGTGGTCTCGATCGATCTTGTATCCTGGACCCTATGATGTCGTTATACATCATATCAAACACCCAACACGAATACTGCCCCCTTCCCACCTCGACCTTTGTCCCTACGCCTGATTCAAGGTAGAATACGTGTCCGAATTCTCTGTTGACCACTTCTCCAGCCCCAAATTATTCTCCCTTTTGACCTCTCATCTCCACTGTTGAACTTGACTTTTCGTCTTCCCCCGTTTTCCCATCTTCACCCTTAATCTACCCATCAGACGTTTTACACACCATTCACCATGGCCGATGAAGAACCAAAGCAGACACCTACCCCCGAAAAGACTCCAGCCAACAAGAAGAAAGGTCGGCCACAAGTAGAGCGCAGTAATTCAGAAGCCTCAACCACCACTGTCGACGAAGAAGATCAGGGTTACGAATCTCGCTCGCGATCCCAGTCGAGAAGACGACGTCGACAGAATCAACGCCAGCGGCAAGCCCAAGCAAAGGCATCAGCTGGCAATGGCAACGCGTCTGCACAGTCCATGACCGCCATCGGCGAGGAGGATGAGCCCCAGCAGCAACAGCAAGTGGCCCGTCGGAACCAACAGGCGCAACCCCAGCAGCAAGAAGAACAACAGCTCCCTCCTAAACAGTACGTCGATAAAGAAAACCCACAATGGCTGAAAAACCCAGCCCCGCAAGACATCACCGACACCCAGCCCTTTGAGTACATTAAACCACCCTCACAGTCGATGATGGGGCCGGTATCGTACGCCAGAATGCTCCGGGGAGAAATCCCTTGGGTTGGGCCACCGCCCTCACAGCCGCTGGAGAGTGCTCAGTCATTTGACGCCAAGGATTCCAGCGGTCGTGATCCGATGGATCAAGACGGGCTCAAGTTACGAATAGAATTGAATCTCGACATTGAAATCGAGCTAAAGGCGCACATCCATGGTGATTTGACCTTGGCCTTATTGTGAGTACATGACCTCCCCATCCGCGGAGGCTGTCTTGTATCTTGGAGCGGCCATGTTTGTTGTGTCGATAGACGCACGCTCGGCTTCCCTTGACGCAATACGCCCCAATCTTTGAAATATCCGTCCTAAAAGCTAACCAAGGAATTGATCCTCAGGGCTTGATCTCGCCATCCCTAAGGTCAAGCTGCCAAAAGTCAAACTCCCCAAAGTCAAACTGCCCACGGCCAAGCTACCGAAACTGCCGACCCCTGGACTTTGATTCTCTAAGGCCAAAACCGCGAGGGACACGTCCGTTTCGTTCTAGAGATCCCGGTGGCTTACGGAGCACGGGCAGGCGACCGCTCGTCAGGGACATTCAGGTTTTGGCATCTCGGCCGACCTGTGATTGTAAAATCTGGCGTTGCAGGCAGAAAGCATTGGTTGGTACTAAGGATCATTATGTTATTAGCGTCATTCGTCGTGATGACAGTCATAGTCTCTGTAAGCCTAAAGTTGAAGAATTTTCATCTGTCTTTCCCCAAACATACACTCTCATGCAACACCGACGATGACGTCAAACATGCTGCTCAGCCTGACCTTGGGTTTTCCACCGATACACCGGGCTCCTTGGCGACCCAGCCTCGGACTCGTCCTGAATGGCGCTGTCGTCGAAAGCAAAGTCGCCTCTTGCTCGCTTCACCACCCTCTCAATGCCATCTAGGCCCAGCTTGAGGACGTCAAGCTTAGGGCCATAACTGATGCGGACAAAGTGGTGGCAAGGGCTGTCAAAGAGATCCCTCCTCTTGGCCGGGTTCAGGTCAAAGAAGATGCCGGGCACCACGATCGTCTTCTCTTGCAGTAATGCGTCAAAAAATGCCAGTCCATTAGACAGGTCAAGCGCACTGTTCGGGGGCAGTGGAGGATGCAGTGTCGTGAGATCCAGCCAGATGTAAAATGTACTGTCGGGCACGGATTGATCGCCTTGAGTGAAACCAATCTCGCTCAACCGCTTTAGGACATAGTCTCGCTTCATCTTGAAATGGGTCTGAAGTGCCTTCATCTCAGCCTTGACCTTGGGAGGGTCGAGCATTGCAACGGCGGCTTCCTGGAACGGTACATTCGTCCCTCCGTCGAGGTAGCTACCGCAAGAGCTTAAAGCTTTGATAAATTCTTTGGGGCCCACAATCCAGGCCACACGCCATCCCGGCAGCCGGAACCTCTTGGTCAAGCCGTCAATCAGAATGACATCGTCTCGGTTGACGTCAATAACGTTGCTGGCCGCCGACACGGTGGATCCATCACAATTGCTGCTGTAATTGTATCCGGCATAGAACTCGTCGAAGATCAGAGTAGCTCGGTCGCGGCAGATGTCTTGTATCAGCGCAAGTTCTTCAGGGTCTAGAGCATGACCGGTGGGATTTCTGGGGTTGGAGGTGAGTATAACTGAGGTGCCACGAGCCAGCTCCTCGGCAATCTTATCCGCATGGATATGATACCCATCCTGTGCGGACAAGGGACTGGGAATGGCAACAAAATTCTTGAACAAACTCAACATCTGATGGGGGAGCTGGTCAGCGCTTTAGGTCATGGATTAAATGGACACTCCCATGCAAGACACACCTCATTATAAGCAGTATAGTCGGGAATAAAGAAGCCCAAGTAAGCGCTTCCTAGCACCGCAGCGATGCGGATCAGGCCGGCTCTTCCTCCAGGAACGACGCAGACATTCTCCCAAGAATACTGGCTGTCTTTGCCCTTACGGTAGTTGTCATTGTATAGTTTGGCAATGGCAGCCCTCAGTGGTTTGATGCCGGCAGTAGGACCATACTCTCGACCATTGAGGGTGAGCTCGATAGACGTGGGGCGGGGAAAGCAGCCTTCGATATCATCGTCGACCTCAGGTGCACCTTGGCCTAGATTGGCCCACTTGTGAGGTTCATCGAGGAAGCCGTGTTTGGAAGCTTGTTCGGTGCACCTGGCATTGATAAAAGGTGAGAAAGAAGTGTATATCAGTTGGGCAATAAGAGAGTATCAACTACCAGATCACACCTGTGCTACCTCTTGTAGTGTCCAGACCAGCATGAGGCCGACCATGTGCAGGGTGAGCTCTCAGGGCTCTATGTGAGCTGGAAGACTCCTCTTCCTCGGTATGAACGGAGAATCGACGGCCATCGGCGCTTTGCTGTAGGGCAGACCTTAGGGTCGAAATTCGTCTACCGGAGAAGCTCATCCTCGATTATCTCGCGGCTGATAAGCCTTCGACCGGGAGGGGAAATGAAGAGTGGGAACAATTGCTTGGCTGACGGTGGAAATAGGATTGATTCAGCGTGGCACGGTGGATGAATTGAGGGGAGAACGGAGGGGAGAACTGAGGGGCTCAAGGGTATCGAGATGCCTATAAACACAAAGTGTGAAGTGGAAGACAGAGCCAGGAATTTATTTTGGTGGTGGCACTCATTAATTGGAAGTCAGTGACCTTACGTACCTACCTACCTAGGTACTGTATGGGCATGGGCCTATATGTACCTAAGGTAGATGGGTAAGTTCATGAGCACAGGCCTTCTTTAGCAAATTGAAACCAATATTAAGTAGGTTGAGGCGCCTTTTTAATCAAGTAAACACCTGGAGTGCTGCCTAAGCTTATGACGACTCGCCTGGAAAATAAACTATTGACTGAGGACTGTGACTGGACATTGCCCATTGGCACTAATAAGCAGTTAGCACCTATTTGCGCCTATAGTGCAGCAAGGTTAGCCCCCGTGCACACATCCCCCGCCACTTCCATACCTAGGTCAGTAAACATTGCGCCTCAATCACCATGGCCTAAACACCGACCCATCAGTGATAGTGAAAAGGAACATTGCCGCATTCGAACGTTTTGACCTCAACAAGAGTACTCCCGAATGTCCATAAAAACCAAGGAAGCGCCAATCTTGATCCTGGGCAACAAAGAACCGAGAATAGAATTTTATAGCGAAGGTTGTTCCCCGCAGTCGCCACCCGCCACCACCACCTTAGTACCTTGGTACGCATCCGTGGCATCGTATCGATACCCTCGTCAAGAGACGCATCACAAGGCGTGGGAGTTTCTAGGGTTCTCTGATACACATCAAAATAGCATGTCAATACGTTCGACCCCCAGCCTGCCCCAACATGTTAAAGAATTAGCCAGGCATGTTCCTGCGACCACCGAGTCCTCGTCAACTTTATCTAGACACTTGACCCCAGCACGCATACATCATGGGTTCTCTGGAGAAGAGCAGCTCTCAAGTCCTGGCTGAGGCCCTGGTTGATGCCCACCAGAACTATACCACCAAAAATCCTCTATCAAAGGCCCAGAATGAACGGGCTTGCGAATATCTCCCAGGAGGCAACACTCGCACCGTCCTTCACACAACGCCATTCCCACTCACAATGTCATCTGGGTCTGGTCCAACTTTGACCACCCTCGATGGAGACACATATCTCGATTTCCTCGGTGAATACACTGCTGGAATTTATGGCCACAACCACCCTGCCATCAAGTCGGCTATCTCCACTGCCGTTGAGTCAGGGTGGAATTACGGTGCCCATAATGCGTATGAAGCCGAGTTTGCCCAACTCATTGTATCCCGTTTCCCAGCGCTGGAGCTGGTCCGGTTCGTCAACTCGGGCACCGAGGCTAACATGATGGCATTGGCCACTGCTCTTGCATACACTGATAAAACACAAGTTCTCCTATTCACCAAAGGATACCACGGCTCCACCATCTCCGGTCGCACACCTTCGACGAAGAAGTCGATCAATCTGCCTCACAATTTTCTGGTTGGGACATACAACGATGTTGCTGGGACTGAGTCACTCGTTTCGTCGCTGGACAACCCCAAGGAATCTCTAGCTGCCATCCTCGTCGAGCCCATGCTAGGCTCCGGTGGTTGCTATGCAGCCACCCGCGACTTCTTGCACACACTGCGCCGACTGGCCACAGAGAATAATGCCCTGTTGATCTTTGACGAGGTCATGACCTCTCGTTTGTCGTACAACGGCCTGGGCGCCACCACGGGAGTGACACCAGATCTAATGACCTTGGGCAAATGGGTCGGTGGCGGCATGTCGTTTGGCCTATTTGGCGGCAAACGTGAAATTATGCAGTTATACGATCCACGGTCTGGCCGGCTCGAGCATCCGGGCACGTTCAACAACAATGTCTTTACGACCAGAGCAGGCATTGCCGGGTGTCAGTTGTTGACCCAAGACGTGGTTGACACGCTGAACAAGACGGGCGAGTTGATGACTAGCCGTGTGGAGGAGGTCTTGACCAGCTACGGAATCAGCGGCACAATCCCAACGCAGCCCATCCTGGACGACAGCCTCCACTCTGTCTCGCACCCAGATCGACCACCCAAGATGTTTATCAAAGGAGTGGGCAGTCTAATGGCAATCCATTTTGCAGGCCCTGATCGCGATGTGTTGCAGGGCTTGTTCTATCATGCCATGCTGGACCGTGGAATCTACCTAGCTCAAAGAGGATTTATTGCTCTCAACATTTTGATCACTGAGGAACACGTCGCTAAATTCGTCGCTGCTTTGGAAGACTTTGTCAATAGCTGGGCCAAAGCGTTACGCTGGTAGGCCCGAGAGGACTAGTAATGCACAACTCACAAGAGTCAATGATGAAAAATGCTGTGTGACGAATTCTCGCCGGCAATTGCCAGAATTATCTCTTTCGATAAACTTGACTAGATATATAGTAAGGTTTTGTAGTGAGTTGAGAATTGGTGCCTCGACATTCGAACCATAGCGACGGATAGATTGCTGCAGTGCAAACAGCCATATCATCCACACCGAGACCTTGATCTGTACTCATCGATGGGCCATCACCGTTACAACGTGAATAGCTAGCCCTCTTATCCCTGGTGACATCTGACACTGTCGCAATCAACACCATTCGAGTCGACAGTGCTCGGAACTAACTGTAGGGGGCACTCGGATATTTGTTTGTTCGGCCCTCGAAGCTTTCGCCAATATCTAGTCCAAAACATTCTTCAAAGCGCCTGGGCGACATGATGTAGCCAGTACTCGCCACCAAAGCCTTCTCGGCGCCAGTGATATCATACGTGGTTTGCATCCCACGCCGATATGTTCCATTAACAATTCGCCCCAGTGCCGTTACAGGACGGCCCAAATATTGAGCTAGGGAAAATCCCACCGAAGTGGATTCGCCTTCCTTGGTGCCAATTCTTCGTTGAGGAAGTAGGACCTCGATGGCAGTCAAAGTCCGATGTTGGACGTTTGGATAATGGCCCATTGGTCTGTTGGGACATTGCCTCGATTTCCGAGCTTCGTTCCACGATTCCAGATGATTTCTGCGCAACCTGACCTCTGCGACCGGGCCAAGGCATCAATGGTGATGGCCAGGAGACCGTGGCCGTGACTTAGAGCGTGGCGGAGCTGGGTCAATCGCTTCCTGTACCGAGAATTCAAGACGCCGGAATGCGCCTGCCCCTAGGTCTATAGAATTCGGTGGAACGACGACATGATCATTTCCCCCAAAACCAGCCTTTTTTTGGCTCGTTGTTGATAGCATCTGGTGACTCATTCCGTTTTTGTGACTGCTTTGTCGAATTTTGAGCTCTGGTTCTCTCGGCCTCCAGTCTTTCCTTCTCCTCTTGCCTTCTCGTCATTTCAATAATCTCGGCCCTTCGCTTCTCAATTTCGATGGCTTCGGCATCCCTTTTACTTTTCTGCTCCATGCGTCCAGCGAACCATTCTTCTCGCGCGGCATCAGATTCGGCCTTGGTGGCGTGAGCAATCATGCAACTGTTCATGGCGAATTGCTGAGCACGACATGTCCAAGGAATAGTGAAGGTGCGGCCAGCGGCACAAGCGGCAAAATCTGTGAGCATTGAGCTTGCATCAATACATGGACTCGGAAAACTGAGTGGTGAGTGCGGGAAAAGGCGTTCACTGCATACCTTTAATTTCATCGGCACATCTTGAGCGGACTCGCTTGTAATAAATGTCTCGAACTTGAGCTTCTTGAGATGCCGAGAGGGGGAGAGGATTTAATAGGTTACGTTGTGGTTGAGAGGAGGGAACAGGTGCGGTGGTCTGAGGTCGTGATTCTGGAATGACAGGAGGAGCCATGTCCATAGCTCAAGAAGTGATCAAGGAAAGGTAGGCTGGAGTGGGATATGGGACAAGACAAAAATTGTCATCAGTGGCTCATCGTCGTATGTGCAGCATGGCAGGATAAATAGAAATCGACATTAGATGAAGCTTTGAGGCGAGTCTGGTGGATGGTGGATGGTGGATGGTTGATACTCGAGGATTGGAGGTCGTTTTCCCAGGTAGTGCAGCATGGCAGGTACGTTTACTAACCGTAGCGGTACTAACTTCTTCCCTCGTGCCTGCCGCTGACTTGCAAATGTCAGGCGTGATTTGTGGAGAAATAAAACTGCGGTGCAGGTGCGGAGACAAAATATTCCAACCTAAGAAACAAGACAAACAGCAAATCCGTGATTCATTCTTCCGACACACCCGTCCTCCAACTGGGTGACCCTCGTTCATTCATCTTGATCATTAGAAGGGCAGTATCGAGTCACACAAGTCCACTGACTGGCAATCCTTCAACATGTCTTCTATGCGAAATGCCGTCTCTCGGCGCCCTCACAAAGAACGGTCGCAGATATCATCCAGGCAAAAATGGGGTTTATTAGAGAAACACAAAGACTATTCTCTGCGTGCACAGGACTACAACACCAAGAAAAAGAAGATCTCACAATTGTCTCAGAAGGCCCGCGAGAGGAACCCCGATGAGTTCGCCTTTGGCATGATCAGCCAGGGTAAAGCAGGCTTGGGAAAACACAAAAGTGGACTAGGTCCTAATGGCGAAAAAGCGGCAAGTCTGAGTGTTGATGCAGTGAAACTGTTGAAGACGCAGGACGCAGGATATTTGAAGACACTTGCTGCAAGGGGAAGGAAGGAGATTGCAAAGGTCGGACAGGAGATCGAAATGGATGATGTTATGCTCGGCGACAAAACGACATCGAGGAGGATTGTATTGAAGGACGAAAGCAACCAGGAAAAGCAGTCGCCGAATGGAACAAAACGCAGATGGAATGGCGAAGTTTTGGAAGCCCCCTCTCAAGAGATTACCTACCCCCAACTCCCACCTGTCAGTGCCGACCAGGTCGATATTCCCGAGTCGCCCGACACACAAATCCCCCCCTCTAAGCCAAAGTCCAAAAAAGCTCTTGCGGCGGAGCTAGATGCTGCTGCACGATTGCGGCTCGAGAGAAAAAAACGAAAGAGACTGCAGGAAATTCGAGTGGCCAAGTTGGAGGCCTTGAAGAAACGACAAAGGGAAGTTCTGGCAGCCGCAGACGAAGTGGACTTGCAGAGAGCGAAAATGGCCCGAACGGTGGGAGGCGTCAATAAAAATGGGGTCAAGTTCAAGATCAGAGAACGAAAGAGATGAAGCCAAGGAGCTGATCCCTCTCCTGAATACATTTACGCTCACACGACGGGGCAATTAGGCATCGTATATTGAACTTTTGCTGGTGCGTCTATCTCTAGCTCTGACTTCTATCTACTCAGAAACTGGAATCAAACACCAGCGGGCACGGATGTGGTTTGCACCTTTGTGAAATCGGGTGTCCTGCCCAACAACCAGCCAATGCCATTGACTTGGTCCTTGCGGAATTTGTCGGAGCTGCTCAGGAATGGGAAGAATGACCAGTGGCCGTGTGGCAGACCAGGATACAAGTCGAGTTTGGTCTTGATCCCATATTCCTCACGAAGAACTCGCTCATAGATGATGCCTTCATCCCGTAGCGGGTCCATGCCGTCTACCTGGAAATATGCCGGAGGGAGATCTTTATGGCCCTTGGGATGGTTGAAAGTGGCATACAAGACTCCATCCTTGTCATCGGGTTGATATCCGTCCATGAACATGTCAATGGCAGCCACAGGTAGAACCGGCACGTTTCTATTCTGCTCATATGACAGGAAGTATTCCTTATATTTGTCTGGGACTTCCTTGGCTGGTAGAACAGCGGGGATGGCGAGATATTGGCCGGTCAAGGGAGGGGATAGCTTCTCATCACGTGCCAAGTGTGCCAGGACGGCGGAAAGATTGCCACCAGCCGAAGTGCCCCCAACGATAAAGCCAACGGAAGGGTCGGCGCCCCAGGATTTGGCGTTGGCCGCAGCCCATTTCAGGGCAGCCCAGGCATCCTTGGGTGCATACGGGAATTTGAACTCTGGGGCTAGTCGATAGGAAGCCGAGATGGCGACAGCACCAAATGCCTGGACTAGGTTGCGGGCCGTCTGTTCTTCTCCTTCTGGAGCGCCAATGCAGAAACCTCCTCCGTGGAAGAGGACGACCAAGGGGCTACCTTCCTTGGGAGGATTGGTAGGCTGATACAACTTGGCCCTTAACTGAGTGCCATCCTCGGCTGGGTATTGGAGTTCGGTTTGTTTGATCTCGGCCGGTGGCTCGCCCAAAAGAGCCATGGCGGCCTCATTGCGCTTGGCGACCAATTCCTTGAAAACCTTCAAATTGCCATAGTCGGGAGGTGGCAGATTGGCTTTTTCGAGGAACTGGATAGCGCAGCTAGGTCAGAATTGGCTGTTTCTGAGTGATACAAGGCCAGCGTACCGCTTTGAGTTCTGGGTCAATCTGCCCAAGTGAGAGTAGGTAGTCTTTGTCTAGATAGTTTGCCATTTTGTACAGTATCCGACGTCGGATGAATGTTCACTCTCGCTGGTCGGGGAGGGTAAGTGTGTTAGCAGGATAAAGGCGAGCAACAAGACTCCAGGAGATGGTACACTGCAGGCAGACAGTCTTCAAGTCAGACAACTCACGGTTTGCCGGCAAGCAGCCTGGATGGGGAGCATGGCATGTTTATAGATGTACCATGGACAGAGCCCCATCGCGGGGTTACGTCGTGGTGAATGGACCCCCAGGCAGCTGCGGGCATGGGTCGCAATTCTATTGGAGTGCACAGATCCATCGACCTCGGCTCTCCGAATGGTCTCCGAACAAATTGCGGATATCTCTAATTCCATGGGCAAAATGGCCTTTGGCTTGAACGAGAGGGTCTTTGATCTTAGGTCAGAAAACTAATCGGAACTGGCGGATGATAGCAAGATAGGTGCCTCAAGGTCTGGTGGTCCGGGAATGACGAGATGGGTGCTTCTATGGCTCGTTGAGCCGTCGAAGCCGTGGGCCGGGATTGAGGTGATGGCAGAAAGACGTGAAGGAAGAGTGGGTGGTGGTGGTGACGGTGCCCCCCTCGGCCGTAGTGGGAGGGAGAGGAGGAGAGGTGGTGATGGTGGGTCACATCCATCCACCGCCTTCTTCCGCAGGCAGTATGAAAACTCACACGTGACATCACAGCAACTGGCTGTTCAATTTCCACAGTTCGCTCTTTCCGAGATCCCACAACCACATCCCACCTTCCCACGAAGCAACCTACTTTTTGGGACCGTACCTTACACACAGTTGTCTGGCTCTGTAGATTACCAAGGGAGTAGGAGAGAAGAGAGCGCAGCCAAGGTGTGGCTAGTGAGTTTATGCAATATCTTCGAATTTGCGAGGGTGGAAGCTTCAATGGCGCTCACCTCCACATGGCTGTATCGGATAGTCAAGACGTTCTTTAATAATATGGTTTGTAGTTCTCTGTCTGTTTCGAATTCTCGGACCTTGCCCTAAGCGCAACTACAGTAAGTACTTCGTACAGTAAAGCTGCGTCTGGTTTGGAGCAGTGGAGACTGGGTACTTTTTGGTCTAGTGAAACGCACAAGAGGTGATGATCTTTCTCAAATGATATGGCACATATTTTGACGGAGTTCACTTCCAGAAGAGCTGCTTGAGGTCCTGTTTGAGGTCCAGCCACAAGCTCCACCATACCATTTTCAGGGTTTGGAAAGAGAAGCTTTGGTCATGGGTGGAATGGCGAGACGCCCAAAGCTTTCGCACGTGATCAGAGGAATATCAGAGGAATGTCGCACTTGGGCCCAGCCACAACAAAGTGAGCAGGAACCGAAGCTGGCGGTGGGCATGTTTGGACGCACCAGTATAGGTACATTGTCTACCTAAGCGTGCCAGTATAGGATGTATCCTGCACAATAATAATAACAAAGACGATCACGAAGTTACGCATGCTGTATGAAGGGTGCGTTGGAAAGGGAAACAGCTTTACAGTCAAGCGTCAAACTCTTGGGGAAGGAAGGGCTGTCCGGGCGTACTACTAGAAATTGCTAGGCTTGAAAGAGACAGGCAGAGGATGCAAGATGAACCCAGGAATGGGGCACCAGTGGGCCGAAGAGGCACCCTACAGCCCACACCTACAGTTTCGCATAGCGCCAAATAGGCAGGTACCCAAGCCCTGGTAGCCCACTCGGCCGAATTCTACGCATACGAAGTAGGGATCCCCAGGGCCACCGACAGGGCCGAGGGGTAATTGATAGGCCCGAGGGACGCTACCAGTTAAGACTTTCGCGACGGTAGGGCGGTTTGACCCTGCCGATGGGCCCAGGCGTGCCAGGGTCGCCCTGGAGCTACTTAATAAGTAGCAACACTGGCCTGGCCGCCAACGCTTGACCCAACTTGGTGCCTTCTCAGCGAAGGGGCGTGTTTGAGGTGCTTGTTCTAACAAGAGCGGCCAACTACAGAATGTTGGGAGACTCTGATGAATCAAGGGCAGTGTCGTGGGTGTGTACCCTGGTGGAGTGACAAGATCCCAGGTGTCTACGCTACGTACTGCAGTATTGTGTTATCGTAGTCAACTGTGGTCTGCCTGTTGTGACTGAGCTTCCTTATTTCACCAATACTAACAAGTAGTAGTAATTTACCAACATAATAGCGTCTTTCAACAACGTCGGTGCGGCACATGCTCGTGCCTACCCTTGGCTCGAAATCTACGAGCACGAGTCCAATGCCCAGCGACCAGGATTCGCGAGATAAGAGATGGAGGCGCGGAGACGGTCTCAAGGATGGTGCTGCGAACTGCAATAATGGTTCATGGTTCGGCTAGCCAGTGACTTTTGAAAGCGTTTCTAAATTCTTTGGGATTGGGGTTGCTACTGTATCTCGTGGTTTCGAGTATCGACGAGACTCTGGACGCGTTGCTGCTGAAAAAGTAATGAACCCCTGACACGGTTTTGGTGGCCTGGACAAACCATAACCTTCATAACTCGGTCTGTATCGCTGCTTCGTATTTTGTTTAGTGTGATGAAGAAATCGACAGGCATCAATTGTTGACCTCCAGATTTGGTTGATAGATGGCTGATTACTTTGCTCAATCACATCACAACATGGCGCTGGGGCTGATAGCCGTCGTCCAAACGTCAACCTTTCAGCATTATTACCCTGGCAGGAGGGGATGTCTGGGTGGATTGTGTAATACTGTGCTTTTAGGTCGCTCAAACGGTGGTTTCGTTGAACATGATGATACTACTGTACTCGATCATGTACATACTCGTACTCTTTACTTTCTCTCTATTATTACTGTTCTCGAGACAGCCATGGTTGATTCTGCTGGGTGGATTGTTGAAGATGACATCTGATTGGTATTGGCACTTCAACCAGGGTGTCGGATTAACTAGCTCTGGTTGGCTTGAGGACCCTGTGCACCTGGACAAGCCCCCTCGGCCCCAAAGCCAATCCACGTTTCAGTGCCGGGGCGAGCGCCCGCGGGTCCCCGTGGCGGTACTTGGTCATAGCTAATGCTGCTAGTATTTTCTAGGTACTCGTGGAACTCTTCTGAGCCTCTCAAGCCTCTGTTCTTGTCTCGGGGTCTTCTTCCTCCTGCTGGGGAATCTTCCGTGGACTAGAAAGTGCAGCCAAAGTTACAGGCAAAGGCGCAAAGGTGCAAAGGTGCAGGTAAAAAGCTGCAGGGAAAATGGAAAAGGCTTGCGAATCACCAACGCAGAGTTGAAACCCAGTTGAAGCCCACACATTTTGGCCTCCTTGTTCTCTTGTCCTCTAAGTAGGTACTCCTACCGAAAGTCGTCTTGAATTCTATCTACCACTTTCACGCTCACACTCTCACTCTCGCCATCCCTCACACACCCACTCACACACACACTCTCTCTACACCGACACCTCCAACATTAATCTTTGATTGCACAACGAAATAGTTGATCGTGGTAATGCTCGCCACCGCTAGTATCGGTCCTTACTTGCCATTGTCACCCACACATCTTGTCTGTCGAGCCATTTGATTTTGCTCCCACCCACCCTCCTACCACATCTGACACCTCGCCGTCCACTGTCACTCAGTCTCGACGCGTCAACTTCACGACGCTTCTGCTCCTCGTCTCAGCCGTGCTGTCTTTTCTGTCTTCTCATCAGCAGGTACACCACACAACCGTCACAGACCCAGACTTCGTGAGAGGTGTGAGTTTCTCTGTCCTTCTGCCACCCCCACCTCTCATCTTCCTCCTCTTCGCGCCTGGCCTCTGCATCCTCAACCTCCCACACCACCATTGGTTCTCCTTCCACCTGGTCCACCAACCACCGCTTCGAATTTCGGTTTCAATCATCAACCCGCCGTTAACCCATCCCACCATCTCCAACAATAGTACCCAACTCTCGCAGCCTCGCTCTCGTCCTATCGTTCTGGCCTCTTGCTGTGTTATCGCCGTTCACCAATCCGTGGAACCTGGGGAACCTCTCTATCCATCCTTCCCTCCCCACGCCAGCCAACATCATCCATTGCTTTTCAACAACCCTCCCTTGTCATGACCATCTCGACTCCCTTTCTGACTGAATTGTCTCAGACTGCCCTGTCCTCACTCTGAGTCCCTGCTAAACCTCTCTTTGGCCAACTTACTCTACTGCGACCTCCCTTGAAAGACCCGCTTCTCCACCTCCCCCGTTGACGCCCTCAACCCTCTACCAAACCTCTCCAAAAGAATCTCAATCCATCCTCGCCCATCTACATGCGACACCTACCGCGTGTTTCTGTTCGCCTTTTGCTGCCGCTTGATCAGTTGACCAAGACTTGCGATCCAAATCATGGTCGCCAGCCCTGCAGGCCTCAATGCCGACCAAGGCCCCATCCTCGATAAGAATAATATTATCAATGTAAGAGATGGAGAATCATTATACCAGATATGTATTAAGCTGCGCCGGCGGCTGTCTGGCGTCCCCGGCTTCCGCACCTATATCGATGAAATGGAAGAGCGCGAGGCGGAAGGCCTGACCGACCCTGTTTCCTCTCTGTGGCAATGTTTTCGTTCGGGCTACCCCCTACTCACCATCTTCAACGCATCAAATCCCGAGGACGGCGATGTCGTTCTCCCCCCGACTCGTCCGGAAAAGGTCGGCAAAGCCGCAACTGCCTTGTTCCTCAAGTGTTGCATGCAACAAATGAATATTGCCAGTCAAGACACCTTCATGCTCACCGAGCTATTCTCAGACAATACCACCGGCTTCGTCAAGGTCACAAAAACCGTCAACAAGGTATTGGACATCTTGGAAATGAGTGGCAAATTGCCCGAGCCCAATGACAGCGAGGACTCGCGCGAAGGCACCGACAGTGGCGCCAGCCTCAATGACCAGTCACCCAAGACTATGACCCGCAGAATGTATATCTTGAAAGAGCTCGTTGAGACCGAAAGACAATATGTCCACCATTTACAGAATCTGCAGGCCTTGAAGAAGGAACTTGAAGAGGTCGGTGCCCTCAAAGGCGACGCCATCCACAATATCTTTCTGAATCTCAACAACCTCCTGGATTTCGCACAAAGATTTTTGATCCGCATCGAACAACAAAACGAGATCCCCGCTGAACAACAGAACTGGGGTAGACTCTTTGTGCATTACAAGGACCCTTTTAGACAATACGAGCCTTTTATCGCCAATCAGAGAAGGTGTGAACAGACCTGCCAGCAGGAATGGGATACCATGGTCATGACGACCAACTCGCCCTTAACCAAACAGATGCTGGCCAACCCAACTATCCTCAACGGCTTTCTCCTCAAACCCTTCCAGCGTTTGACCAAGTACCCACTTCTCCTCAAGGTATGTGTGCTGTCGCCAGCTACCTCCTCTTAGCGCTAATTTGTTAGGATCTGCAAAGTCAGACAGAGGACCCAGTTCTCAAGGACGACCTCAACAGTGCCATCGCCATCATTCAGGATGTTCTAATGCAAGCCGACGCCTCCATCGACAAGGAGACCAGGGACGATGCACTGCAGGACTTACAAGAGCGCATCGATGATTGGAAGCAACTTCAAATCACCAGTTTCGGCGAGCTTTTGCTTCTGGGCACCTTTAATGTCATGAAGGACAGTGGAATGCGATCCGACGAAAAGGAATACCATATTTACCTTTTCAGTCGCATTCTAATCATGTGCAAAGACGTCAACGCCAACAAGCCCAAAAATCGCTTGGCGAATAACAAAGCATCGATGAGCTTGCGTGGAAAGCCAAAGATGAACCTCAAAGGGCGAATCTACTTCACCAATGTCACCGCCGTCAGCTCCCAGTCAACGCCCGGCAACTACGCCTTGCAAATCTCGTGGAAAGGCGAACCTGCGGTGGAGACTTTCATCATCAAGTTCAAAAACGACGACACCTTACGCAAATGGCATACCATGATAGAGACCCAGCGATCCTCATGCATGTTAGAAGCTAGAAACAGAGGAACTTCGGATACACAGCTCCTCTCTTTACAAGGCATGACCATGGAAAACCCCTACCTACAGGAAGATGAAGAAGACTACAGTCGAGTTTCCGGCACAACTTATGGTGGCACTGATGTTAGTGGCTACTCAGAATTCAGCATGAGCCGAAACGCTTCAAGTACCAGCCTCCGGTCTAGGTCGGCTACAGGCGGGAGTGGAAGCTCAGGCCCACGCATGCGCGTTCCAACGTCAGAGATGAATGGGCTCTCGCTCAACACACGCGGGCTACCGATGCAATCCCCCCAAGAGTACCCAGCAGGCTCATATTTCTCGCCCATCGAACGAGAGTCTACCATTCACCCGCCAATGTCATCAAGGTCGAGCTCTCAGTCTGCATTTGCGGGTTATAGCCGTGGTGCAACTCCAGTCAACGGCGGTCCTTATCGACCTGAAGAATCCCATCGGAACACTGCTCCAGCAATGGCTAGAAACCCCAATGGTCAACCTACCGGAAACCCATACTTGAACAACGGTCGAAGTCGTGGGCCCTCTAGCGCTGGCGGCATGGGCCCGCCTCGGATGCGATCTGCGAGTAGCCCAGATGTTCAACCCATCATTCAAGGCCGGAAGTATGTATCAGGTGAACATGCTCCATCTGTACCACCAATCCCGGCGCACGTAAAACAGATGAGCGGTCCAAACCGCAGCCAAAACAATTCCCCTATCAATAGACCGCCGTCGCGTGGAGGAACCCCTCATCAGGTGTATGGTCTTCCAACTAGCCAGCGACCAGCGGTGCAGAATGGTTACAGCTACGATGCTGGCTATGGTGGCCATGACCCCAGGAAACCGGGTCATCAACCATCCTTGTCACAGAGTCGACCATTTTCTCCACCGGTGTCGTCGCCATCCAGTGAGGGCGATGGTTATTTACCCAGTCAACTAAAGGCCAAGGTATGCTTCGATGAAAATTATGTGTCGATGATCATCGCCACAAACATCCAATTCCGTTCCCTGGCTGAGAGGATTGATGCCAAACTCGCACGATTTACCAGCCATTCCATCTCTTCAGGATCGGTCCGCTTAAGGTATCGGGACGAGGATGGCGACTATCTCTTGATTGATACCGATGATGATGTGCACGAGGCACTCTTGGACTGGCGTGAGAATCAGGCATCCACTGCCAGTGCGCAGAATGCAGAGTTACTACTCTTTGCCCACGTGGTCTCTAACAACGAACCGCCTTCTGTGACATAAGAGTGATTGTCCTCTGCAAAACAGCAACACTGAGTAGATGAACCCCAGTACTCGGTGACGAGGCGCTGTCCCAGCAACTGCCAGCGCTGCCCAATGCATGACCGGTAGATTATCGATTCATGCAAGGTGGCAACAAAAACAAATTTGAAAGGAACGTTCGACATGAAGATTACGAAATGACGGTTAATGAGGTTGGATATGACATTATAAGCCCTGAAAGGGTTCGATCAGTGGTGATTTGACCATGGCTCGCAGCGAGACCATGGAGAGGGAAGGCGTCGGGGCGTGAATGTGAACGTGAACGGGCACAACACGGCACGGAAATGGGAGTTGATGGAGTTTTTACATTGCAATAGCAGGAGGCAGGGTTGAAAAGTGTTCAAGCATGGCGGACGGTGGGCAGCGGACCTTGGCGCTGGCGAATTGAGATGGATGGCATCGCATGGTATGCATGGTCTTTGTTCGTTCTTCCATCCCATCATCCATCTATCCACCTTTGGCATTCTCAATCGCATCCTCTCTGCTTTTCCTCCCTCGTTCCAGTCGGTCTATCAGAAACTTCTTGCCTTTAGTGGAGCATTTGGAAAGCAGTGTCTACGCAACATGTGACCTCGTACTAGATAGCTTGCTTGTGTAAACATGAACATGGCCCTTGATAAAACGCAGTTATTTTTCTCAATTGGTCTTGTCTCCATGGATAAACTATGGAATACAATCTAGCTCACCGACTGGTCCATGCTACCTGGGTGTGCACATTTCATGGGTTCATTCCTTCGAGTCATTTCTGATCAATCAACTCTAATTCGCCATTCAAAGCCTTGCTTTGCCAGTAGTGCCCGACGAGGCCAGATCAAATCTGTCCAGATTCATCACCTTGTCCCAAGCAGCCACAAAGTCCTTAGTGAATTTTTCAGCTCCGTCGGCACTGGCATAAACCTCTGCCAAAGCACGAAGCTCGGCGTGAGAACCGAAAACCAAGTCGTTACGAGTGGCAGTCCACTTCTTTTGACCCGTCTTGCGGTCAACTCCTTCGAACAGCTCGTTGTCACTGCCGGTGGCCTTCCACGCGGTGCCCATATCCAGGAGGTTGACGAAAAAGTCGTTGGTCAACTGACCTGGGCGCTTGGTGAGAACACCATGAGACGATCCGTCGTAGTTCTGGCCGAGTGCACGAAGACCGCCGATTAGAACTGTGAGCTCTGGCGCAGAAAGGTTCAGGAGGTGGGCTCGGTCAACGAGGAATTGTTCGGTGAGAACTCTGGGGGTTCCCTTGCCGTAGTTGCGGAATCCGTCGATGAATGGCTCAAGATGCTGGAAGGACTCAACATCGGTCTGTTCCTGAGAAGCATCGGTACGACCGGGGGTGAAAGGCACAGACAAGCCGGAGGCCTTCTCGAGAGCGGCAACACCAGCCAGGACAATCAAGTCTGCAATGGAGACCTTCTTTCCGCTGTTCTTTTGCACGCCTTCGAGAGCGCTGAGCACTTCTTTGAGTTGTGTCGGGTTGTTGACCTTCCAGTCCTTTTGAGGCGCAAGACGAATGCGAGCACCGTTGGCACCGCCACGCTTGTCACTTCCTCGGAAAGTTGAAGCAGATGCCCAAGCAGTCTGGATGAATTTGCCTGGCTCAATACCGGTGGCAAGGATATCCTTCTTCAATTGAGAGATATCGCTGCTGTCGATGCTAGGGCGGCTGGCAGCTGGGATGGGGTCCTCCCATAGCAGCTCCTCGGATGGGATCTCAGGACCGAGCCATCGAGATCGGGGACCCATATCTCTGTGGAGGAGCTTGAACCAAGCACGAGCAAAAGCATCGGCGAATTGGTCTGGGTTCTCAAGGAATCGGCGAGAGATCTTCTCGTATGCAGGATCAAAGCGCAGAGAAAGATCGGTGGTCAACATTCTGGGTTTATGCTTCTTGTTGGAGTCATAGGCATCGGGGATGAAGTCATCGGCGCCCTTGGCAACCCATTGGTTTGCGCCGGCTGGAGACTTGGTGAGCTCCCAGTCGTACTTGAAGAGGTATTCGAAAAAGGTATTGCCCCATTTGGTCGGCGTCTTGGTCCAGATAACCTCCAGTCCACTGGTAATGGTATCTGGGCCCTTGCCGGAACCATATTTGTTGTTCCAGCCGAAACCTTGCTGTTCCAGGCCAGCAGCTTCGGGTTCCTCACCAACGTTGTCAGAAGGGGCAGCACCATGAGTCTTTCCAAAAGTGTGGCCACCAGCGATCAAAGCAACGGTCTCTTCATCATTCATTGCCATGCGGCCAAAGGTAGTGCGGATGTCGCGAGCGGCAGCGACTGGATCAGGGTTGCCATCCGGGCCTTCGGGGTTGACATAGATCAGACCCATGTGGGCAGCACCGAGAGGTTCCTCCAAGTTACGCTTATGGATGTCCTTGTGATCATTCTTGGATTCGTCTCCATCGATGACACCAGATCCAGTGACACCAGCTTTGCCGTCTGAGTAGCGGACATCGTTGCCCAACCATGTAGTCTCACCACCCCAGTAGACGGATTCATCAGCTTCCCAGGTATCGGGACGACCACCAGCAAATCCAAAGGTCTTGAAGCCCATGGACTCGAGCGCGACGTTTCCACTGAGCAAGAAGAGATCAGCCCAGGAGATCTTGTTGCCATATTTTTGCTTGATGGGCCAGAGGAGACGGCGACCCTTGTCCAGGCTGACATTGTCGGGCCAGCTGTTGAGGGGGGCAAAACGCTGTTGACCGCCACCGCCGCCACCTCGACCATCGGCAACACGATATGTTCCAGCACTGTGCCAGGCCAATCTAATAAACAGACCACCATAATGACCGAAATCAGCGGGCCACCAATCTTGAGAATCGGTCATCAGGGCGGTGAGATCTTTCTTCAGTCCTTCATAGTCGAGGGTCTTGAAGGCGGCAGCATAGTCGAAATCGGCCGGGTTGGGATTGCTGACTGGAGTGTGCTGGCGCAGGATGTTCAACTTCAACGAGTTGGGCCACCAGTCCTTGTTTCTGGTTCCACCGCCACCGGTGTTGACCGTCTTATAGTCGGCGTGGACTGGACATTTACTCATGGTGCTGATCGACTGGGGTGAGGGAGGGAATCGTTCAGTGTCAAAGAGGAGTCGTGGGAGAAGAATTGAACAGGAGAAGATGAGTTGTAGTAAGGAAAAGTCAAGAGAAGCAGAGGGAAGGTAGTACCCCGCGGCAGGTTAAATATTCTACGGGAAGGAACGATGGCAGGACCCCCTCTCGACTTCCCTGATGTCGTAGCTTCGAGCATCGCCCATGGATACAAAAGTTACTGGAGAACCCCTCTAAGGACGAGCCAATCGCAACTTAGTAATTATCATCTCCTGATTGCCTCGTTGTTGGTCAGTGTCGCGCCATCTCCGCCAATGTGAGGGATGGTGTCCACTGCCCGCATCATAGAACCGAGTCCTGCGTATTATGAGGTTCCCACGGTTCCCCACATCGGTAGCTGGACGAATCGTGGTGAGGGGCAGCTGGAGACCACTAGTCTTGATTAGGAGACGCAGGGCGAGCTCGCTGTTCAATTACCTAATTAGGACTAAATCTCCAAACTTCCCGTTGACCTCTTGTTTCTGGCCGACACACAATACGGAGTACTGGGCTCGGTCACTCAAGGATTGCATCACTCTCTACCTGAAGATCATTGGTGCGTTGAGCCCGGTGCCACTCTCAACACTTCAATGCCGCGATGCCAGTTGTGGGTATTGACTTTGACAGTACCTCGGAATCTGATTCAGCATCTGATAACTGAATCGAGGTCAAAAGTGCCATCAGGGCAACTCGCCCAGATCACGTGTATGGGACTTGGGACGACCACAGGTGCAAGGGTATCGTGACACCCACGCAACATCCCACCTCGCGCCTTGGCAACAAACTGCGCCAGATCAGTGACTGAACCCAGTGACTGAACCCAGTGACTGTACCAAGAAGAGATTGTTTCTTCTTTCACCGTCCGAAATCGGTCCAACACCTGGCGGTGTGCTTGGTCATAAAACTACCTCTTTCGCGTTCGATATTGACACCTGACTGTCTCTTACACATACCACCACCGTCAGCTGAGTACAGGGGGTCAAATCTCTCTCATTTGGCACAGCTTTTACCATCACCACCGCAAGCAGGAAATCCCACCCCCCGCTCCAATCCAATCCTCCTCCTCCCCGTTCTCTCCCCATTCCGAATCCCTCACGCCACCGTAGAACCCCCGCGTCATGTCTCAGTCGGCGTCAGCAACAGTTAGCCCCGTTGTGGCTCGAGGACCCCCGGACCCTGCCGCCATGAAAGCTCGTATTATCTCACACATGAATGCGGATCATCAATTGAGCCTCCGAGCATATCTCCAGCTATATGCCAATGTTCCATCATTGAGTACCAGGTCCAGCAAATTGGAGGACATCACCAACGAGCATATGATCCTCACCTCCTCTTTCGGTCGTCATGTCATCCCCTTCTCTCCCCCATTAAAATCGCTGGCCGAAGCAAGGGAACGTTTGGTGGCCATGCATAATGATTGCTTGCAGGCTCTAGACTTGTCGGACATTGTCATAGACAGTTACTACTGGCCAGACAAACTTTGGCAGTACCCGGCAACCGCGTTCATCCTCTTGATCTTGATCACCTTTCCTTTCCCTGACTCCCTACTGCCCCACTCAAACTCTCTCATCTATCAGATTTGGTCACTCGGTGGCCTTGCACCGGGTCTTGCAGCTCTCTGCCATACGCTCGCATTCCCTGTCTGGTTCTTTATTGTCGCCGTTCATGCTGCCGAGTCAGTCTGGCTGTCCAAAACCCGTCTGAGGAAGCACTGGATCGAGCCAGGTACGGGGGTCTGGATGGCTTGGATGGCAGACTGTGCCCTCAAGGGGTTCAGTGCATTTCAAAGGTTCGACCAAGTTGTCAAAGAAAAGGAGGCAGCAAAGCGAGGCCGTGGACAGCATTAGAGCTGACACTGTTTCGTCTACTGGAACCAGCCAATCTGCGTTGTACGCCGCTCCTGAGTTTGATACATCTCCTCTCTTGTTGATGCAAGGTATATAGAGTCCAGATCACGGCAAAGATCCTGTTATAACCAGCATCATGCATTCCTACCGTCATCAAGTCCCGAATCTTGGCCATGTATAGCTTTTGAAAAAGGATCGTACACAATGGACACAGCTGTTGACGCCTCGCAATTGGCCTTGCCGAGCTGCACTATTGGGATTGGTTTGTCGATCGATGCCTCTACCACTTGTCCCGTCAGGGAGGGTTCGTCTAAGAACCGCATGTACCCAGCAACCACGGTCAACATTGGGGTCAGGCTTCACAGGTTAGTTACAGGTAACAGACTCTCCATCCTCGATCAATCGCCAACTTAGTTATTGTTGCCGACAAAGTCGCACATCTCTTGTGGAACATTCCGAGTGGGCACTATTCCCGGGCACACAGCATTTAACTTTGTATTCACTCCAAGGGCCACACAATCATACGATCTGGCCGGCAACATGGCAAATCCTCACACTCAAAAGAAGATCCAATCCAACCAACAATGATCAGCGATATATATTGAGAGCGGATGGGCTGCAATATACTGTCAAACTATACTACCTAGGGAGAGGACGGCAAAGGGATGGCCTCCCTGCAATCAAGAGTTGCCTAATGTACAAGACCCTCGGCTTGAAGCTGGTTGACATATTTCCAGTATCGAGGTATGCTTGCCTTTCGAAGGCTCTTGCCGTATTTTATGAAGACAAAGAAAAGGCAAATTTGTGCCATTGCAACAAACGCTGCCAGGATAAAGGCATTCTGGTAGCCCATGTTGGTCATCCAAGGGGTCACACTATCTCAAAGTCAACACTGGTCGCTTCGGTGGCACGCTCGAGGAACAAGGGACACTTACCCGTAGCTGACTGCGAAGCTCATGGTGTTGCGGATCAAAATGACTGTGACGATAGCATCTCCGCTCATGTCCTTGTAAGAGTCGATGCAATAGCTGATTGGTAGCTGACATCCTATGGTGATGGCTGCGGCCAGCATTCCCATTGCAAACACAAGGCCGAACCAATGGACGTGATGTGCTGCACCGATGCCCCAGATAAAAAATCCACCGGGAATAAGGATGAAGAGACTCATGTAGAGCCACAGACGGTGCTCAGGCTCCATCACGCCATTGTTCCTCCTCGCTTTCCACAGGATGAACTTGTCACCCAGTGGGCCAGAGAAATAAGCCCTGGCATTCTAGTCAGCTCCCTCACGTCCACGTAAAAGATAGATTCCAGCAAGTCTGGAGATATAGAACATACCCAAGGAAGACCCCAATGAGGCATGACACGTAAGAGAGACCAACCATGCTTGCGGAAAAGTTGTACGGTGGACTGGACAGGATCACCGAGGCCGTACCGTTGAGAATATTGAAGTAACAAACGATGGACCCGTACATGAAACCCGAGAAGAAAATGACTGGAAAAGAGAAGAAGATCAATGGTCGAAGAATCATGCCTTTGAAGTTTGCCCGTCGTTGGAAAACATCCGCTCGGAATATGGCCAACTTTTGCCAATAAGACATTTTAGTCACTGAAAGCTCGTAGGTGACACCTTCTTCAACGACTCTGTGAGGTTGGGCACTCGCAGTCTTTTCAGAGTCGACTGGTTGCTTCTCATTGCCAGAAAGGCTTTCGTTTTCGATTCCAGCGTCAGGTTCGACAGAGGTGGTCGGAGCACGGCGGAAGTTAGTCTCTTCCATGAAGAAAAATAGGATGATGAAGCCGACGCCATTGAAGATGGCACACCAGTGCTGACCACAGTGTCAATTCTCACACATTTCTTGATATATAGGAGAATGCTGAAGACTTACCAGAACCCATTTCCATCCTTGGCCGTCATTGATGAAGCCTGAGATGATGGGAGCAAAGAAGTTGCTTCCTGCCAGAAACAACGCGTATAGACCCACATACGTTCCCCGTTCATGAGTAAAGAACTACAGTATACCTCGTCAAGACAGAACTTATAGAAGTTGAACGAGGTTCTCAGTACTTACAACATCTGCAACTGAAATTTCGCAGAGGGATTCAATGATAGCTCCAAAGAAGCCCTGCAGGCACTTGTTGGCAATCCACTGGCCCCTTGTTAGGCAATAAGGAGCCCAAATCATCATTCCCTATATCATCGACGGTCAGAATCTTCAACCGCTTGTCCCATAAGGAATTCCTGGGGTCTTACCACTGTTCCCAGAGTTGAAAGCAGGTAGATTGGACGTTTTCCATAGTTCATGGCCAGGGGCTGCATGATCAGGCATCCCCATCCAAGGACCAAGAACATGTATCCAGTCCCTTCTACCAAGGTACTGATACTGAGTCCACTATCGACTGAGATGGGAACTAGAATCGAATAGATGGCGGCGGTCGGAATGCCTACAACCAGAATATAGCTAAAGCTCTGTCAGATATCTGATCCAATCGAACGAGGATTCAGGAGCGCCTCACGTGCAGAGACAGAATACAAACAACAGTTTCCGGCGTGGGCTCCAGTTCAACGGATCGTCAGGGTCCTTTGAAGGAGTGGGAACCAACACAACATCGTTCTGTTTGCCCTTTGCGTGAGCCGCATGAACAGTGCCATCCAAGTCCACCAGGTGCACAGTTCCAGGGACGAAGTCTGGAGCTCCGACCGTATGCGCCGATGCTACCATTTTGTTCGCTTTGTAGCTATGATGTCTCGATAAGATAAAAACGTTCAACTCAGGCAGGTAGTAATCAGCGGGATTAAGATGACAACTGAGACTTAGCTCTGCGGTAATGTCTCTCTTCGATGGGTGACACGGTCCTTAAGTACATTAACACTCGCTACAATCACGGAGCCGAGATCATGTCCTGTGGCAATAGTTACCTATCGAGGAATCAGGAGGTATCCCTCGCGATCCAAGGGATGAGAGTAATCGTATCGATATTCCGCGAATGAGAATAGATTCCGGACTTGACAAGATATCGCATGATTTGGGTTCCCATAGTGCAGCTTGCGATAAGCCACGAACATGAAGATGGCACTACCATAATAGATTGGACAAACTCACAGTTCTTCAGCCACGAGCAGCATTGTCTGCGTAGGAGTCTATTGCCAAATGGACGAGGTCTAGTTCATAGATTGACTTAAGGCTTCGCTGATACCCCGGGTTTTAGAGGTCAGGAGCCCTTCCAATGGGAATGAATTGCGAGCGCACAGACCACGTTAGGGGAGCCAGTGAAATGCATTTGCGGGACTAGCGTTATCAACACGAGATAAAGGCGTCGTTGAGCAGGGGTTCCACATGAAGATCTTCAATGAGTCCTTCCGCCGTTGCCAGAGGACAGAGAGAGACTGTCGACGACGATAACAGGAGTCTAATATCATAGGATCCATAAGGGTAGTGCTATGTGTATCGCCTAGTCCGGTTGTGAACCTTTCTGCCGCATCAAGCGGCTCGGAAGACTTCACGGAATTATCAATCAGCATGTCTATCCGCAATTCCTATTCATTGGTTAGATAACTACGGAGTAAGTTGGTTCTTGGAAGTCATGAGAAGCTCGACCACAGTTCCAGTCGGACCCAGTGTCTTAGTATGCATTGAATACTGTCTATAAAGGGGTAGATGTAGGTACGCAAGATGGCATCATTCTGTGGTCAACATCTCACCTAACTTGTTTCCTTGTCTTTCTTTTAGTTGAGTACATACAGCCACCATGGTCAAGGAACTCTGGCAATTGAAGGCTGAAAAATGCCGACAAATTCTCAAGGACTCGCTGAATCCTGCCTGGCTGCTTTCCGAGAAAGACCTGCCTCCTGCTAGTCAGCTGGATGTCTCTACTTTCGTAGAAACGTCCCAGGTCTTAACACCGAAAGAGCTAAGCATCACCAAACTCACAGCATCAGAGCTAGTGGAACAAATGGCCGCAGGCAGCCTGACTGCCGTGGAGACGGCCACGGCCTTTCTGAAACGCGCACACCTTGGTCATCAACTCTTAAACTTTGCTACCGAGTTCCTAGTGGATGAGGCCCTAGCCCGTGCTGCTGAATTGGACGCTCACTTCAAGACGACAGGTAAACTAGTGGGACCGCTCCATGGTGTTCCAATCTCTGTGAAGGAGCACATAGGGCTGAAAGGGCGAATCTGCCACTCTGCCTACATTGCCTGGACCGACAACATTCCCAGTGAGGATGCCTTGCTTGTCAGATGCCTTCGAGCAGCGGGAGCTATCATCCACGTTAGGACGAATGAGCCCCAGAGTCTAATGGTATGGGTCATGCTGATACCTGACTCTGTGCTTGCCTAGACGACTAACGATATCTCAGCATGCGGATACAAACAATGTCATTTATGGCTCAACGTGCAACCCTTACAATCGCAAACTGACCTCTGGAGGATCCAGTGGAGGTGAAGGAGCTTCTATCGGCTTCCGCTGTGCGGCCATTGGCATTGGCACAGACATTGGAGGCTCAGTTCGTATCCCTGCCGCCTTCTGTGGAGTTTTTGGACTTCGCACAACAGCGCTGAGAAACCCTTATAAGGGTGTTTTGTTGGCTGGGGAGGGGCAAGAAAGCATCCGCTGCGTCATTTCACCTTTGGCCAACAGCACCGCGGATTTGAACTTGGTCCAGCGAGCGATTCTTGACCAGGAGCCATGGGACGAGGAAACTTCTCTGTGCCCTCTTCCATGGAGAAAGATTGAGCCGTATACTCCGACACAGATCACTGTGGGGGTTATGTGGGATGATGGGTATGTCAACAATTCTTGTCATGTCTGAGACGACACACATAGCTATAGATTTCACTAACGCCCATGCAGGATGGTCCATCCACACCCTCCGATCACTCGTGGCCTGAAATATGCGAAAGCCAAACTCGAATCTGCAGGTGTCAAGGTCGTTGACTTTGAAGCCTATGAGCACGCACGTGGGTGGGACATACTTACTCAACTATACTTCCCGGACGCTGCAAAGACCCAGAAGGACCTTCTCGAGAGCGCAGGCGAGCCTGTGCTTCCGTTGACTGAATGGGCTTTCAGTGTGGCTAAACCGGAACCAATCACTGTAACTGAAAACTGGGAACTTAACGCCCGCCGAGAGGCCTATCGAGAAGAGTGAGTGTTGTCCATTGACCAAAGCCTTCTTATTTACTAAGGCACTCTAGCTACCACCGTATCATGAAAGAACGTGGCGTGGATGTCATTCTTTGCCCAGCTGCTCCGGGAGTTGCCGCAGAGCTCAGCGTGGGCAAGTATTGGCCCTATACTGCAATCTGGAATATCCTTGATCAACCAGCGGTTTCATTTCCCACCGGGTTGAAAGCAGATCCAAGCATAGATCTGGTTGAGTCTGATTACAAGCCCCAGGAAGGGCACGATGAACGCGAGTATAACAGATGTGAGTCCAACCATTTCGTGGTGCAGTTGCTTGAGGTTTCACAGTGTTGACTGATCTCTTGTAGACACTCCTGAGCTCTATGTGAATGCGCCTATTGCGTTGCAAGTTGTCGGTAAACATTTCCGAGACGAAGAGGTGGTTGCTGCCACAGAGCTCATTTCTAAGATTGTCCAGGCTTAGCCTCGATGACGACTACGTTGGATTGATAGGATGAGATGTATTACTTTCAACGCAGATGTATTGTGCTATAAGATATACATCAAGAACAAGATTGTTTCTCAGAATAATGCAAGATTATGGATCTAGCTCCAGACATCGCGCGTTGTTGCCAGTATTCGACAGATTCCGGTATTCATTTCAGGCAGCGCATCTCGACAACTTATTCATCGATCATCACCCAGGCATTGTCCCTGTCTTATCTACTGTAGAAACAGAACAAGAAAGTCTGATTTTCCATGGCTGGTTTGGTTGGTGCAAAATGTGGACCCGGGAAGACTCACTAGCAGCCCGGGTTCGATGCAAAGACCTGCCGGGGCCCTCGGCCGAAGGGTCTGATAACCAAACGGTGGCTTGGATCCTTGGAAGCTTTCTGTGCATGAAGATAGGCCCCCCGCAGTTAATTACTATCTCTTCTGCTTGGACCCAAACCTGCTGTCAAACAACCTCATCTCTACCGCAAAGCCGTGTCAATGTTCTCAAATGCGCTGTGAAAAGACCACGACGTCGAACAAGCATGTCGAAAGCAAAGTTGAGAACGAAAAGCGGCTGTCTCACCTGTAAGTGTACCAAAAGCTCATAACGCGTTCTGGACTGAGTAATTCGATGCCCAGGTCGCAAGCGAAAAATGAAATGTGACGAGGTCAAACCAAGCTGTTGTAATTGTTCCCTTTCAAATCGAGCATGTCTTTGGCCATCGGTCTCTGATTTGTACGATCGCCGAAATCGACGACGGTTTGAACTCGAATCAATCAACTCGGCGGGTGATAGTGCCCACGGCTGCAGCGACGACCTGACTTTGGTTGACGGCATTGGACTTTGCGCCAGTCTTCTCAGACCATCACCACAGCTGCAAACATCAATCTCTTCTGAATGCGAAAACTCGCTGCTGAACTACTACGTCGACTCTTTTCTCTCTATCATTCTTCTACCTACAACCCAGCCCAAGGACTACAGCGAGTTCCGGTCATACACTTTGGTCCTTGCGCTAGAATGTGAAAGCGTCAAACACACGATCCTGTGTAGCAGTGCCGCTAACAAGTTCATGCTGACGGGGAATGACTATTTTCGGCAAATTTCTCTTAAGCATTACGCCGAGGCCCTGAAATCAGTCAATCAAAGTCTAGCATCTATTGACTACTCCCGCGAGAGTTGGGCAGACCCGTTGATTGTTAGCGTCGCTTATTTATACATCTCTGCGGTACGTTGCCTAAAGGGTGTTTGCAAGCACCAAAGGAAATCTCGCGCTGACAGCAGTCGTATTCCTAGTTCTGGGGCCCAGACGCAAATAAAGACGCCGCCAAACACGTGGCTGGGATGCAGCAGTTGTTCAAGCTTCGGTATTCGACAAAGACCTCGCCGGTCAACGTTGATCGATCATTTGATCGCATCATGGCAGAGAGCGCACTGTACCACTCGTTTCTTCTCACCATGAGAGATCCTTTCGCCTCTAGTTTCCACAATGACTGGAGTTTCTTATCCAGTACACTGGATCTTCTCGAGTCCCAAGTCTATGTCGATCCTGGTGAGGCGGCGAAAAGTCCTGTTATAGGTGCTCCGCCTTCGATATACCGTTTGATCTTAGACATCATTCACATGTTCAATTCACCCTCACGTGGCAACGCTGAGGAGCACGCAAAAATTCGACGCTCCATGGACTATTGGGAACGTCTCCTTGACTCTGATGCGTCGATATTTCGAGATACTGGATATGGAGACGCCATTGAGCTTTACATACTTTCCGCGTCCCTGCTGCTCGACTGGATATCAGAGCTTACCCAGGTTAGTGGTCCAATCACATTGCTGAATCTTTCGATGCATTGTGGCTCCACCACGACCGGTTTTGATGGAGAACCAAGACTCAGATGGCAGATTGCTCGTGCAATCTCAGTTCTTCGACGGCCGGACAACAAATACTACTGGACTTGGTGCTACCTCAGCTCTTGGCCACTCACGGTGCTTGGATATGCAGTCGACTATGAAGAGGGCATAAATCTTATCAAGGAAGTCCTGCACGATTCACGTTATTGTATCGGATATGCTGAGATGGAGCGGGTCAAGAACGAGTTGGAAGGAGTTTGGCACATCCGACAACGGAAAAGCAAGCCTCTAGTGTCCCAGCCGATAACACAACAATTGAGTCTGGCCCACGTCAACGGGTAGTGAACTTCCACGGTTGTGATATCTCCAGTATCACAAAGAGCACGATCCTTATCAGGATTTAAATACGGGGCTTTGGTGGTCAAACAACGGCCACTTCAACAGCCATGTCTGGCTCGTTGAGCTATGGACCTTTTGGTTGGTCTGGAAATGGGTCGGCATCTATTCCCCTTTACCCAGTTGGTACAAGATGTTAATTCGACTCTGCACCACTGTGTTTGAGACTCCAGCCCCTCTTCCTCCAGTCTAGGCCTTCCAGTCGATATCGATGCCGGCTCAAGAGTCGTTGCCACTTGCCGGAATCTCGCCTTCACTTCGCCCTAGATATTCTCGAAGGGGCTGACCATTGACCAAGACCGGCTGGCAGTCTTGCAGGATATAGACGACTCTGGTCCACTCGTCGGCACTAGGGTTCCTCCAAGCATGGTTCGTCCCTCTCTGGACACAGACATCCCCTCTTTGCAGGAGCTGTTTCTCTCCCGAATCGAGGATCAGTTCAATGCTACCTTCGACCACAATGCCATAATCGAGGCTCTGAGTCCTGTGCATCATGGACTCGAACCCTGGCGCAAAGTCTACAAATCTCAACACTGTACCACGAGGATTGACGATACCGAGCTTTTTCGAGCCCAATAGTTCGTCATGCTTGGTGATGTCGACATCGTCATTCAATGATACTGGGAACTGGGATGTGGTGAAGGGGACATTGAACGCCATTCCTCCATGGTCAATCGATTGCCATGTGGCTGGTCTTGCTTCTTGGATGGTTGTTGCTCCATCAGATCGTTTATGACCTGTAATGAATGCTTTGATCCCCGGAAGATGGGGTGCCAGCTGGCCTTGTGTTGGAGGGCGGGATGCAGAGGCCATTACGATTCCGTGACGTGAGTTGTAATCTGTACCCAAGGTCAAAGTTGGAGTTTAGTTTTGTATATTCGCAAAGATTCTCAGGATCTTGAGTTATGTTCAACAGTTCAAAGGTCTATTCCACACAAGTGAAGTCAGGTGCCTGTTCATTCTCGGCTCTGGGGGAGATGATGGCAGCCTCTTATTGGTGACGAGATTGATCCCATACCCTATTAGCCGTTTTACGGTACCCCCAGCCCTGCGGCTTGGCTGAAATTGGTGGCACTGGGGCCCGAGGCGCCCCTCGGATGCCAGAAGTTATGGAAACTAAGCTTGTAGATCCATGCATGACGGCCCCATGTACGAGCCGGGGTGGGGACATGGGGTAGCAACACTTCCGGCTTCAACTTCATAACCCCGGAACCAAACAACAGCTTTTAGCCCGGGGAAAGTTACATACAATATCGCCTTGGTCCTCAGGATACTGTGTGAGTGCCTTAACGACATTTACTTGACGATATGGGTAAGTAATCACCAATCTCATCTGGCTGTCATGACCAGATTGAAAGATGAACAAGCAGGCTAAAATGAGCCCAGGGCTAACACCGGTGCACTTTTTCTCTCATGGATCAACTCGGATGCTAGAGGCCGAGACGGAAGCGGGCTCGTACTGGCATCGCTGTGGACAGGAGGCGCTCAAACACAATGTCAAAGGGGTCATCATGATGGTACGGCACTAGCGCTCTGGCGATTCGATCAAAAATGGTCAGGTTCTAGCGACTAATTTTCATCTAGGGTGCACATTGGGCGTGCAAAGGGGACAAGATCGAGGTTGCCACAAATCCGAACCCGGACAAGAGTGCATGTCCATTCGTTACACCATCACTCTACACTGAGTGGAAGTGCAATCCAGACATCAAGACAGCGGAGAGATGCATCAAGATGCTTTCTGCCGAAGGCTTCAACGTGAGCGCAAACCCAACCTTCGACTGGATCCATGATACATACATGATCTTGATACGCATGTTTCCGGATTGGAGAGATTGTCCGCCGGTCACCATCATCTCCATGAATGCTCGGTACGATCCATATTATCATGTCAAGGTGGGAGCGACGCTTCGCTCCCTGCGAAAGGAGAACTATCTCTTGGTTGGCACTGGTGGTGCTGTCCATAACTTGTATCGAAACCACTGGACCGACATGCTCCTCTATCGAGAGTCTCTAGGCCAGGAGCACCCACCTGAGACTTGGGCTCTCGAATTCCGTCAGGCTGTCGAAGATGCTGTAACAAAGAACCGCGGTCCGGCCTTGCGTAAGGCCATGCTCCGGTTGATGCAGCACCCTGCATACCGCAGTGCTCAAGCGACTGATGACCATTGGATGCCAGCTCTGTTTGCAGCTGGTGCCGCAGGCGATTGGGAGGATGAGAAGTTTTCCAATATACTCGGTGCTGAAACATGGGAATTGGTCAACATGTGCAACTCCCAGTTCACATTTGGAAAATATACCACAATGGAGGAGGATCAAATCACATCTAGGGTCATTGAACATGCCCCAGTTGCAAAGGCAATTCAGGCTGGTGCATAAGAGAATTGAATCAACAGTTGTTGGCATCCAATAAGCAGCACATAAGTTTAACATACTGGTAGGAAATCACATCGTATCCATCATGCCTTGATGGGACATTCAATGAATAGCCTTTTAGTGTTTGTGACACCTTTCGCATGCATTCGGTTTGTTTAGACAAGAACGCAACCAGTCTGAAGAATTATCTGCGTGTAACTGCTCAGTTGTTCGAATTGTCACATGCTATGCGACTCCCTCTAGGTATCTACTTTCTCGATCTCCAAACCATCAACGCCCCTCCAGCCGCCAGTGAGATGAAACCCACACCAAATACCGCAAAGCCGAGCCCGAAGAAGTCACCCGAGTTCTCTTCTTTCTGCCCAATTGCTGGAAGGGACAACCCTGTGGTCGACCGATACCACTTCTTGATTGGATCACTCGTGCCCAGAAGGGTTGCTCTTTGCAGAGCCTTGGTCAGAGCTGTAGTGCGTGAAAGACGTGGTCGAGGAGAGCGAAACAAATCTGCTGGATATCGCGGGCTTAAACTAGGTGGGACAGAAGGATGGCCTGGTGCCAGTGGACCAACTAACAGAAACTTGTTGTTAGTTCTGTTCTTGCATGCAAGAGAGCATGGTCGTGCGGAGCATTTTAGCGGCTTACCCAAGAGCTCTGCAGGAATTTGGTTCACGAAAGAAATACGGGATTCAATATACTTCGATAGGTAGATTGCTTCGCTTGGATCCGCAAAAAGATAGGAAGCTTCTGTCGGCCCCGAGATACTAGAAATGGTTAGCGAGTCGGCGGTTTCTGGCGTACAGCCTGGGTTTGCCCTGGCTTACTTGTTGCTGATATCGACAGCATCGTCTAGACTGGTTGTCCGATATATTACAAAAACTGGTGCGGTGATCTTGTAGCCGGTAGAGGCTTTCGTTCTGGTCGTGATTCGTACGGATTAGCTTCGATATCACTTTTGAAAGCACCCGCTTACACGGCCGATCCACACTTACCGGTCGGCGATTTCAACAATGCTTCCGTGGTCACCTGCGAAGAGCACGCTCCCGTCTTGAGATTTCTCAAGTTCTCGTAAGATCTGGTTGATGTTGTCTGACCTCGAGTCCCGAACCTGAGTTTCTGGACGCGGTAGTAATCCTTTTGGGGCTGCCAGTGCCTGCTTCAGACACCGAAGGAACTCGTTTGCCACGAATTCATTGACCAAAATGAGATCGGGTGCATAGGCTGAATGCCCTCGAAATGCGAGCCGCGCTGTTGTTATGGCTTTTGCTGTTGCGTTTATATCGGCTGATCGCTCGACAATCGCCACCGCATTCCCCGAAGGCCTGGAAAGAGCTGCGTTGGCGCTATTATAAGGTACTTTCGCGCGATCATCTGTCTGGGAAACGAGATGACATGTAGACAAAAACTCTGCCGAAGGTCTCGAATTGCTGAAAGCGAATAGATCTCGATCTAATACTGGCGTAAGGATGCTCTGAAGCAATTCGACTATAGGACTCGACTGGGGGGGTAACTTGAAAAGGCATGTAAGTAACAAAGACTAGACACCCGTAATATTGTTTCAGGACAAAGCATACCTCGACCACGACACAATTTCCAGCCGCCAGTGCCGATGTAAGAACAGATATCACTGAATAAAATGGGTTCTGCTTTGTAGGAATCAAATAAACGATTCCTACGCCTGTCGTAGCACTGAGATCCTCGATAGAATGAGAGAGCTCTACCGATCTCTTGAGGTTCAGAGAGAGATAGTGAGTTCGTAGCTCCGAGAGAGCCAGGGCGTATTCCAATCCACTTTCGTCCTCGCCATAGCCGTGGCTTTCGATCAAACACCCCTTGATTGCTCCTTCAGAAGATGTCAGAGCATCCTGCAGACGATGGAATTGGTTCTGACGAAGGCGGATAGACGATGCCCTGCCTTCCAATCTGGATATCTCGATTCGCGATAGAGAATCGATCGACATGGCGAAGTAAACACAAATCAACGACAAAAAAGTCGTGTGCGTCAGAGGCACGGTCTGTGGTAGGTTGCCGTTTGATATGCAAAAGCGGTCCGGGGCAATTAGCCAAGTACTCCAGTGGATGAACGAGTCCGGCTGCCCAAGACCACTAGAAGCTCCGGGGTCGCATCGAGCCTGACGTTTCAAAGTAGATAGCACTCCACCATCCTCATTCCGTCGAGGTTCCGTCAGGTGGGATGTGATTGAAGAGGTGGAGCACGAATGGTGGTGATGGGGTAATGAATGGCTGGCGGTACTTCAAGGGGATAACCCCATCAGCCCCATCCGTCCCCCGGATCCGCCAGCTCTCATGGTTCGCCGCCTAATGTAGGGGCATTACTTCACCAAGAGTTCTTTCGTAGCCGGCTGCCATGTCATCTGGCATACAATTTCTGAGGGAGTCTAATACCGACAATTGCCGGCTGTGGCGGGAGTTCTTAGGTCGATCTTCAAGTGTTGAACACAGAACCCTATCCCTTTGCTTTTCCAGCCGCCTCAACCACCTCACAACCTAAACATTCTTCGAACATGTCCTCAAACGCGACCTTACTTGCTCCAACTACTGTGCGCGATGTCCTGCGAGTTTATACGGTTCATGAGACTGGTGTCGACCAAGAGACAACAACCCGAATTCGGGGGAAGACATCTCTGAAGACGCAGCAGATACAAGCTGAAGCGAAACGAGATGCAAATTGGCCACAAGATTGGCGTGGCATGCCATCATACCGCGAGACTAGTCGATCACATCGTTTGGCCGACCGACCGGCTGGGAAAGATCTCGCAGAGAGTGTGGTCGTGACAGTCATGTTCACGGGTGTCTTCGTTACAGGTGTAAGTCATGTTGTCCTGCTTCTCATCATACTCGTCTATAACATGTGCTAATAGAAATCTGGTGATTTCAGAGACTAAATGCCCTATGGCGGTCCACAATAGGGAGATGGAATGAGAATATCATGAGATATGATGTTGGAGGAGAGTGGTAGTGGTCGCAGACATGCGTTTTGTGCGTTTTCTTACGACCTCACTTATTGGTAGAGGATACCTGGCGTTCATCATCCATAAAACCGAATCGCTCTGTCTGGCTCTGTGTAATCACTACCCAATACAATAGATGAGCATCCCTTCCTCCTTAAGAGCGGTGACCATCTTGCCGTCAAATTGGTAAACTTGGTAGGAGTGACATTGAAACGATCATGAGTTAAACACTTCTATTTTCCTCCTTTTATCTATTTAGACTGCAGGGATCAGAGGCATCATGAGGAAATTCTCCCGATCTGGTCCAAAATGGATATGATTCAAACCCTTGAACGTGGCTTCGTCTCGATCTTCCTTTGAGGTATGCTCGAATAGTCCAGCACCCTGCGTGTCCCCAGAGGAAATCTCGAATACCAGGCGGTCACCTGGTTGCATGACCACATTTGAAGGCCAGATCTCAACGTCCACGGGGTATACCTCTTCAAGCTTTAGAGGTGAATGGTCTGTCGAAAGGTATTCGCGGTGTGGGTGCCAATCATGATGTCTGGGACTCTTCTCGTTGACCTTGCGCAGACTGACGCGCAACCAGCCTTTGGATATGGGCACCGGATCTCCCACTGTACCAGTATACCAAATTTCCTTTCCTGTTGCGTCCAGATGTCTGATAGTCAGGAACAGATCTATGTCTGAAGGTTTCGAGGATCCCTCGGAAGACAGTGACACGTTCAAGTGAGCCTTGATGTGGCCTGTGAACTCAGTCTCTTCCTCAAACGGGCTGGTGGTAAATTGCACAAGTTGCTGATTTTTCAAATCTCCCAGTGCTTTGTATGAGACATGCTTCGGACTGTCCACCGAAGGCTTTGACGTTGAGAGGCTATTATCTGGGCCGAGATAGTATCGAGTATACTTGGTGGAAGGTATTGGCCACTGGGTGGCGTTCTTGGTTGGATATGCCTCCTCTGCCTTGACATCGTCGTAACCAACATCGCCGACTCGGACTTTGTAGGCAACCTTAGGTGGCTTATCTTCAGACCATCCTTCAGTGTCATGGCCTTTGAGAAACGCATCAAGAAAGCTGCGCTGCATATCCACGCATTCTTTAGTATAGAATGGAAGATCATGCCGACCGGTAATAAATCGAAGATACTTATGACTAGACCCAGCATTCATAAAGCCTTCGACGTTGCCTCTCAAATGAAGGAGTATCCCACCCCAATTTCCGACCGATAACATGGGGACTTTGATGTCGGCCAAATTGTAGTCCTTTGTCGCATAGTATTCGTCGTCAAGGAATCTGTTTTTAACATTGTCTAGGTTTTGATCATGGCAATTGGCGGCGAGCTCCTCCTCGGGCAGATTGCCTTCAATCGTGTCTAATCCCCATTTTCGCGCGCTCCTCCCTGGTCTACCATATTGATTGACTATCACCTATTGGAGAAATCCAATTAGCTAGAAGCACACAAGTCTTTTTAAGTAGACTCACCTGACGATTCCACCAGAAATCGATGAAGGTATTGGACAAGATTCCTCCGTGTCGACAACGATCGCGATAATAGTCAGACATTCCCTCCCAAGGAATGATGCACGCAAGGCCTTTGGGCTGGCGAGCTGCCACGCGCCATTGGCTGCCGGCATAATAACTGATGCCCAGCAGTCCAATCTTTCCAGTGGACCATGGCTGGTCCGCCGTCCACTCAATGACATCCTTGAATGCTAGGCTCGTATCCCTCGACATGGTATTGAGCACCCCTGGAGACTGACCAAGTCCCACTTCATCAGCTCGGACGATTGCATATCCATGGCGAGTCCAGTATCCGGGATCAGGTGTTTCCCAGGCAGAATGAGGTGAATGGTGCTCAGCTGGAACCTCGGAAAATGACTGTGCGTGGAATCTACCAGCTGTTACTGGGGTGCTCGCGACTCGCAATTTGCACCACAAGGTCTTGCACTTACACTGAATAATGGACATCCTTGCCATATGGCCCATAAGTCACAAGCACGGGGGATTTGGCCTGTTGTTTGGGTCGGAAGATATTGGCCCTCACAATGCCACGACCTTCTTGGAGTGGTATGGTAATATTCTCCTCGTAGATGTAGTCAAATGACTGATCATCTATCTTGTGAAGATCGTTTCGTATCGGATTAGGCATCTTGGTGGCAGATGGACTAAAGGTGTTGTCAGTTGTCAGTGGTAGAATTTGATCTACAGCCACTGCACTCCGAAACGATCATGAGACTGGCGATGGAACTCGGCCGTTTTCAATAATTTTTTAATAAAGTCCATGTTTACCATCTGTTCGAGATCCCTTCGGCACTAGTCCGAACGATGTCACCAGTGGCATCTTGTCCGTAGGCCGCATGTTACCAACATCCGTGCTCCATCCGCCGGACAGGGGTCACTTCGGAACCCCAACGGCTCCAAGCCAGGAACGTGCTGTCACATACCCACCAGCAAAGCATTTGTACGAAGTCTTTGCGTTAGACCCACCTCCGTGAGTGTCATGGAATGCCACGGATGCTTCATGTTCTGAAATCGAAGAAACATACAGCCTATATCACCTCGTGACCAAAAACGCAATGAGGCATAATGACATTCTTTCTCGCAGGAGACAGCACTCATATTACTAATTTTATCTCAATTCAATCTCATCATTAATTCTAATGTTGTCTTACGATACAGGTACTGCCTTGGTGCTCCTAGAGAGCACAGAGTCCATCACCAACTTCAACATCGAAGCACTTTCCTCTTGCCATTTCTGGGATCTCCAGGCCACAAAGTAATCTGGTCGCACAAGCACACAACCTGACTCGTCTACATCTCGGATCTTGGTCCAGTCCAGATACATGTCTTCGTAGTCTTGTCTGTATCCGATCGTGTAAGCCTTGATTTCAATACCAGTCTCGGCGGAGATTTTCTTCGCAGCTTCCTTCCAGCCTTGTCCGCCAATGCCCGTGAACAGAGTGAAGTGGCCCTTTCCTGCCAAATCAAGGGTTGAGATGGGCTTGCCTGGTACGGCGTGGTTGAGCCAGACATGTGGCACTCTTGCGCCTGGATATGTGGTCGGATGGTAGTTCTCGAGCGCGTCGGTCGTGAAAACCGGAGCGTCGCCTTGATCAGCTTTGTAAACTGCTGACGATGTGTATCTTTGGTTCATCTCAATCCCCAAACCGTGTTCTTCTCTGTTGATCATTCTTAGCGCTTCTTGCAAGTCCGCTCGTCGTTTGCGACCGGCCGGTGAATCCTCATTGAGTTCTTTCACAACAGCCACCCGTTGCTCCACGGTAGGCTCTAGATTACCAAGAACCCTCCAGATTTCTTTGTGATTTCGAAGAGATGCATTTGCCCTAGATTTTGATGTGTCAGTCATGCGCTAGAGAATCCTTCCGGTGTCTCAATGGAGGGTAGGTGTCATACATGGTAACCACGTCAAGACCGACAGGTTGACGCTCTTCGCTGTAAGAGTCCAATATCCGTGGACTAGCTAGGCCTGGGTCGCCGTCAGCAGCTGCACAACTCTTAGAAGACTCCAGTTCATTGATACCTTTATGGACATAAGCAACCTTCCACGCGAGGTTATGAGCATCTTGGATGCAGGTATTTGATCCAAGACCATGGTTCGGGGGATGTCGATGAACAGCATCCCCAAGGCAATGCCTGTTTAGCCATGGAGTCAGCACGGGGTGGATATCGACATCTGGCCAGACTTACACGCGGCCTTTCGAATAATATTCGGCTGCCGTTTCGTTGATTGCCCAAGTCGAAATTCCCTTTATTTTAATGTCAATGGAGTCATCGCCGATGAACTCTCGTACTCGATCCATGTATTCCTCGGGTGTTCGGGCCTTTCGCTCAGCCGTGGCCTCTGGGAAGATGATGCATAGCCACTCATGCCATGGTTTGACCATTCTAATACACCCAATCCACGCGAAGTCGGGATGCTGTTTATCCGGCGTCAAAATCCAGTGTAGATTACCCATCCGACTATCCATGAGGTGTGCCATGTCGGCCTCCATCAGGATATTGATGGCAAAGCCTTGACCAGGTCTCCTGATCAAGGGTATTCCAACCTGTTTGACAATCTCACTGCGTGCGCCGTCGGCTCCGAACAAATATCGAGATCGGACTCGAAATTGCTGATTGGTGACTTTGTCAAGTAGAGTCGTGGTTACCCCGCCATCCTCGCCCTCATCTTGAGTGACTGACACGAATGTCGTATCCCAACGTACTTGGAAGCCGTTCAGAGTTGCGTACCGCATCAGAATTGGTTCCAGCAGAGTTTGTGGCAGATCAAGCGGTTCAGATGGGCTAGCTAGCTCATAGTCCCCCTACAGCCGACCTCAGTCTACGTCATCCGCAAATGTTGGATGTTGAACTCACCTTGCGCCTGGGGTCATTTCCCCATGAGTAGATGCGCGCATACTCCTCTCCAGCAAAACTGTTTGACCATCGCGTGTGCACCATTGAGTCTCCTGTGGTGCCCAATTGGTAGCATTCAGTGTCAAGGCCAATGTCACGAAGGCAATCTTTATTTTGACGACATGCGTTAGCTGTACCCAAAATGTCTGGAACCGACAAACTCACCCAATGCCGCCATGTTGGTAATGTGTGCTCGAGGAGTGTCAGCGCTGCCAGGAGCACTGCTCACGATGAGACCAGTCAAGCCTGATACAAAGTTTAGCTCTCTCTTGTAAGTGCTCGCTGCAACTAGGTTACTTACCATGTTGTGTCAGGAAACATGCCAAAGATGCGCCAGCAGGCCCAGTGCCGACAATGAGATAATCGGCATAGACATCGTAAGCAGAGTTTCCTGACGTTCCATTTGTCGTTGTTGAGTTGTGGTCAACTCCATTTGGTTGCAACATGTTGAAAATGTGAGTTAGATTGTCAGAGGGTACAGGTTGTGGTGAATACGACGCTTGACGTCGGATGCTTGTCTGCGAATCAAGGGTTTATATTTGAACGTATGTCGTCTCTGTCGCGAGATGACCCACGCGTGTTCGCTCGGCGCCTCATCAATACGTCCTACCAGGTTGCAATTTGTTTCGCAGCATTGGGGTCAGCGAAGATGAACCTGATATCGATTGGAACAAGGTTTCCCAGGCGTCGCCTGGGCGAGACTAGAAACCCTTTTGGAGACCTCATGGTAATTATTTTGCAAGGTCCCAAGGTCCAGTAGAATCTCTCGAGTGGACCTCGTTTCTACCTGGAGTTCCGCTTCATGCCCTTGGGGTACCCCACAAGAGGCGAAGACTCGCTTCACTAGTTACTACTGTACGGAACCCCGTTCCGACCAGGGGACGCATGACTCCTTTGGTAGCCAGGCCTGGTTGCAAACCTAGTCAGTCATATTGGTGTAGTGAGAGCCCAAGAAGAGTTCGAGGCTTTAGATGTACGATCTATGGGCTATTTGCCACATTCCTTGGGGAAACTTGGAGATACTCATGCGATCAATCACCTGTCAACATCGTTACAGAACAAGGTGCTGAGGAAACGATTGGTGCGGAGGAGTTGATTGATTACTATGAAATTGATTGGATAAACCGACGACTGCCCAAAATATCATCGACATGTAGTTTTTGTACCGACGCAAGACCCCATTTTCCTAACTTCAAGGCTATTGTATTCTTCCAGATGATTCTTCGTCGCTATTCAGGTTCATGACCCAAAACTCCTTCCTTGCGCGCAAAAGTCATTGGCTTGTTTTTGGTATCTGGTTGACTGTCAGTATCGAGAAATGCAGGAGAACATCTCCAGAAGAAGGTATTGGGGTATAATACCGTTGAGGACGGGCTCCTGTTTAGCGAACATTTTGAGTATTTGTGTCTCAAGCATCATGGGCTGCATCGTGTTTGGAATCCTCCCCATGATTGTTGGGGTTAAGGTGTGCCCACTCAGCCATCACGGCTGCTAGATGGGACATATTTGCCCCGCCGTGATAAAGAAACGATGTTGTGTTGTGATGAAGCTTCATATTGCGAATGTTTTCCTCCAGGTTGGTGCGATTGTGGCCATGTTTGGAGATAAAGGAATCCATGGCCTTGAAGAATTTGTGTTTGAGTTCAGCGGTGACGTTGGGCTGGCCCTCATGGTTGTGAAGAAAGGTGCCGACTGCCTTATGGAAGCTTGGGCTGCGGCTGCCCAGGTGATTATGGTTGAGGTGAACACCACCGAGAGTACTGTCGACGGGTGGAGAAGCAGTATTGTCTACTGGTTGACGAGGGAGTTTGAGGTGGTGGAAGGGTTCCTCAGGTTTGGCTTCCTGGAAGCTTGGGCTGCCGAGGTGATCGTGGTGATCGTGGTTGAGGTGTACACCACCAAGACTATTGTCGACGGGTGGAGAAGCAGTATTGTCTACTGGTTGACGAGGGAGTTTGAGGTGGTGGAAGGGTTCCTCAGATTTGGCTTCCTGGAAGCTTGGGCTGCCAGGGTGATTGTGGTTGAGGTGTACACCACCCAGAGTGTTGTCGACGGGTGGAGCAGCAGCATGGTCTGCAGCTTGATGAGGGAGTTTGAGGTTGTGGGAGGCTTTTTCAGGTTTGGCTTCCTTGTTCAAAGGGATTGCAAATGTGCCGCTGATGGACAGACATGTAAGGAGCAGAGTGAACTTCATGGTGGCTAAGTTCGAAGGAGATGTGTTAGTCTTTCAAACGTATCTGTCAAGTGAAATAAGGTGATGAAACGTATGTGTGAGAGGATATGAGAGAGTGAAGACGGTCATACTGGGAATGAAGGTGGCTTATATAGACTGATGCCTTGGTGATTAATGGGCGAGAGGGAAAAGATTTTCGGCCAAAGTCATAAGCCAAAGAATGTTTTCACGATACTTTTTCAAAAGAAGGTAGCAGTGTATATCAACGTGCTAGCAATGAGCGGTTTGATATCTGGTTGGCGAACCCTCGCGGTATGGCACCATTTCGCGACCCACGATATCGTCGCGGTGGAGTTTAATCTACAAAAGTGCCAGGCAGAAGGCAAAGGGCGAGGGATGAAGATGTGGAAGATAGTACTATTTGTTTGAGTACGGACATGATCCACTTGTTGAAAGTCCTCATCAAGAGAAAACCTTGGAAAGAAAAGGTGATTTTCGAGTTTCATGAAGCAACACCGTTGGTCGACTGATGTACACACCGGACTCCACAAAAATGCTAATTTACAGTTCCTCAAATCCGTCATGCTTCTCCTGCCCTTCAGGCTCTCGTCCAAAGTCGTCTGCAAGTGGCTAGCTATGCAGTGAAGTTGAGGTTCGTGATGTGGTTGAGTGAACAATGAGTGAAAATGGTGATACACCTACATGCCGCGTTGCCCCATAATGACACTCCGCGAATCCTATCGCTTGGAGCCAACACTGCGGCTGTGCAAAGTCCGAGTAGTGGGGACAGGTGTTTGTGACTCGGACTTGGTCCTTGTTCGAATGCTGCTGTGGGCCAGATGATCATCCGTGGTGTCCTCTTCTGCGAGTGGCTTTTCTTCGCCTAGCTCGTTCCATTTTGATTGCTCAAGGTTCTCAGCAAGATCGTCAACCTCGATAGATTCACGAATTGACTCTCCTAGGGCGGATTCATCCACGCTGTCTCTGGAGAAATAGCTGTCGCCCATCGCGTTTAGTGACTCGACTTCCGCTTCTTCTTCGTCCTCCTCTTCCTCATCGTCTGTCTCCTCTTCTGAATCTGTGGGGACAAAGTTTTCTAGGTTTGCCGGATCATCGCGCCAATATGTGAAATCCGTATACTTTTCCCCTCCTTCTCTAACTAGAGTGGAAACTGGTGGGAAGAAATGGTCCACAACTTCACGCATGGTGACGTAGCTGCTCCGATACTTGTTCAAGGTCAACAAATCGAGGGAGACTTCGGCATTCGTGTTGATGGTGAAGATGCGTGTCGAAGGTATTTGAACAGTGCGATAGCTCAGGGCATCGGTGAGTCGATTTCCGAAGCCTGCATAAAAAGGGCTCGACTTTCCAGGAAACAGGCTGTATATGTCGCGGAGGCATGCCATCTTGAACACCTCGGGCTTGCGGAGATAAATCTCTCGACGCAGCGCGGCGATCGTGCGATCTGGACTCATGATTACAGGTCCGCGCGGCAACTTCCAGCCATCCTGGACCACGCCATTCAAATATGCTCGGGTAGTATCTGCTTGACCGACGGAGCGGCTGGTTAGGTAGAGGATGTTGAACCCATTGGCTACAATGTCAGAATACAGCTTGGCAACACCAACATGGGTCCAATCTCTGCCCACCATGTTCAAGATGTGTCCAAGAGCATCGGATTTGGTGATGGTGCCGTCAATGTCAGAGATGACGATGGGAACATCTGAGCTCCAGTAATACATGTACGCTGTGCAGGTGGCTCGGTTGACAGTAAATGACATTGTGTTCTCGCCTCGCTTTAGGTCAAGCGCTTTCAACTGGTCACTGGTTAGACGCAAGGTTTTAGCGAAATTGCGGTTCAGATCGCCCGAGCTACGTGGTTGTGGCTCAATGTCCTCGGATTGGGCACGCTGGTGGGCATGGGGCGGAGGTTTCGCCGTCAAGACAGGAGATGGGCTCCGATCGCTGTCGCTATGGTACCCAGGATCCGAGGCCGTATCACTAGTCACCATGGAACCAGGTGGGTCGAGGCTCTGGCCGGTGGCTTTCTGGCTCGCAGCCTCGCGGGCTTCTTCACTGCTGTATATCCAAAGATTGCCCTTTTCATCGGTCCCAATTAGTGAACCAATGTCGTAGTTGCCCTCTAGCTCCTCGGATAGGAGTTTGCGAGCGACAGCCTCGGCTCTTAGGGCGTCATCCTCGCTTGTCTTATAACCCGTCATATCCAGCATGAGATCACCAGACTCGGTGACTTTGGATCGGATATTGGAAGAAGATAGCTTCTTTGACAGGGTTACCGCTCGATCGTATGCTTCTCTGGGCTGCAGGGCCGGGGGACTTGACCCGGACCTGGCGGTATAAGTACCGTCAGCATTCTTCTGGGGTGAGACCAGCATGCCATTATAGCGGAAAGCCCCGCTCACTAGATCGAGATGCTCTCTCGCTGCCACAGGAAGGACTTCCTCCGAAGCAGAGCGATCGAGCGGCGGATGAGTGAGGGACGGCTCAGTTAAAGACTCCGGGGCAAGATCTGTTGTCGAAGGTGGTATGGCGCCATAGACGGCCTGGTCACTTAGATTGGTACCTTCACGGCGGATTGTTAGGATTGAACGATTTGGCGAGAGCAAGTCTGGGGCGGAGGCGACTTTCTCAGCTTCGGTGATATCGAGATACGACGGTTCGAGAAGGCCCGGTGAAGGTGGACGGTCGGAAGCAGCCACAGGGGGGCTGCTGGCTGGGGAGACAAGCGGGGAGGTTTGCAGGGCCTCAGGGATGTCGTTGGAAGTCTCAAAGACAAAAAAGGCTTCACCACCGTCACCAAGTTTCATGGCATAGGGTTGCTTGTTGCCATTGACCTTGAACTCGACCTTCTTTTCGGAGGGTCGCAGCAATGAAAACTTTCCAAATCTGACATGGAATGGGGAGCAAGCTAAAGTTCCATCTTCTTGCTCGACCACGATCACATCAATGGCACCGGACAGAGTTGCGGGATTGATCGAGTTCCAGGTTTTGGAGACTCCGCTCCCTAAGCTGCGTACGTACTGCATCTCAACGATGGGACAAATCCAGAATGATTCCAGACCATCAATGCTGGCCGACCGACAGGTGGATGTTGGTTGGTGGTCAACACATGGAATACGAAGTGAGGGAATGAGAACAGATGACGATGCAGATGACGATGACGCGCAAGCAGAACGGATGCCGAGGTACAGGTTGCCAATGCTAGTAGCGCCAAGTGGGACTGTGATGCAGAATATAATGGCAGAAATGGAAAGAAATGGAAATTAGCAGATGAGGACGCGTGAAGCAACAACAAGAAGGTCTAAGTTGAAGGAAGATGGATGCAGCATGACAAGGGTTTGAAGTGGTGAGAATGAAGGGAAGATGGAGGAAGATGGATGAGGATGTGTTGCATGTGTTGAGAAAGGCCGCTAGTCTCTTTGTGGTAGTGGGCGAAACCAGATTATTTCAGCCTGCGCCTCCGTCATGTATACCTACGTGCCGGATAATCGCGGGTTTGAATTCCCAGGGAGTCAGGTTCGGCCCCAACAGTGGTGATTTGTGATTTGCTAGGGGATGACATGTAGATATATGTGGTTATAGGGTAGAATATGGCCCTCGACATGACTTGTTCTTCCTCTACACCAAATCAGACCAACAGTACTTTCGCACTATGTTAAGTGGCACTAAGGCCTTGGCATCAGAATTCGGCGTATATCTCACATCTACTCCGACGAAGGACGAACTACAACAAACTGTCTACCAACCTCAGAATCAACCAACACGTCGACATCTCTACGTCCCACGACAGCCAATCAACTCTTTACCGTGATTCTCCGTTCCGCTTTCAAAATCGGTAACTGAGGCTGCTTTGTGTTTGGAGGAGCTGGCGCTGCTTCCTGCGCGTTGCGCTCTCCCCTCCCTTTCTTGACACCTTTCCACCTCCCTTCTCTCACCTGGATTCCTCGACATGAGTTCGCCAGCAAATCCTCCTGGCCCTCTGACGCCGCCAGCGGAACCAGCACAATCCCTTCCTCCAGCAGTACAGGCTGCTCAACCGTCGGCGAGCCAAGTCGAGGCACTACTATCCCAACCCTTGACATCCCTCTCAGATAATGGCAATTCTCGCCGACCGCGGGATCATCGATTGATCCACCTCTTACTCGTGTCACATGGAATTGCCGCATACCAACAGCGAGTTCCACTTCAGTTAATGGACTTTGCATATCGGTACACAAGCTCCGTTTTGTCGGATGCGTTACATATTCAGAACGAAGCGTATGACCAAGCAGACACAGGCACGAGTGGCAAAGGTCGAGGGTCAAAACAGAACCCTAAACACGGCGAGGAAGGCGATGTCAGCCTTGCAGCATTGCGCATGGCGATCGGATCCAAAATGGGCCATCAATTCCAGAGCAGTCTGCCCAAAGAGTTCCTCAAGACATTAGCGGACGAGCGCAATCGGATATCACTAAGCTCACAAGCGCGCGACGGGGACCGAGGGGGTCCTATGGTAGGAGGAGTCAAGCTACCACACGAGAAATACTGTCTTACAGGAATGGGTTGGGGCTTGAAGGACGAATGGGACAGTGAAGGGGAGGAGACAGCGGAAGAGCTCGAGGCAGATAAAGATGCGGAGCCGGAAGATCTGTTAATGGAGGATCGGCAAGATGGAGAGGATGATGAGGAAGGGTTGGGAACTATGGAAGACGTTTTCGGGCCTGATGACGGCGGTGGTGACAAAGATGGAGATGCAGACATGCAAGACCTCTGAGCATTCAATTTGGTTTGGTTTGGATGGCGGACAATTGATGGCGCCTTTGACAAAGCATGATACCCCGGGCCAGTGAATGAATGGTAAATGGAATCAATGACTTTATGTGTAGACCTGACTTGGTCTCGAGGGTTCTTCTGTTGATGATCACGAGTGAATGGTTTCTTGTTTGCACGTGACATGGCCGGCTGGCATCGACCATCAATGCTGTTGACTAATAATGGAGAAGCGGTTCGGTCTTCGCTTCATGGTCATTGCAGTATTGTTCCCCGAATAGAACTGATTAGTGAGATTGGTTCTCGTGGTGAGTCTCCAATTCAGAGACATAGCAGACCATAGGCTTTGGTGGATTATGTACGAGTACGAGACTGATATTTCTCTACTTTTTATTAGTCCATAACCGAACTCCAACAAATGATAAGATGCAGGTGCGAATGGGGGACGTTGGGGAAGCACGGGAAGGTGCGTGGGTGATGCACCTGCTGCAGGAAGTTGGGGTCAGGGACCTTGAATTGGGAGAAAGTATGAATCCAACTGCCAGTATCGCCTTCCGTGGCGATTCCATGGCATCATCTCCGCACCCACCAGATCAACATCTGCAACCTCACAACTGCCAACCCTCACACTCTTGCTCCCTCACTTCCACTGCTGATCACCTTCAAGTACAGGTCTAGAGGACATCGCTTGAGCTGTCTAGTCATCTGTACGTCTTATAGGTTGGCAGACGAGCCAAGATTCCAAAAGTCTCGTCGGCCCCCCGAAAATACCTGAGTCATCGAGGATCCCTTTGCTTGCTTCGGCCTCTTCTCCGAGTTTTTTGACACTGCAACCTTGCTCAATGCTCAAACCTCCTTCTGGTGGCACAGGACTACCCACTTGCCGATATTACACCACCTTGAGCATCTCTATTTGATGCCCTGGATGCTCCTGATGTCTGCAGAAGCATAGCCTGCTCGGGCCTCAGCACCTCACCATGCTATCCTCGTCTCCGCCACCAAATGGTGACCTCAAGCAGCCCACAGGAGACAATTCGAGTCACCAAAACAGTCAACAAAGGCACGAGGAACAGAACCCTCTCCGGCGAAGCGCTTTTCGTGCCTTGGTCCAGGATTTCAGTCCAATCTGGTACAGTCCCCAATCCTGCAAACACAAACTCTGCTAAAACCCCTTGGTCAGGTTCACATGGTGTATGAACTCTGGCATCATTTCCATCCTCATTTGGTCCTCCCCATACCACTTCCGCGGTCAGGAGATCATCTCAACCGTTGGATTCACCATCGACCTGGTCCTCTACGTCGCCTTCTCCCTTTGCTTCATCCTCCATTTCTTGCTTTACCGTCGCAGAGCATTCGATGAGCTCGTTGCCAGCGTGCCTGAGATTTGCTTTTTCCCCTGCTGGGGCATCGCGTGGATGACCTTAGTGGCCTTTGTCAGCATCACCATCAGCAATGCCCACTGGGGTGGACATGCCTTCACCATCTTGGCTGTAGTCATGTGGTGGATTTCAACTGCGTGGAGCTTCTGCTTGTTGTTCTTCTGCTTCGTCACCCTCATCCAGCGCCACACAATTCTCGACCGCCAACTTCCCGCGGCCATTATCATTCCCGCCGTCGGGGTTGCCACTCTTGCGGCGGTAGGCGGCCTTCTGGTTACCCACGCTCATGGCCTTTCCTCCCGCCTTGCCGTCCCTATTATCATCACCTCTTTCTGCGCTAACGGGGTGGGGCTGATTCTCGGACTGATCCTGTACACCTACCTCTTCCACCAGCTCCTGGCCAAAGGCTGGCCCCCTCCTGCTCAAACCCCGACGTTATTCATCCTCGTCGGCCCTATGGGTCAATGTGCAGCCGCCTTGCTCTTGCTCGGTGCCGCCGCCAACACAGGTGGACGATTTGCCGAGTACAATTCAGGAATATTCCTTACTGCCCAGGCAGCGCAACCATTGCACGTGGCATGTTGGCTCCTGGCTTTACTCATGACAGGGCTTGCTTTCATCTGGGTTTTCCTTGCCATTTGTGCCATGCTCGATCGGGCTTACCACCGACAGTTGGTTTGGACCCCGGCATGGAATGCGGTCATATTTCCCACGGGTACCCTGGCCACAAGCACGACTCTGTTGGGTGACCAAATGGACAGTCCATTCTTCCGTGTGGTCTCAGTGGTATTGTTGCTGGGGTTGATCATGGTGTTTTTGACCAATGCGGGGTTCACAGGGTATAGAATTTGGAAGGGTCAGTTGTTGATTGTGAGGGAAGATTGGCGGATGAAGCAAGAGGTGGAGGACTTGAGGAAAGTGAGATAAGACTGTTTATTGACGATGTAATGTACAATATGACTTTTAGCGAAGATCTTGCGCTACCAACAACGGTAGAGAAGGCCATGACACAGGCTTGCTGGCTTGGTGTGGGGATTGCAGCTCCATGAACTTACCTTTCTGTCGGTCTCTAGCTCCCGTTGAGTAGTGGACGACAGATTTCGATCAGAGGATTAGCTGAAATTGAGATAACATGAAGAGTGCAATGTGTGTGTAGTCGCGGTGAATCCCCTGACGAGTTGTTGAAGTGTCAGATTGAACAGTACTTACTACGTGCCTGGTGGTGGTTCCTTCCTCCTGGAAAGGCTCTTGCCTGATCTGGGGGCGCAGGCACTTTCCACATTTCAATTCCAAGGAAATATTCATTTGCAGCAACCATTCACCCACAATTCATTGTGTGTATAGGCAATCATCTACACATGTACTGGTCCTCATACATCATGTTTTGATCACTATGGAGTAGCCATTAGAAAGGACCTTGTCAAAGCTTCGACAAGGCACGACCCCCGCAGCCCTTGGGCCAACCCTATTGGCAAGTCTCCAACCTCCAACGTTTGCAATGGTCTGCCAACACTACAAACGCCACCATTCTCTCCCGTCTTGGAACCATTTCTTAACCTGCCCTAACCAGTCCAGGAGCCCTTCCAAATTCCTACCAAGCCAACGTTTACCGAGTCGACCTGACGCCCATTCTTTCTCGCATGTCGGCCGCCGTCGATTCCATCCTCAACTTTTCCTCTACCGTCGAACATCTTCATAAACGCATGCCCGCCATTCCCTCATTGTGGATGGACACATCTAGATGGCAGCAAGAGTCTTTCCACTGGGCCACATATGCCTACCATCTACTCGCTCCACGAGTTAACGTGCAAGGTCGCATGGCGCTGCTACTTCTCGTCGCCGTCATATGGGCCTTTGGATGGCATGTCTCCTTCAGCACCCCGCTCTCATTATCCCTGCTGCTGACTGACTCTTCTTTTCCCAGGCTTCTCTGGCGTGCCTACTCCGTCATCCAGACCCCAAACAACATCTTGATTGAAAAACTCGGCCTAGACATCCCCCCCACACCGCTCGTCACCCTAGAAGAAATATCCTCTCGCGAGGTCCAGCTGACATGGAAACACGCCGAGCCGACCTCGTCCGTCACCGAACACCATGTCGAGGTCAACGGGAGAATTGTCGGTTCCACTCGCAAACACGAGATGGGCGCCACTATATCAAACCTCTCACCCGGCACTCTCTACGACATCCGCATCTTCTGCCTTAGTGCTGGCTCCTTCCAGACCCCGAGCTCTCCTCTACGCATCCGTACTCACCATGATTCCTCCACCTCATCCCAAGACGAGGCTTCCGATCCTTTCCCGACCGTCCGCGCCATATCTGTCCGCAATCCCACTATCGCCATGCCCACCTCGGCACCCATGGCTCGGGAACTGAGCGGTGGTCATCCCACGGGCCGGCGGGGCACAATGAACCGTAGGTCATCTCCCGCCAGCAATGTTGTCGAATCGCAACATGCCCATGAGGCCTCTTCCCAAGCCTCCGAGTCTGAACAAGATGGTAATTTGGTGGAGCTGTCCAAAAAACTCCAAGAAAAGCAGCAAGAGACGGAAAATATCGAGTCCCAAGTTCTCGAAGAAGAAATCGCTCACGAAACCAGATTGAAGGAGCTCACGGCCACAGCCAACGATTACAAACAACGATTGAAGGAGCGCGACGAAGAAAGCAATGATCTCCGCAAAAAAGTCAACAAAGCCGAAACTGCGAGTCGAACTGCTCAGAACGAAAAGCTCAAGAAGGAACGACTGATCGCGCAGAAGGACATTCTACGGCGAAAACAAATTGACGAGATCGCAAAGTGGGAGGATCAAATTGTATCCATGAAGGAAGAAATGGCCGGGATTGAAACTCAAAAAGCCGCTATTGAGCGTAGAACGCAATCCGAGCTCCGAGAAATCCGCAAAAAGGTCGAGGAGGAGCAAAAGGAAGTCGCCATGCTCGAGGAGGATAACAAGGAGAAAGCCCTGCAGATCAAAGCACTTGAAGAGGAGCGCCAACAGCTGAATGTCGAGGATGAGACCGACGAGTCCCGTGAAGCCGACCGGCTTGAGTACGAAAGAAATATGAGGTGGCGCCTGCGGTTTGACACCTTGCAACATCAATACACCAGGATCTGGAACGATTTGCAGCTGATCAACCAGCAAGTTAGCTACACCCGCGAGCAGATTACTCAGTACGAAGCCCGACGCGCGCATTCCTTGGCCTTTGCACCACAGGTTCCACCGCTCGACTTTGACACACACCGTCGTCCCATCAGGCCTTTCCGACGACCACGACAGACTGGCTCTCATGGGAGTAGCATCTCTTCACCGCGCGGTCCGTTCGTTGGAGTGGAACCCTTCTCGACAGGACCACAATTTACCTCGGCCCCGACGAGCTCACCGACCACAGTTGGCGGCGGCTACTTCAATCCCCAAAACGGCATGTCGTGGATGCCAACCGACATATCGCCTGGGGTGCCAGAAGACTTTGAAGCCATTGCGTCGATTCCAATGAGCCCCAGAGCAGACTCACTTTTACCAGCCGATCTCCTAGGAGATGAATCAGCCGATGAACTCCCCGAAACCGAGGGTCCCATACCTGTAACCAGCACAAGCGACAGTGGCACGACTCCATTTCCCAAGGTCACTTCACCCGTCATCCAAGACACTACCCGGCGTGTGGACACTCCCTCGGCAGGTTCGTCGTCCAGTCGATCATTCTCGAGCCCACTCCAAACCTCGGTCCCCAACCCAGCACCGCCACAAGAGCAAGCCGAATCTGAACATGGATCAGACGATCAAGAGGAAGACGAGGAAGACGAGATGGCGCAGCAGCCGAGCAAACCCAAGTATTCCATGTCATCCATGTTTGGCCTTAATCGACAACGAGGGAAAACTCTGGCCGATCAGCCACCTCTGTTGGGCTCTCTCAAACCAGGGCAGAGCCAATCATTCCCGCGAAATGTTGACGAGTTTGATGCAACCACACAGCCTCGACGGCGATTGAGTTATGGAGGGAATTGGGCATTCCCAGTTCTCCGATCAGGCGGCGAAGATAAGGAACAAGAAGCCACCCGACTGTCGGCCACGAGACGTGCCTTTCAGTTTCCTGGCTTTGGCAAGTCTTCTGCCGCTAGCGGATTTGATCCCTTTGGCATGAGATCGGGGTCACTGGATCCAGGCCTTCGCGGCGAAACCTCTTCGCCTCGACCGTCGTCAACATACTCCTTTGACAAAATGCCTCGCCCGTCTATGGAAAGCCAATTCCGGGCTTGGGCCACGGACAAGCAACCCATCCGAAACAGTCCATTGGTCCCTGAGTGGGGGTCGCTCCATTCATTCTCTCGCAGCCACTCGCGTCGGCCGTCGATCGTCTATGGTTCCACCAGCAACCTGTCTCTGCCTCAGACTGAGGAGGAGGTCATTGAGGATCGCAAACCCTCTCGACCTCTCCAGGCACCAATCGGAACCCGGCCAACGTCTTCGCAGCTGAATGCAACGCCCAAGTTAAATCCTGCGGCGCCATCCTTTACCATGTTCTTTGGTAAGAGAGGAGAGAAGGTCAAGGAAAGGAGCAAACCCAAGGATTCAAAGGAAAGGGTTGGTGATCTGGAATCGGGCTCGCCTCCAGACTCTCGGAAGTCCAAAGACACCGGTTCGATCGCGGCGACCATTTCCACTATGGAATCCGATACATTGGATCGCACCATGTCGTCATCCAGCGCTCAGCTGTCGCTCGAGAGCACGCCTGTCAAACCTACGTTCATTTCCAAGATTACTCGGAAAGCCAGCTCTAACAAATTTGGCTCGTGGAAGGACAAGGGTGGATTATTCTCGCGAAAGGAGCCTACAACGCCGAACGGAGAGCAGGAAGATGAAACTGGATCCACTGAGCAACTAGGCAAGAGTGTGGAGAGTATTCCAACCACTCCTGGGGCAGATGACAAGAAATCGAGCCGAACAAGCCTGACGAACTGGAACTTTATGCGCAAGACCAAGAAGGGACAGAAGGAAGACTTGACGGCGAGTGAAATCAGCGAAAGTAGTGAGCGGGCGAGTTATACTGGCGACGAGAGAGAGGACGAAGACGAGGATCGGAAGTAAAAGGCGGTCTCGAGTGGCCAAGCCATGCAGTCAAACGAGTTCCTATCGGTAGCAGGTAGCTTTTGGAAATAGCAGTAACGTTCCCATGCAAATTGTTGTCGATTCTGATTGCGGGGGATTATATACATTGTGTAGGTGGAATCGTGATCTCGCGAATAAATTTTTGACTTTGGGCGACGAGTCCGTCAGCTGGATGACTCACGTGAAAAGATCAAACAACGAGCCTTGAATCAATCCATGACCAACAATTCTTTGACATTACTACAAGAGACTTGAACTGTAAATTGCCCACCACAACCTAAAACGACATCTACCGAGTCGAAATGCCGTGAGGGTGCCTCAGTCTAAAAGCTGTAACGAAGAGAAGCACACGCAAAATGACTGGAAATGTGGATTGACGGGCTCGACACGAAACACTCAAGTCACGTTCGATAATGGCGAACTCAAAGTGCGTGTGACCCCATATTCCATACTGGCGAGATCATGTCTCTGTTTTATTAGGTGTTCCTTGTGGCAACCTCAAAAGCTGTGGATCAAACCTCTGTCAATCAAGGACCTTCACCCGCATTTGACGACACAACTGACACCAATGACCTGTCTAATTTAGATACGAATATGTGCGCGCATTTGAGCGCGACGAGATGTTACTACCTAACACGTGGATTGTGGTTCGAGTAGATGGAAGAGGCTTTCATAAGTGAGTCTTTGACCCATGAGGCCAATATCTGAGAATTCCTTCCCATACTCGGCAAAACTGACATGCATGCGCTGAGAAAGACTGTCGAATCACTACCAGTTCGCCAAACCCAATGACCAACGGGCTCTGGAACTCATGAATGCCGCTGCCGTCCATGTAGTGACCACGATCCCAGACATGATCATCGCCTATGGTGTGTCGGACGAGTTCAGCTTCGTCTTCCACCGGTCAACCACCCTGTTTGAGCGCCGAGCCGCGAAACTCGTCAGTACCGTCGTCAGTACCTTCACGGCCGCATATGTGGCTCTTTGGGGCACGATGTTTGGGGGTAGAAGCGTCGGTGGGACTGGGAAGGGGGATAGTGGTGCTGCATTCTCGTCCGCCGCCCTTGTCTCTACAGGACCAGATCTCACAATGCTACCGACGTTCGACGGTCGAGCTGTCTGCTACCCGACGTGGGAGAATCTACGAGACTATCTGAATTGGAGACAGGTTGACTGTGAGTATCTCATTCCTGTTTCGTCAAGCCAGTAATCTTTTGGTCACTCACCATCTTTACGCAGGCCACATCAACAATCTGTACAACACGACATTTTGGGCCATGGTGCAACAAGGTGGCATGACGGCGACAGCGGCAGAAGAAGAACTCAAGGGCACGGTTGCGGCGGACAAGAACGAGATCTTGTTCTCACGCTTCCAAATCAATTACAACAACGAACCTGACATGTATAAAAAGGGTAGTGTGGTAGTCAGGGATTATGAATTGGTCATGGCTGGGGCGGAAAAGGGACGAGGCAATGGTAATGCCGATGACGACGATGGCGAAGGCGAAAGAGGTCAGGCCGTGTACGCCTTATCCAAAACACAAAAGGAAAAAGACAACAAGGCCAGGCAAAAGGCAAAGGTAGTAGTGCTGCATGTGGACATAATCAAGGATGAATTTTGGGATACCAGACCCTGGTTGAAGACAGGTCGACCCGGTAAAGTCCTTTGACTGGGTCTTGAAGAGGCACATGATGAATAAACCAGACATATCAATGCATTCAATCATTAGACGTTATATTTATACGCTCAATGCTCAATGTTGGATCCCCAGGTCAGGCAAGGCAAGATTCATGTATCCTCCACATTTCTTGCTGCCTTGTCGGCTTTCCGCTTCTTACGCTCAGCGCGTCTCGTAGCTTTTGCAGAAGCACTTTCTTCCTCGAGTTCTGTTTCAGGCCGACTATCCGCCTCGCCGTTGACAAGTCGTGCTGCGCGTCTTTTGGCTTTGTCTTCTCTTCGCTGCCTCCTTCGTTCTCTCCTCTCCTCTTTGGTCTCAACTTTTTCAACGGGCATCTTCTCTTCATCGTGGGTATTCGCTTCTGAGTCTCCCTCCTTGTGCTTATTCTTTTTCTTTTTGCTCTTCTCCGACCTCGCGGCAAGGTACTCACCGACCTGGCGAAACTCTTCAACAGGACTCGGTCTTACTGGGCGAGAGGTGCGTTTCTCGTGTTGATCGCGCAGGGCGATGTATTGCGACACCTGTTCAAAGTCTTGGGCGGTTTTTTGTTTCTTGGATGACTTAGCTGACTTGGGATTATGGACTCCATTGCCATCATCAGCTTTTCGTTTTCTGGGACTAGTTGTCGTCTGGTTCTCCTTCTTGCCTTCTCTTGTTGACAGGGAGGAGTTGGAGTCATCGCCGCTCTCGTCGACCGTGGCCTTTCCAATTGTCCCTTCCATGTGCTGGCCCTTGACAAAGAAACTGTATAATCCGCCGTGTTTTCCCACCGAATGGACTATGGGAGTCGATGTCCCACTGCTCCTCTCGCTCTCGCTCTTGCCAATGTTTCCTAACGCACTCTCGAATCCCTTTAACCACCAATCATTGCCGGCCTGGGGTTCATGGGCCTTTTTGCCGATGCCCAGATTACCTTTTCGTTGGGAGATAAGGAGGGGTCTGATGAGGCCATTGCCAGTGTTGGCTGTGGCCTGGGAAGGGTCATAGGCTAGCCCACGGTGACCCTTTTGTTTATATGGTCTGGAATCGAGAGCGTGACCGGGTCCAGCCCAGCCAAGGGAGATGAGATGGGCATGGGCGTCCATGGATGGATGGATGAATGAAGGGATAAGGTATCGAGTGATTAAGGAGTTAGGACATATTCTTCAAAGTGACATGGTTACTATAATTCATGAGGGTCGTTTGCGCTCTGTCCAAGTGAAACTTGTTATGTTTGGGTTTTGCAGTCTATCATTCATGGATGAGACTCGGCCTGTGCAACTTTTTTAGAGTTTCAAATTCCGCCGCCCACTTAAAAGGATTTTAGCGTTGACGCTAGGAGACCCTCTAAAAAGTCCATGAATGCTAAGGGCTTGCGTTCCCTGGAAAAGAAAAGAGTTATCCTGAACATTATTATTGCACAATCTTACTGTCTGCATGGGGAATGTGCCTTGACACTGCAATATGAACAAGAAAGTAAAACTGGCTGTGTGCAGCTAGTACTCCGTAGATTGAAGTTCCCAACTACCTAGTAGTATTCTCTTTAGTTCTGAGAAAATGTAATAAAATAATAAGGTCGTGGAAGGCACCATTCCAAGCCTGGGTGGCTCTTTCCTCGGTTTCAACAACAATCGACGTCATTCTTTTCTCAGACAACAAAGGACGGAAGGAACGAACCTCACTTTGTCCTCAACTCCAAATCTATTCATCTCATTCACCGGATATTACTACACTACTACTATTATATTGGACATAGGTCCTTTGCCTATCCTCTGCCTCAAGACTGCCGCCGAGTTAGAGTCAAGCACAACATTCTTGATGTCGAACAACTCACCCCACCATCTCCATTACCTTAGACATGCACTCTCCCTAGCACAACAATCACCACCCAAACCCACAAACTTCCGTGTTGGATGTGTCATTGTTTCCTATCCTGCTAGCGACGGCGATTCCTCTCCCCTCACTACAAGCCAAACAGTCCCCGGAACAGTGCTGGAGACAGGATACACGCTTGAACTCGAGGGAAATACCCATGCAGAACAGAACGCACTGAGCAAACTACAGGCGTCGCAGGGTTCAGCAAACGTGCAAGACTGGTCTCTCGTCCTCCCTCAATCCTCCAACGTCACCCTGTACACTACCCTTGAGCCGTGCGGCCTGCGTCTCAGTGGAAACCTCCCTTGCGTCGATCGGATCATTGCCACACGACGGGGACTACACGGCGAACAGGACTCGGGCGCTGGTATTAGGAAGGTGATATTTGGCGCTAGAGAACCCGGCACATTTGTCGCCGACTCTAAAAGTTTGCAGAAACTCGACCAGGCCGGTGTTTCTTGGGAATTTGTGCCCGGTCTAGAGGAGGATATTCTCAAAGTCGCCATGGAAGGGCATGTTACGCAGGCTAGTGCTCAGGGCCACGGTCAGGACCAGACTGAAAAGCCGGAGAATGCGACAACAGGTGCAAAAAATCAGGGCCAGATGGAAACAAATGTTGACGACATCAGCGAAGAGGAAAGGAAGCGACAGGCCGCTCTTCCACGCAATCCTAAGAAAAGGATGATGGAAGTTGATGTCCCTCCTTGAAATGCATTGCTTTGTTAAAACCTGTGCACATTTATGGGCTCGCCAACTCAAGAGAAATCACAACAGCTCCGCTTCGGCACAAATGGTTGAATTGTGTATTCTGCAATTTCTACGGCGCATGAACCGCTCTCACGGTCACCTCGGACAGCAGCTGACCCTTGGTTGGCCCCGCCATCGACGAGGGACCACAGGCCTTCCTCCTTATAGTGGCCAATCCTCTTTAATCAATCCGGGCTTGCGTCAAACTCTTCCGTTGGGTCGGGAGGTGACTTGCCGTCAGGTTGTTGGACAACCGAATCTTGCTACTGCTCACCTTGACTTGTGATCGAGGTTTCTTAAGTCGTCTTCGTGCCACCATCACTGGAACCGAGGACTTGGTCACCAGATAGTTGGAAAATGAGCCAAGCAAGACTCCCTTGAGAGAACTTCGTCCCCGCGTGCCCACCACGCACAGCGTAGGGTCCAGGGTATCAATCTAGCTCCGTCAGTACAAAGGTCGGTGTCTCCGGCTCAGGTCGCAAACTCACCGCGCCAAGTATCAAATGTTTCGGACTTTTGCAATGTATCACTTCCACCATGCATCGGACTTGTAGTGTTGTTTTCCGCACCAATTTGATAAAGTTGCCTGTAATCTCCTCCACCGCTCGCAGCCGCTCCATCTGCTTTTTGGATGTTTTGCGTGCATCCACCGACCCTGTCAGGCTCTGAGCCTCGGTCGCCGGAATGTACTTGTTCCTCAAGTCGAGCCCGACGCTGGTGCCTCCTCCTTGGGTCGTCTGTCTCGTGAGAGTGGCCATGACATCAGTCGCGTCCTTACCGGCCTGCGTGCCTTCTGCTTGCAAGATCTCTCGATCCGCCTCGGTCGTCTTGCCCGCGTTCTCGTCCTCGATCGCGTACACCGCCAGTAACGTGTCCCCGTCCCTCAACATAGTCCCTACCACCCACTCCATCGCATAGCTGGCCTCTGTACTAAGATCGCTGCACACCAGGTACAGTCTCCCGGCCCGCCCACCAACCTCAGCCTCCTGCTGAAAACGAATCCAGTCGCCTCGTAGCACCACTCGCACATGTCGATCCGGCACGCTCGAGTCCAGTGGTGACATATTGAGGGCCAGACTCTTGGCCTTCTGAATAGCTGCCAGGTCTTCGTCCTCTTCGTCCCCAGAGACCGTTGATACCGGCGTCACAAAGTTGTTTGGTGGTTGGACCTCGACTTTATCTTTCTTTTGCACTACGTTGTCTCCACTGGGACTCGTGACAGAAATCGAGGGTTCCGATGGTGACTTGACCTCTTGCGACGCTTCCGATGCTCCCGTTCCTGGCGTTGACTGCACGCCTGACTGGGACATGCCAGTCGTGCCATCGGGTTCCGGCGTATCAGATGCCTTGCGTCGATCCGTTCGACCTCTAGTCTCGTCATCATCACTGCTCACAGAAGCATCGTCTTCGCTGTATTCAGCAAGCGCATCCTCGTCGCCAACCCCATCTTGCAGGACTCTACCCTGCCCCTCTTCTGAATCATCACCCACGGTAGAGAAGCTGTTTGACTTGTTGGAAAGTCTGCGTTGGGACGCCGATAGCCCGGTCTGGGTGCCCGGTACCTTAGAAGGGCTTAATAGACTGGGGGATTTGGTTCCTTCCGCTTTGCGGGTTCGGGAGGCGGGTGACCTGGAATGGGATTGGGAGGAATGTGTGGAATGCTTGCGAGGGCTGGATCCTAGGTTGAGATACGAGAAGTCTCCAGACATAGCAGCAGCCATGGCAGAGCTCGAGCCTTCGCGGGTATGCCCTGGCGCGGGAGGGTGTGATATGCTCGTGCCAGCCTCGTTCGAAGTTGCGGTAAATGGATCACTGTGGGAACTTTGTTCAGGCCCGCTCTTATCTTCTGGCATCTTAATTTGTGGGAGATCGGCAGGTATATCGTGCGCTGAGGAAGAATCCTGAGACATGACAGGGGTGGCCTTTGCAAGGACTGGTGAACTCGGTTTGCTGCTGTGACGAGTGGTGTAGGTTGAAGGATCCGAGGGGTCAAGTTGGACGGAACGACGTCTGGTGGCGTCGGGACTGGACGTGCCAGAAGCAAGACCGGCTGCTGAGCCACGTCTTGAAGAGGAACCGCCGACGTCAAGCATGTTTCGAAAGGGTGGTGGGGTGGCAGTTCGAGAAGGTCTGGATCTGGACATTGGGCTCGAGGGCCGCCTGCGCTCGAGAGAAGCCAGGACTTCTCTGTTGTCTTCGTCCAATGACTCTGCAAGGCTTCTAGCCGCTCCCCGAGCTCGAGAGGAGGGCCGTGACATGGTCGTTGAACGCCTGAGTGAGGCTCTTTTAGTGTGCTCGGTGGGGGGAAACGCGAGGGAAAAGAGTCGAGATACAGACGACTAATAAGGGAGCGACAGGAAGGATCGAAGGTAAAGAAACAAACGAAGGAGGACAGAGTAAGATATATAAGAAAATGAGGCAAATGTAGTTTTATGAGATTAAAGACAGTGTCCGTTGGACTGGCCACTTGAGAGAGTGTTTTGAAGAGTGAAGATGTAGTGAAGATGCCGTGGTGTCGTCTGCGACATTCTTTCTTTGCACTTGGCGCGGAATTGACTGCGAAGAGTCCGTAGCCGTTTGCTATATTGGAAGGCGCGCAGGATGGTGGGGGTCCAATGATAGGGTTTGGGTTTGGGGAGGGGAAGGAGCACAAGAGCACTGAAAACGCATGGGCACAGCCCCCCTGCCTACTCCGCAAGTAGGATTTAGAGTGCCTACCTACCTACTACCTAGAGATACCTGCCGTGGGTACAAGTAGGTACACTGATAGTGTGTGGCCTTTAACCTTGGGTACCTTAAACTTATTAACCACATGCTCGCGTTGTGGGCATCTTCAAAAGCAATGACCCTGGGGTGTGATCTTATTAGGTTAAAATTTGATACCTTATCGCTTACCAGGTAGTAGAAGTGAGTGCCTGTACCTGACCTTTGCGAAAGCAGGTACACTACACATGAGACAACCCTTCCAGACACCACACACACATGTTCTCTGGTGCAACGCCCATATAAAATAAGGTACCTACCTAGGTAGGTTAGTTCTTTCAGAGCCTAGGTCAGCAGCTAGGTCAGGAGCTCTTATGCCAGTAGAATCTTTAGGCTTTGCAATGGGGCCCTCGGGCGCGGGGTAGTGGGCAAGTGGCAGTTTCCGGGCTGCCGGATTAACTAAGGTATCTACCTAGCTAAGGTACCTAGTACCTAACCAGACTCGACTTGAATTGTCAGTAGTGGATCATCAGTGACTGTCCGTCCTTATCTTTATCAGCAAACAGGCCCACTGAGTTAAAGCTGCGCCTGTGGATGCCTCGCATGCCTGTAATTGCAACCCGGCGAATGAATGGACAAGCCCCTCGGCCACCCAACCCCAGTAAACGAGGCGTGAGAGGTCAGCTTCCAGGCGAGGATTTGCCCTGAGCTCCATCTCCGAAGGTTTCCTCATGCGGGTGCGTCGTCATCTCTTCCATGCCCCTCACCCTCACATCCTCTCTCCCTCTCTTTTCCCCCAATGCCCCTCGTTACTCGCTTGCTTTACACGGCTACGGCCACGGCTGCGGGCCTCAATCACTCGTATGCATTTGCTCGAGCTCCAACATGACATGAACAGGTCATTGTCATTGATGATGCTGCATGCACCTCACCCGCGCATTAGTTCCCGTCTGCAGTCCCTATCCAAGAGCTCTCCAAGCTCACCTATTGGCCTTCAATCCATGACCTTTCCTTGATTCAATCAATCCAGTCCATTCATCATCTATCAGCCTTGGGCTCTGCTTCTTGGAGTCGGGCAAACCTTGAAATAGAATGCTGAGTTACTCCATACTACCTGTACGTACAGGCACTGACAAGTCCCGTGTCATACTTGATTCCAGCTTGCGAGATCCATCGTGCATTTTCCAAGCTACAAAATCCCCAGCCTTCCCATTTTCCTCGTCATGCCTAGTCTCTTTCCTGGCTGTCGCATCGAGCCCCATGCAATACCATGTCGGTCCCATCACTGTTGCTTCTCTGTGTCGCGTTCCTGTTGAACTTGGTCACCATTTGTAGGGCGAGTGGTCCGTGCGAAACCGACCAGAATCCTTATTGCGCCGGCGATGCAATCTTCGAGCAGATCTGCTGTACCTATCCTGACGTTTGCTACTGGGCTAACCGAGACGGCCAGCCTGCATGTTGTCCACATGGTCAGGTTTGCAGTGGCCTGGCGCCTTATTCTACTAGAACCACTTGGAAGGCCCCAATCACTACAACCATCCGACCAACAACCGTCACGACTGTGATTGAACCCTCTACCATAACGAGTGATGAAGGTGGCGGAGCTGTGATTGTGACTATCACCTCTCAAAATCCTGTGGTCACAGTAACCACCGAGAACTGGTGTCACAAGAACCCATGTGACGCTGTCACCTCGGCCGTTGTCAGTGTATACTCCACTATAACACAAGGCGCTGGAGGTGTCGTGACCGTCATCACTGAAGAAGCGGGACAAGCATATGCGACTGTCTCGGGACTTTTGGTGGGTAATGGTGCTTCTGTCTCAGAGCCCACGGCTTTCATCGTCCTCGTTTCCCTGATACCATCCATTGTCTTCCTGGCGTCAATATTCTGACATGGATTTGGATGAGCCAATGAGACACAACACAGGAAAATCATGATCAGTGGTCCAATTTGACTCGTCTAAATGGCCAGTAGAAGGCTGTGGGTTACTTTCACCGAGAGCCATCTACATATTTGGACCAAGCGAATGCGCGAATGCGACCGAAGTCCCTAAGCACACCGGCCCCAGACACACTCTGAAGATTCAACCTCAATTCAGCAGTATGAATCTGGAGACGTGCTCGAAGATTGACCGGCGGCAAGTATCAGCAACGAGTCCTCCATGCACAATCATTAGTTGTCGCATCAACCACCGTCGGCATGTGGTGAACTTCAAGTATAAACACATATATACATCTACGCAACAATTGGCCAGTCCTCGAAGCACACTCTCCTGGGCCTGGACTGCGCTGCCGCAATTGATATCATCCGGTCGAATGAGCCTGCATTATATCTGTCACATCTGTAGTGACTTGGTGGATACTGTCTGGTCAACCAGTGGGTTATCTCTTCGCTGTGCCTTCCTCCTCTTCAATCGACTTGGGCACAGAGACGGCAATAGGGACTGTGACGCTGTTGAGGTTCCGAAAGGCCTGATGTCAAAACTGTTAGGGGATATTGTCCGAGGGCTGCAGAACGACATACCTTGGCAAAGGCGTTGTCCGGGATCTTCCCATCCCAACGGTCTTCAACCTTGACGATTCTTTGGCCATCACCATCCAGGTGCACCAATACATGCGAATCAATGACCTGCTCTGAACCGATTCCTTTGACTTTGTATAACGTCTTGAGTTTCAGCTCGATGGGATTCCCCGCTCGGACTACCTCGACATGCTGCTGATGGATCTCGCTCATCACTGACTTGAGTCCATACCATTGTGATTCGTACTGCTTCCTACCCTCAGCTATGGTCAAGGGGTCGTGGAAGCTGGCTTCGTCGATCCACAGTGCAAGTTTACGTTTGGTTGGATATCCCGCAAAGAGATCAAGGACAGAGTTGGTCAGGAGAGACTGGCGTGAGTCAAGAGATGTCGATGAAGAGGACGGTAACTTGGTCTGGAAGTTATAGTCTGCGACGTTGGCGCTAATGGACCCCGCAACCGAGCTCGGTGCAGCTCCACTGGACATAATGGGGCGAGTGTGAGGTGTACTTGTGTTCAGAAGGAGTGGTTTGACAGTGTTGCGAACGATGCGAGGAAATGTTTCAAAGATGGTAGGTGGTACAATACGAGTTGACATAGCAATATCAAGCAGAAATGTGAGGCTATTGTTAGGGTATAAAAAGAAGTGAACGAGCTGAACCCAGACGATTTGGACCTCGCTTGCTGTCGTCAGGATTAGAGGAATATAAGGTATCTGGATAGGCTGGCAATGTCGCCGATCAAAGCATGATGATGACACTAAGACCGTGGGAACTGTCAGTCGTGGGTAGGAAGACGTAGAGCAGCCTTGGATGTGCAGGTTTCCGCGTGGAAGCATAGAACAAGCCGTCCAACCATTTGACCAACCTGTCAAGTACCACAGAATAGTAAAGGGGAAACGCGGGCAGACCAAAAGTGGTGATGAAATATCATGACGGTTGTCACCGGATTCAATCGCGAATGATGTCAGGCATTTCCCGCTCAGAGTTTGATCTGTGGTAGTCTTTGATTTGGTGGAGGAGATGGTACTTTGTGGAATCGGTCGACACCACGTTTCTGGTGGATCGATCTTTTGGGGTTAGATCTGCTACACGGGGATAAATGCTCCCCATGACATACGGCGGATCTTTACACAAATACGCAACACAGCGAACCTCACAAACCTGACAGGGACCAAAGCAGAACCTAGAGACCACATGATGTCATTTGAACGCGCGTGAGAAGTGAGAGTCTGAATGCTCACGAGGCTGTCGCGTCTTCCCGTGCCGTCCCTGGCCTGCGCTTGGGCCATTTATTTACCTCCGACTTTGAACTTTTGATTTGATCGTGACTTTCTCGCAATTGTCTTGAACCGCTGGACATCCTCGGCTTATCAATCACTCATCTCCCTTCCTTTCTGTTGAGACAAATCTCACAATGCCGCGTTCTACCCGAGCAAAGGTCGCCCCAGCCCAGCCAATCTTCTCAGAAGACTCAGACTCGGAGAATGACAAGAACGGGGAAGACATCACGCTGTCCGATCCGCTGTCTGCAATCAATCCTTACACTGTGCTCTCTGTTCCCATCACAGCATCTGAGTCAGATATCAAGTCCGCCTACCGTAAACTCGCCTTAAAGCACCACCCCGACAAAGTATCCCCTTCCGAACGCGAGGCAGCACACCAGAAATTCCAGGAAATTGCCTTTGCCTATGCCATCCTCAGCGACGAACGCCGCCGAAAGAGATACGATGCTACAGGAAACACAGCCGAGTCGGCAAATGTTGATGACGATGACTTCAATTGGACAGACTTCTTCCGGGAGATGAGTGCTCAGGTTGTGAGCGGAGATCTTATCAATCAAGTCAAAAAGGAGTATCAAGGCAGTGAAGAGGAGAGGCGCGATGTATTACAGGCCTACACAGACTTTGAGGGTGACATGGACGCCGTGTTTGAAACCGTCATGTGTAGCGAAGTACTGGCGGACGAGGATCGCTTCCGAGCTATGATCGATGCGGCCATTGCAGAAGGCCAAGTCGAGTCATATTCCACGTATGTCAAGGAAAATAAGTCATCTCGAGACAAAAGAAAGGCGCGTGCGCGAGCAGAGGCCGCCGAAGCCATGGAAATGGCCGAAGAGCTGGGCATCAAGGACAAATTGTTTGGTACAAGTAACAAAGACGGGAGCAGTAAGATGAAAAAGAAAAGAGACGGTGCAAACGACGGGGACGACGCGCTCAAAGCCCTCATAATGCAAAGACAGCAGTCTCGAGCTCAAAACTTCTTTGACGATCTCGAGGCCAAGTATGGAGGTGCAGCCAAGGGCGGCAAACGAAAGAAGGCGGATGAGCCGCCAGAAGAGGCCTTTCAGAAGAACGCGAAAAAGGGCAAGAGGTCGACCAAGACATGACGGCTTACAGAACAGTTGCCACTATTTGCCATTGGTGATGGGCCCTCTTGAGGAATACATTTGCAGGCATGAGACAAAGACAGCAGAGCCGCGTTGGAGTTAGCATCTTGCGCTTGTTGCAGGCAGAAGCACATGCTGACGAGTTGGAATTCCCAGCACGGAGTTGGCAGAGAAATGTACCTGGCTGCAAATACGCCATGCCGACAAGACGACAACTGTTATGGTTGCTATTGGCGAATTTGAAGACCACCAAGAGCCGTAACCGAACGTCTCGGTATGAACATCAACCACGCCGCAAACGGCTGGGACGGCACGAGCATCAGGGAGTGTGCCCGCCCACCCCAAGTCATTGGGGCTGATGAGCTAGACGATTAATGATTTTCTGGTGCCTCCAATACAAATCTAGTGTACCACAACACTTGCTCGGTTCCATAAAGGAAGGTTGCTTGTGATGGCTGAATCTTCTGCTAGGTGAGCGTGGGAATCTAGTGCTATTGTACCAGATACACTAGATTATCATTATTAATAGGCTATACAAAAATTGGTGGAGACGGTGTTTGCCCGAGGCCTCTCGGCCCCTAGAGCAAGCACTAGAAGGCACCCAGAATAACGATGGCAGGGATGAGCCTCGCACGTATGGGCACTGGTGGGTAAGCCTGATTTGAATGGGAGAACCCAAGCACCCCGGACTTAAGCCGCGTCAGACCTCTTCTCCGGTGGATCAACCAAGGTCTAGGCACCGTGTCACAGACATCAGAGAAGGTCGCCTAGTAGAGTAGAGCCATGTAATTACTTTGTATCTACCGACAGATGAGGTTTATTGGCTTCCAGACATTGTTATCCGTTGAAATATGATGGAACCATGAAGCCGGTAGATAAATTGATTGTGAGATCTTTTTAATTTCATCCCAATTGGTGACGGATCGGGTCAGTTAGCCTAGCCTGGACTTCCGCCGATCTTGACAGGGTACAACTAAAGTAGGCAGAGACCAGTGAAATGAAAGCCGAATGTTTAAAGTACTTAATCCGTACTGTACGTAGCAGTGTGGGCGTGACTGGTAGGCTTCCACTTGATTCGACAAGGGGTTGGTGTTAGTGGACAGTGAGTCATGGTCTCGTCACCTGCAGGGTTGATCAGGCATCGTTCTGCATCGCCTACGTCGCGGTGGGGGGAAGAGTGTGCATGAGATGCAGGTGTCAGATGTCAGAGCAGGGACACGAGTGACATGTTAGGGTCAGAGGAATGTGCCCGACATGCAGACCATGTAAGAATGCGACGTCTCGGACCAAACTCTGTTGGTGGGCAAGGGAAATGCCAACGTGGGAGAAGAGAGAAAAAAGGAGTCATGGTGGCATGGTTTGGTTTGGGATGGGATGGAATTTTTCAACTATGATTGGAACTGAGGTCAAGTTTTTGGGGCGAGAGAAGGGCGAAAGAGCCAACAAAGGCAACAGAGCCAGCAAAGCGAGAGGTCAAACGGTAGAAAGAATCAGAATCAGCAGACTGACAGTGGCGACCACTGTAATCATGAGCACCACACGTTCAACACGTTGAAGTGCCCTCTGCCCTCTGCTCTCGGCAATTGGTAGGCTCTCTTCGACCGTGTAGCACCATTCACAGGCAGAAGCTTCAATGGACAATGTTTTGTGGTACGACAAATGAGGAGATGGGGAGATGGGAAACCCTCTGCACGCTCATCATGGAGATGCCCTTTTTTTAAGTGGTTGCAGTTTGCGTACAAACCAACTTGTGTGGAGCAACAAAAAGAAAAATAGGGTTGTTCCTCTACACTCCTCTCTAGTAGAAATGACGTTGACTGTGCTAATAGAAATCATACCGGTATAACTTTGATGGTTTGCAAGTACTAACTAATAATTCTTCTTGTGGCATTGAAGAAGCAAACGAGTGGGGCTGAATCATGAATGCCGTTGGGATGACTGTTGAGTTGAGTCCGAAGTCGAGTTGTGTGGTCATGGTGTTTGTATGGCATATAGTAGGACGGACACGATGGGGGCAGTCACGGCAGCCTAACAGGTCCTCTCGGTCCAAGGATGGTGCACAAAATCTCAACCCAAGGGTGACCAGACCGGAAAGTTTAACAGAAAATGTAGTGAGTCTTTCGTCTTTGAACTGGAGCCAAAGCCCAAACTTGTCCGTAGCAACAACCCGAAATCCGTAGATTAGTGACCAAATTCCAAGTGCCATGGGGGCATTTTGGCTTGCGGGTGGTTCACGGGGCGCTAAAAGTTAAGCAGTGTGGCAGTCGAGTGGCTGTTTGTGCCGGGTGTTGGGTGATGGATGATGGATGGCGGACAATGGAGTATGTTAGTGAGTACCTAGTGAGGAGTGAGTGCTCCGTAGTGCCCCAGCTCGCCCAGTCAACTTTCACTCGTCAAGTCAAATCGTCAAGTCGCGCCGTCTGGCAGAAATGGCTTGGCACCTGCCTTCCCCTTTCAAAATTTCTACTACTTCCACCTTCTGAACTGCGCCTTTTCTGGTTTCTATCCTCCATCTCACTTATCCAAATTTCAACCACTCTGCGCCTCTTCTTCGCGTAAGAGGTTCCCCTGGTACTGTCGACCTTGTTGTTGTCGTACCCCCATCCCCTTGAGACGGGTTTATTTTTCTCAATTTTTTCCATTACGCCGCAGTCTTGTTCCCAGCTCAACCGCTCGGATCACCCTCTGCGTGCTCTTTGGAATCTCCTCTCTGGTCCTCGCACCAAATTCATCATCCTTTCGCATCATTCCACGAGCTCAAGAGCGGCTTCCGTTGACTCGAGACAGTCGCCGCTTGTTGGTCAAGCAAAGTGTATTCACCTTTGAATCATTCTTCCTCACCTGCCGGCTCGGGCGACTTTTTCATTCACTACCTGTGTTTGTCATCGCTTTCTGCCTCAGCCTTTTCATCCACCACTTGACCTTCCACCTCATTCATCCTGATTCATTCGCACTCGCCCTCGATCGAATCTGATGACATCGACATCCCAACCAAAGCCTTCGATTCAATCCAAACAATCTTCTGCGACCGGATCGAACTTGGCGACCCAAGGCCGAACCTCGCTTCCCACCGCCACCAAGGCTTTGTCCACTTCCTCAAATGCATCCGAGCCCCACAACATGTCTGCAGCAGTTGGAGGCGCTCCGCCTTCTCACGGTCACAATGACTCGGTAAATGGAAGGCCTCAAACCATCCCAGCTATCCCTTCGGTCAATGGCAATGTTGCTGTCCCAGAGCACCTACGCAAGTCTTCCAACGCAACCTCTCCTGCCTCCACCCCCGGCTTCACAGCCAACGGCGGTGCTTCAAACCCTCCTCAAACCAAGCCACAGGTGCAATTTGGCTCTCTCAATGCTGCAAACGCATCTCCAATTCCTGCACATGGCACCCCCAGTCAAACCCAGGCCAATTTGAACATCAATCAGCTCCACGCTAGAGGCCCATCCCCTTCAAATTCGCCCAACCCTATCCCCCAACCTGCTGTGGTCAGCGGTGGACGACCTCCCTCCAATTTTCCAGGCCAGGGAGCGGGCTATCAATTCGGACAGTACGATCCAAACGATTCGAGTGTGAGTGTTTCAAAGCCCCACGATACACCTACACATACTGACTGTCGACAGGGTCCTGCGAGGCCCAACTCTCAAATGCAGTTTGGTCCGAACCAGGAGCACATGAGACGAGGCTCATCACAGTCCATCCACAGCGATGTCGGCAATCCTGGTCTTCCCACGGGACCTACTCGTGGAGGCTTCGGCGGCCCTGCTGGTCGTGACCGTGGCTTCAATCCCAACTTTCAACAACAGGTTCCCTACGGTTCGCCCCAGTCATATCGTCCCCAAGGTAATGGCAGAGGTTTACAGGGAGGATATCCCGGTCGTGGCCAACAAATCCCCTACCAAGGATCGCCGGCTATGAGCACGAGAAGCCCAGCACTCTCACACGTGCAGCCTGGCACACCCAACATGGCCCCCGTACACATGATGCCCGGAGTGCAAGGACACGGTGGATATTACGCAGGCGGACCCCAACATGTAATCAATCACCCTCTTCCCGTTTCGAGAGAACCCGCAAAGGAAAGAGGCAGACCTACAGGAGCTCGTGGCCGTGGCCGTGCCAGTCGTGGCACTGGTCGTGGTAGACCCTCTGGTAGAAGTGGCCCTGATGACCGCTCTTTTTTCAGCAAAGACCCGGCCTCAAACCACTACCGCTCTGACCTTGCGGCTCTCAACACATCTCCCCCTGTTTTTGCTGTCCCTGATCTTTCCCCCGAGAGCGGCAATTTTGAGCATTTTCTGACACAACGAACACAGGGCTTCGGTTTTCCCACCCAAGCTGATCCTAGTATCCAAATGATGTACAATCAGCAATTCTACGGCCCAGGCGGTATGCAGGGTGCGCAATACCCTCCCCAGTACATGCCACCACAACAGTCACCGAAACCCTCATACCCGAACAACGCCTATGCCACGAACATGCAACCCTCCTTCAGCAATCAAGGCGGCCCTCCTTCCATGTCGAGACAGTCCTCCCAGATCTCCGGACCCGATCGACCGGGATCTAGCGTAGGCCAGCAGCCACATACTCCTGTGCCTTCCAATGTCGGTCATGCAAACAACCGTACTCCAAGCATCTCCGCATCGAAGCCAAGCTACACCATTCCTCCCAAGAAGAGTGCTGCCATCATCATCAAAAATACTGCTGGCGAAGTTGTTTCTTTCAACAAGCCCCCACCGTCACCTGCTGTCTCGACGCCTGTGATTCCTCCTCAGTCGGCCCCGACTCCTCCGAGCCGGACTGCGAGTGCCGCTGAGACCACACACAGCCGTACTGAAAGCGCGAGTGCTTCCAAAACCGCCGAAGAGGCCAAGAAGTCCATGCAAGAGGCCATTGCCAAGAAGATCGCGGAAAATGAAGCCAAGCAGAAGGCTGAGAAGGAAGCTGCCGAAAAGGTGCAAATGGACAAAGAAAAGGCTGATGCTGCTGCTCGTGAGGCCGAGGAGGCAAAGGCTAGGGCTTCTGCGTTAGAGAAGGAGGCCAAAGAGTCTGAAGCTCGTCAAGCAGCGGAAGCTGAAGACGCGGCCAAGAAAGCCGAACAAGAGCAGACGAAACAAGCCGCCACAGAATCTGCCAAGCCCCAACAAGAGGAAGAGGAGATTGATTTCGATGCAATTGAACGTGAGCTCGCAGAGAAGGAAGCCGAGGAAGAACGCCGCCAGGAAGAGTACAACCGGAAGAAGGCAGCTGCTCTAGAAGCCAAACGAAAGGCTGAAAAAGAAGAAGCTGCAGCTTATGAAGCCAACATGAAGGAAGCGGAGCGGAAAGCCGAAGAAGAAGAGCTTGCTCGAGAAAAGGACAAGGCAGAAGGAGGCTCTACAGATGATGTTAGCAAGAAGCTCTTCGCTGAACTCAAGGCCAACCCCTTTGGTACTCCTGCTTCGGCCGACAGCCCTGCAGACAACACTCCCGCTGCAAGTGGAACGGCAACTCCTGTCTCGGACGCATCTATGCCACCTCCAGCCAAAGCCACCGGCCGACGAGCCAAGGTTGCAGACCTGACCCTCGACACCAAGAAATCTGTCGACCCGCCCGAGCCTAGCGCCACGCTGAAGGCATTGCAAGCATCCAAGAAGTTGGTTGACCTTTCCAAGGTCTCATATCCTGCGGATGTCGCCTCTCCAAATCCCGCCCTCAACGCCAATGCTCCCGCCGATCGTCGGTTCAAGTATGACAAGGAATTCCTCCTTCAATTCCAAGCTGTCTTCAAAGAGAAGCCTTCTCTTGACTGGGATGCTCGCCTTCGGGATGTCATGGGTGACGGTGATTCCGCGCGCCCAGCAGGTTCGGCGAGAACCCCCTCTGGTATGGGCAATCGCAGTGCCTCAAACCGTGGACCTTCAGGAATGGGCACCTTTGGACCCATGGGAAGCTTTGTTGGCGCTCGCCCGTCTCTACCACCCGGCTCCACCTCAGAGCAACGCTTTGCGGCCTCCAACGCAGCTATGAGAAGTGGCGCTGTTTCCAGCAACCCGTTCGCACAATTTGGCCGCCCCGGTCAAATGGCTCCGCCCATGGGCAGAACACCATCGAACAACCCCATGGGACCTATCCCTGGCTCCCCCCGAGTCGGTGGCTCTAGCCGTGGTGGGTCTCGTGCTGAGAGCAAGCGCGGTAAACACTCAACTAAGCAGTTGGCCGAAGAGAACAAAGCTATGCCGCTGACGGCTGGCATGCAGGTGACCAATTTGGAGATCTCTGCTACAGGCTGGAAGCCACGTAGTATCGGTCAACAAGGCCAAGTTGGTCCAGCTCCCGGCGGCGATGGTCTCATGGAACCTGATATGGTTCAGCGCAAGGTCAAGGCAGCTCTCAACAAGATGACTCCCGAGAAATTCGACAAAATTGCCGACCAGATTTTGGACATCGCCGCCCAATCCAAGCATGAAAACGATGGCCGGACCCTGCGTCAAGTCATCCAACTCACATTTGAAAAGGCGACTGACGAGGCTCACTGGGCTCCAATGTATGCAGCATTTGCTCGCAAGATGTTGGAGAGCATGAGTCCCGAGATCAAGGACGAGAACATCAAGGACAAGAACGGCAATGTCGTCACTGGTGGAAACCTATTCCGAAAGTACCTTCTCAACCGTTGCCAAGAAGAGTTCGAGCGCGGCTGGAAGGTCAATCTTCCACCGCGGCCAGAGGGCGTGACCGAAGAAGCAGCATTGATGTCGGACGAATACTATGTCGCCGCAGCCGCTAAGCGAAGAGGTCTTGGCCTGGTCAAGTTCATTGGTGAACTTTTCAAGTTGTCCATGCTGACAGAGCGCATCATGCATGAGTGTGTCAAGAAGCTTGTCGATTATGAAGGTCTCCCCGATGAGGCCGAGGTTGAAAGTTTGACCAGTCTGCTCAAGACCATCGGCAAACAGCTGGATAGCTCAGAGAGCAAGGCACAGGGTCGAATGGATATCTACTTCGAACGCATCAACCAGGTCATCGCAATGCCTGATCTACCGAGTCGATTGAGATTCATGCTCATGGATATCGTTGATCTGCGACGAAAGGGATGGGTCTCGAAAGAAGACGACAAAGGTCCAAAGACCATTACCGAGATCCATGAGGAGGCGCAGCGCAAAGCTCATGAGGACGAGCTCAAACGAATCACGAACCAGCAAAACCGTTCAGGAGGTGGCCGGATGCCGATGGGCCGTGGCGATGCTCGAAGCTTCAGTCAATACGGCCAAGTCCCTCCACCAGACAATTCCAACCGACTTGGGACAGATGAGTTGCGCAAGCTTGGTGCGCGCAATAGTCGCAATCCCAGTAGCACAGGCCCTGGGTCTTTGGGACCGCCCAGCATGCTCGGCGCGCGGACGAATAGTGGACGTCGTGGCCTTGGCCCTGGCACCCTCTTGAACCGAGACGACAGCAATGCTAGCAGTAGAACGGGCACTCCTCCGGCAGGCAAGGACAAGGAGAAAAAGGATGAGTCCAGCACAAATGCATTCAGGTAAGCAGGTTATTGTCTAAGTGGATGAGGCGATGCTAACATGACTTCAGTGCATTGGCCGCGCTTGAGAACGACGCACCAGGATCCCCACCATCAAACCCAGCCTCCCCACCGACACAAAAAGCTCAGCCAATCGAACGAGAACGATCGAGATCACCCGAAAAGACAAGCGGGTGAAGGAGATAGAATCGGTCACTCTGTACAACATTAATATGTTTGAACCATAATCATTGACTGACGGCCGCTTGTGGGGAGGTTAAGAAAGGTGCATTGATACCCCGGCGCGAGCCAACATGTTAAGCATTTCCAGCACAGCGGAAGCATGATCATTTCCCGCACCACTGAAGGTGTGACGCAGCTCATAATGCTGTCACGGAATGATCGGTCCAGTTTTCTTTAAGCGCGACACATAGAAGATGTGTTTTGGGCCACAAGCACATGCACAGACCGACAGTGAGCCGCGTGTTTTGCGTTTTTTCTGACGCATGAAGCGATCATCATCCTCTTCATTTTCATTTCGGCGTTGTCTTCTTACCAAAACCAAAAGTGCTGACGGGTTCCGGCGACAAGAATGGAGTTTCGATGGTTGGGGGTCGATCTGGGGTCATTATCCTGACCATCACTGGCGTGCCGCGCGCCCTGGTACTGGCATGGGTCGTTATGCACAGAGACGGGTGCGATGGGAAGAGTCATACAACAGGAGCAGCCAGTGGGGATCAGACAGGGTAGTGGGCTCTCATTCACGCCAGGCCGCTTCGTGGATTGACCTTGTTCTGTCAGTTGGTGGGCGAGATAGATGGGCTATGGGAAGTAGAGCCGCGTCTCAGATGAGGTATGGTGAGCAGGGGAGACGGGAAGAAGGGATCGTGCACTTCTTACTGTACATTGCTGAGAATTTCTTTAATATACAAGATTTCAGACAAATGGTTCTGGTCGTAACTGTGCAGTGTAGTGCAAGCGTGGGCGATGGCTCTTAAGTGACTCTCAGGCCGTCGATTCGCAATGTGAAACAGGTTCCCAGTATTGATTATGCTTTTCGTCTTGACGCAAGACTCATACCCTGTCTTGGTATATACTAGTAGCTACAAAGTTACAATGGCCATCATGAACTTGAGTCATTCTTGGCCTGTAGTGCGTTACCTGAGAGGTTGGCCTCTAGAGCGTCCTTCTCCCTGGTCTTTTCCTCCTCTTCCCATTGCCGAACAATGAGTTGTTGATCAAGGATCTCTTGCTGTTCGCGGGCGAGTTGTCTCTTACGTCGTCTTTTCTCTCGATCACGTCGGGTCACAGCCTCCTCATTGGCTTGTCTAAGCAGATGTCTCTGGCGGCGTTCCGACAAGGCCCATGGGATGGAAAGGGTGGATCGAAAGAAATCGTTGCGGGAACGTATGTGGGCAAGTTCGTGAGCCGTGCTGGGGACGAGGAAGATGCGTTTGAGGTTTATTTGGAGCGTTTTGCGGAAACTACTCAACGTGCCTTTAACTTGGACCGTGGTGCCTAGGTCAAGGACGGGGAGAAGCGCAGTCAATAGAGCGCTTGGACTGTGCGGGTCTGGCGACTTCGAGACGGATGTGGTCGGTCCTGGATCAGCGTCTTCATCAGGCTTCGGACACAGGACGTCGATGGTGCTCCCGCTAGCATCGTCGAGGGTGAAGATCCAGAATCTCTTATTGTCGCCGTCAAAGGCAACAATGACGCCCACTACCTGAACGAATTGGATGGGATGGTTGAGGTAGAAAAGGAGTAGTCCATCATTCGCGACATGACGCTTTGGTTTGCCTACGCTGGTGGTGTACTGAGAGAACTGGTTGTGTGGCTTCAGGTCCTGGTGGATGGACGAGGCTGTGATGTTGACCCACTTGTGATATGTTGGCGAGGACGGGAAGCAGTATGCAGGGTAAAAGGTGAGGTTCTTGTATACACTTGCGGTGGGCTCGGTGGGTAAGGCTGTCGCTGTCGCTGTCGTATCTGGGACCTTGGATGTGCGGGTTCGTTGGACATGTCTGGCGTCTGTGGCTGACGACGCGTCGTCGAGAACATTCAGGGTGTTTGGTGGTTGGGCATGTTCCAGGCTGTGCGCCTTACTGGGGCCATGATGTCCATATCCATGTCCATCTCGATTGTTATGGTGGTGATGAGTGGCGGATGGTCTAGGCTGCAGTGTTGAGTGAGCCGAGTCCTGCATTCACCTGACCACGCATCGTTTGCAACTTTGGTCGACGTGTTGTACTATCTGGGGAAATCTTTCAAGGTGCAGGGATCCACGGACCGACATCGGTCGGTTAGAATGATTAAAATGATTGTTGATGAGGGAGATGGTGAAGACAACCAAACAGATACAGAGGAGGGAGATGAAGCGCAGGTGGGCGATCGGATAGAACGGCATTTGGTCCGATTACGGTCCATTTGTAATGACGGTGATATTGACTTGGTTAAGCGGTGAATGTTGACGGAAGTCTCTATTTTACTGTGACATGACAAATGAATTACCCCGGAAGGCGCGTCACAACCCCGATCAAGTGCGATCCTCAAGCTTCAGTAGAAACCGACGGGCCGAGAGGAAGTGAAAGTGGATTTATCAAGGTGGCATTGGGCAGTTCAATCATGGCTAATGGTGTCAAGGCCCATCAAACATCTATCTTTTCACTGGTCAAGTTCTATCTCTCATCGATGGGGGTAAACCATGTCAGTCGAGTCACTGTTGATATATGATCGACACTCGCTAGACAATGCTTGATATCAACACACTCACTCACTCACTCACTCCACTCAATACCTTATCCATCCTGTCATCACTGACCCTATTGTAGCCATAAATTTATCTCGATAAAAAACCAGCTCATCATTCTCCTTCTGTGGAGATTCTGATGATTACCTCGAAGCAAACAAAGACCAGTTCCTCGGCGCATAAAAGCCCGTGGACAGCGTGAACTTCCAATTCATGTCGAGCCTGGTCAACGGCTCTGATGGAAATGCTCAGACTCGCGCCGTAGCATCGACGGAACCCCAGGATATACAGGACCATGATGTTCGACCCTATTCAAATCCATCAGAGACGTTGGCTGTTGACCAGACAGTACATCTGAGCAAGATCGCCACAAATCAGGATGAGAGTCACGCGACATCACAGCTGCAAAGGACAGTCACCACAGCATCAGCAGCTGGTCCTGTCTATTCAGTCTTCTCAAAAAATCAAAAGCGGTTCATCATCTTTATGGCATCATGGGCAGGGTTCTTCAGCCCTATCTCTGGTACCATCTATTATCCCGCCTTGAATCCTCTGGCCGCCGACTTGAATGTATCCAACACACTGATCAATTTGACCTTGACCTCTTACATGGTACGTGCGGCGTCTCTGTGGTGCAATCTAAACCCATGTCTTGCTCACCACTGTTTTTGCAGATTTTCCAAGGACTGGCACCCAGTTTCTTTGGGGATTTTTCAGATGCCGCCGGTCGACGTCCGGCCTATGCCATATGTTTCTCCATCTATATCGCCGCCAACATCGGTCTAGCATTGCAGAATAGCTTCCCCGCCCTGTTCATACTACGATGTATTCAAAGCACTGGCAGCAGCGCCACCATCGCCATGTGTAGTGCTGTCGTCGCCGACATTGCTACTCCTGCTGAGCGTGGAACATATATGGGCGTCGCCTATTCGGGGTCCCTCCTTGGCCCGGCTATTGGGCCAGTCATTGGTGGTCTCCTGGCCGACTTTGTTGGTTGGAGAGCAATCTTTTGGTTTCTCCTGGCGTTAGGGGCCGCTTTCATGATTGTCTTTGGAGTATTTCTCCCAGAGACGGCTCGAACTCAGGTTGGCAACGGATCCATTCCTCCCAAAGGTTGGAATATGTCGTTGATCAATATATTGGCCATGCGCAAATCTCGACAGCTTGACCCAAAAGAAACCAGCGAACGTGTCGAGGACGAGGCAGCACTGCCTCGGAAGAAAGTCACCTTCCCCAACCCTCTGAGATCAGTCTCCGTGATTTTCGACAAGGCAAATGCCCTACTCCTCTTCTACAACGGCTTCATCTTTGCCGCATTTTATGCTGTCTCGGCTGTAATCCCTTCTCAGTTCGCTGAGATCTACCACTTCAACGAATTCCAGATTGGCTTGTGTTATATTCCGTGCGGAGCTGGCGCAATGACAGCCGTCCTTGTCAATGGGAGAATTTTGGACGGCAACTTTTCCCGTTGGTGTAAGAAATTGGGTATTAAGATTCGCAAAGGTCGAGATCAGGATCTCAGCAACTTTCCAATTGAGAAGGTGAGATTACAGATCGGCATCCCGGCGGCTTATGCATCAGTTGCATTTACATGCATTTTCGGCTGGCTGATTCACGTTGACGGGCCTTTGGCTGCTGTGCTCGTCGTCTTGTTTTTCACAAACTTTGCCATCAGCGTCAGTTACAACGTTACCACAACGCTCCTCGTTGACCTTTACCCAAAGAGTCCCGCAACAGCTGGAGCAGCCAACAATTTGGTGAGATGCTTGCTGGGAGCTGGCTTCACAGCAGCGGTGATCCCACTGGTCAATGCCATTGGCCGGGGGTGGACGTTCACAGCATTCTCTGTATTTCTATTCATCACCAGCCCCATGTTGTGGTTGCTCTATTTTCGAGGCATGGACTTGAGAGCCGATCGACACAGGCGACAGGAGCAGAAGAAAATCCTCAAGGAAGAGGGAAAGATTCTGGCAACCGGTGGTGAAGGTGGTGGTGCCCACGAGAGTCGTCAGGCTGGAGGCGAGCTTCCTCAAGGGCCGGTTGAGGTGAAAATAGAGCAAGGGTCGACAGATATTCATAGATGAGGTGGGATCGACATTAGAATTATTTAGCGATATCTATCATATGCTCGCTCATCATCGTGTCTCCGTCTCACCCGCGCAAGAACATCAGGTCCATATGCCTCCTCGGGCGTAGCTTCACCACTCAAGACCATTTTCTCGTGCTTGGTGGCCTCCTCTTTTGTCATCAAGACCAGGTCGGTCAACGACAGTTGGATCATCTTCTGGCCTTCTTGCAGGTAAGTTTCCTCCAACCTGAAGCCACCACTCGGACGCCGCCATCGGATAAGAGCCAGACGAGTGCCCAATCCACTAATGACACTCTTGCCACGGAAGACTTCCTCGACAAGGTACGAGACATCATCTCGTCCAATGGGAATTCGCAGTCCAAGCACGTCCTGGCCACTAGAAGATCGCACGAGACGTGACTCTAGACCCTGCAAGGTAGAGAGAATGCTGTCGTACATCTTCTCCCGCCCCTTGTCTCCTATCCGATAATCCATGGGATAGCCAGCAATGCTACAGATGACATGATTTGCCACCGTATATCCAAAGATGGCTGGCATGGTACCCAGAACAGGTAATATCCGAACTCGGAAATCGGGTAGCACACCCAGCTTGTCCACGTTGCCCTTGTGGAACTCCTCGTCGGTGATGGGCAGAAGATCTGCCTTGCCTTCTCCGGGCTTTTCGGTAGAAAAGACAACAGGAATACCCTCTTTTACGCCTAATGCTCGTAGCCGTCGTCGAGTCGATTTGGACAGCGGGTCTTCGACACTTGTCGAGATATCACCCACTTGAATGTGGGTCGGATCACTCTTGCAACCGGCGCCCATAGAGCTAATGACCTTGATGCCGTGCATCACACAATATTGTAACAGAGAAACTTTGGAATCGATGTTGTCAATGGCGTCCACCACCCAGTCCGGGGTCGTCGCGTCATCGTCGTCGCGAAGCTCATAGTCCCAGGGTGCTAGCAAAGTGGGAGTAGACTGCGAGTTCAACAATTCGTTGCGACAGTCTATTCTCGTCCAGGGACTGATTTGCTCTAACCGCTTCCTCACGCAGTGCACCTTTGGGGTACCAACGTCCGCCAGTGTTGCCAGCGCATGACGATTGAGACTACTCAGAGTGACCTGATCAAAGTCCACGATCCGGATCTTGGTCACGCCACTTCTGGCGAGAGCAGCAACACAATGGCTTCCCACGCCACCAAGACCCACGACAACAACAAATGAGCCTCTTAATTTGGCCAGTCCTTCGTCCTTGAGGAAGACTCGATTCCTAGCCAATTGTTCCAGGATCAAATCCTCGTCATAGTCTCCTTTTCTTGCCCTTGCAGCAATCATAGCTGTCCTCTCGTCATCTTTGCTTGAGAAAGTCGGCCGACTCGCTCCACCGTATTCTGTAAGTTGCGCCGACAAGTGGTCCGGGGATAGTTGAGGGATCGAGGCTTTGAGATCTGCGGTCACGCGGCGTCGATGAATGGCAGATACACTGAAGATGACGGTTGTAGCAGCCACGGCACCGCAGGTGGCGGCTATGCCGAGTTGTATTGATGGAGTGACATGGCGTTCAAACCATTGGGCCATGATGCGCAAGCAAAGTTGCGCCCAGGGCAAGTCGCAAGTAGGAGAGGGGATATGAGAGGTTAGGCTAGGTCAGTCGATCAAGGCTGTATGGCGATCTTCATGATGAGTCTTCAGGACTGAAATAATCCCACAGAATTAGTTGAAATGGGTGTAGATAACTATTATATGGTATATAGAGATGGGGTTCCAGTAGAAAAAAGTGATTCCTGCATCGAAGAGAATATGGCACGTGGATATGATATGATTCTCCGCAGTCAGCCTTGTCGGTCCAGAAACTATGCTTCTCAGTAATTACAACGGTAAACCAAAGGAGTTTTATACGCAGACCACAGGATGTCATCAAAGTAATCCTCACTTGTATGCATGATCATCTCTCAATCCACCACCACACTCTCATTCCGATCTGTCTCCTCGTTCTGGTAAGTGGCGCTACGATGCTTCAATGATTTCTGAATCCACAAGGCAAGGCCAGTCTGTCCGTGGGCTTTTGCATTGTGGCTGCGCTAAAGAAGACAAGGAGACAATTCAACTCGCATCAAACCCAACTCACGCCTAACCCAACTCGCATAAACCCAATGAGAGCTGCAGCCTCAAGGTCCATCGCCATTGGATTGCTACTGCATGGCTTACACTACTGTAGCTCACCTCTCCTCAATCCTCTTCTGTCTACATCAAAATACAATCTCCACACTGGCTCTGTTCCCTCGTCCTTCTCGTCAACGCCATACAGTATCTTTCCTCGCCTCTATATTCCCAGCAGTGTAGCGCTCCTCTGCTCATATCGATGCGGTCAAGGGTGGCTGTGCCAACTCGACAGCCTTTCTGGGAAATTGCCATGGTTTGATAAGGCATCCGTTTCTGCCTGGCCCGTGAACTTGCGTCAACAAGTCCCAGCCAAAATGTCGACGTTGTCCAGAAAGTGATTGTATCTTGTATAAGGTGGCGCAGCTCCTTACTGGACATCAGCGTGGCGCAGCGATATACTGGGATGCCTTTCATTATGCTGGGCTTACTATGTTCGCCACGTTTGATGTTCTTTGTGGCCGTGGACCTCCTTGTATCGGCGTCTTGCTTACAAGGCAACTGCATGCCAATGTTCTCCCCCAAGGCAAGTTTTCACGGTCTTTGTGACAGATCCATGGGGTCGCCAGGCTACTTGTCGTCCATGGGACCTCGATCCGCCCATCATCAGATGACACAAGCAAGTCTGGCACGATATCACGATATCTTTGGAATTCCTGTCAGGCCGATTCAGACGAGAAATCACTCCGCACATTCTAATGTTGACATCTACATGGCCACAGGTATGGATCCATTCGCCAGACAAGGCGAGCATTGTGATGGTTCCAACTGGCCACACCTGTTAGGTAGGCCTTATACGGTTTGTTAACATACATGCCTTTCCGATTTGAATGCTACCAATAGCGTCTTCCCCAAGGGCGGTGTGTCCCAAAAGCTATTGTTCGGATTTTTGAGTCACTCCCTCTCTCGCCTTTGTGCACGTCCCGTATTCTCTGCGCCACGGTCAAAAGTTCTTGAACCAGTCTCAAAGATACCTATCTCATCAGCATTACTTGGAAGATGCAATGTGATTGGACTTCTGAGAAGGCAACATGAGCAATTACTATCCCAAATGTACCAAATGTACCGGACTCTCCATTCCCACAGCTAGGTCCTTGCCCTAGGATATCCACTTGGTGATGATTATGGTCCATCTTTCTCTGGCAGTTGCATTCACCGTGGACAAATAAAGGTTTGGAGGTTTCTCTCGTCGAGTTCACTATGCTGGTGTAATTTTGCAATTTCTTGATCATATCTACAATTGATCTATCTCGACAGTCTTCCCGAAGTAAGGTCGACAGCTATCATGTCCTCAATCATCATGAACGACCCAATGATCAGAAAGTGGTAAGACGATCCCCTGAACGGCCAAACACTACTGTGACCTGAGTCTTTTGTTCTCCAGCTCCCACCCTGCCTCTGATACGGGTCCAGTATTGTCGAATGCATGCGCTTTGGCACCGAGTGCCGCCGACACTTGCCTCACTCGACGCACTCGACGCACTCGACGCACTTCCATGCATCCCTCCGATTCACCAACACACTCCTCGGGAACCCCCTTGGCCAAAGATTCCTTTGTCTGGTGGTGCTGCAAGTGCGGCGACGGTCCCCAAAATTACCATCTCAACAAAAGATGCATCGAAGCCAACTGCCAACATGTCAGGTGCGCCACGTGCAGAGTCAGACGCAGCTAATTCCGTCTCGGTTGCTTTTTGTCTTTCCTTCATGGCGTCGGTATCCGAGTCGAAGTGGTGTGCCGGGCATAACGGTCGTTCCTCACAATTTGTCAGGGAAGATGTTGTCGGAGTTGGGACTCACTCTTTTATTGTTTTATCGGGTTACCACGGTTAGCGGGCGTTTGCAAGGGCTCACTGTGTGATAGTATTAGATCTTCAGGTGCTTCGGTGCTCAGTGCCTGCATTTTCACGTTCGCTTCAACTAGTACTTTGTGGTGGAACAGAGCAATCAAGAGCTTCGTCGTCTTAGTCTAAAATACTCGCTTCCAATCCTCATCCTTGACCACATCGATCACAACAAAATGTTCCATGAATTTGTTGAGCAGCTTCTAGTGCTTAAGACTAAGCTAGCTAGACCAGACCATGGTAATTGCAAGATCCCTGGATATATTATGAACGGTGTTTTATGGAAGAAGTGGAACTGGAGCATTCCCAATTGGGAGTGGAAAGTGGAGTGAATCTGGTCAAACGGGCTGCATCTGGAGAGACTATGTTCCGCCGGTTTAAAAAAGGCTTGGCGTATCGCATCTCCCCAGATTCTCAAAGATGGCTTCACATCCTCACAAGTTTTCCATCCATCTGCACAAGTTTTCCAACCACACAACTTCCACGACCGCACACAATTTCTTCAAGTATCTCCCGATATGATCTCTCCGACAACATCCGATTGTCCATCTCAGGCTTAATTCGAGACCTGCGGGTCATCTGCCATCTTAGGCTCCTTGTCCGCAGCACACTCCGCCAAACCCAACTCCGCCCATCTTTCCCCGTCCTCCAACCACAACCATGGCGCGTAATTCAGAAAAGGCGCAGTCCATGCTCTTCCGATTTCGAGCAGCCCAAGCTGCCGAATCAGGACTCCTCCCTACCGCCGGTCTCCGTCGACCCAAAGCCCCCAGTACCATCAATACAATTCCAATGTGCGAGAAGTGGCGCGGACAGATTCTTAAAGAAGTCAGCCGCAAGGTCACAAAGATTCAAGATGAAAGCCTTTCGGACTTTCAAATCCGGGATCTCAATGACGAAATCAATAAACTGATGAAGGAGAAATGGGGATGGGAAAGACGGATTCGGGAACTGGGCGGACCAAACTACATGCGGAGCGGTGGAACTGTCTTTGACGACCAGGGGAGAGAGGTTCCTGGTGGCGGAAAGGGCTATCGATATTTTGGCCGAGCCAAAGAACTTCCAGGCGTCAAAGAGATGTTTGAGCGGGCGGCCAAGAGGCGCGTCCGTGGAGATGCAGATGACGACAAACCCCGAGCTGGCCAGGACATCTCGAGGAAACAACTGGATGCTACATATTTCGGATTTGGTGTGGACCAAGAAGACGTCGCTTTAGCAAAGTATGAAAAGAAAAAAGAGAAAGAGGCAGTGGAAAGGATCAGCCGAGGAGTTCAAGACGACAACGACGACCCTACGTGGGAACCTCTCCCTGGCGATACAGGCGATGGCATCGGCTGGCGCTTACCCACGCTCGAGGAAGTCCAGGATGAGCTCGTCGATAGACGAAGGCGGCAATTACTGCAGAATCTTGGATGAGGCACAAGTCTGAGAACAAGCACGCCGAGCAAATATGGAACACTGGACATTGTGATTGACGATATCGACATTGGCAAGTCTAGCAACTTTTCCTATGAAGTGGCCCGGCCCACACGATGGAAGCCATCGTCGTCTGTTGATGCTTGGGATTTACTCAGTGACAGCTGACATTTGCGGGTTCACGGGTCCCGTTCATCAAGCAGCGTCGAAATTGACTTTTCGACAACGGAATCCTTTCCACCCAATCTGGGCATCTCCACGTCCAATGCCTTGAGCGATCATGTCAACATCGAAGAATTGGAATCCTCCCTCCGGGTATACCACCCTCACTCGGGAGTTTTTAATCCTCTGCTCTTTCGTATTTCTCGCGTTGACCAGCGTTGTATTGAGTTGAAGACCCAACTTGTTGGGCTGTTCACCCCACGGCGCGTACCCTGAGTCACAGATGACTGATACGTCATACATGAGTCCTTTTTTTGTCACATGGCTATAGAATTCTTCGCAATGCTTGTCTCCGCCCTTTTGCCCCCGCTTGAGCCGGCGAACTGCTTGCCAACCACATTCGAACCCGGTGAGAATCGGCTCGTCGAAGCGATACACGCCGTTTTCATAGTCCTTGGGATTTTGGAGCTCGCGAGCTTCATGCTCATGAACGTGCTCCACTTCCACGTCTGGGGAATCTGCTTGGGCACGGGCGGGGCTGAGAGTGATGGCAACAAAAAACAACACCAGGAACTTGAGTGAAATCATGCTGAGATATTGGATGGACGGTGTAAATTGTTCTCAGAGAGTATGGTGAAGATCAAGGGGGAGTTCAAGAGCTAGGAGGGCAAGAAGCGACATATAATTTTGTCCATGGTCATCAATGGGGTTCCAGACAAAGGAGAAATTCTCTGCAAACGGGCAAGCATTGCTATTATGATTATCTTACGAGGAACAACGAGTGAATACAGATAGGTTAGTATTGTGTTCTATCTGAAAGCAGCTATGCAAGTGAGGTGATCTGTCTCGATTGGCGGCTCATCAGAATATCTCTTGTCCTGTGGCGATCCAGATCTCGAGGCTCGATCACGTGATAGCGGAAGACCATAAATGCCTCGAGTCATATTCATACGTTCAGGGGCTGCACATGATTCAAGATCAGGCTCCGGTACACGTGATCTTCTCCGCCCTCCATCTCGTCCGCCCCTTGAACCTTTTTTTGGTCTTGCGCGTCTCTCCCATCGTCCGTCGTCGTACGACTGTTTTATGGCCCCAAGACATGTCATCTCTAGGAAACGCTACATATCTTGTCCTCCCTCCACTTCGATGTACCCCCTGAAAATGCCTTGATCGTCCAAATTCCGTCCATCCAGCCGTCCCTCATTCTCTCCCGCTGTGGCAATGCAACCACAGGTCGATGGACGTGGAGAGGCTCTGTCTCTGCAATGTTCCTACGCACCTATCGCCGCTCTCCCCGGCGCCGTCTCTTCCGATTCCTCTTCTATCTCCTCACCATCTTCCTCTGCTATGATCTCCTGACCATCCTCAAACACCACCGTGAATTCTCCCGAAGCCTCGAGGCCCATACCTATACCGACATTGCTACCCTTCCTTCTCCTGTCAAGGATCAAAAAATCTTCATCGTTGCTCAGTTCTGGACCAGTGCAAAGGTCATCCAGGATCGATGGGGCCAGGCCTTGTTGGATTTGATCCGAACACTGGGCAAGGAGAATGTTTATGTGAGCATCTATGAGAGTGGTAGCCTCGATCGGACTAAAGACGTCCTCAAAGTCCTCGACGACATTCTCGCCGAGAACAAGATCTCACGCTCTGTCATTCTTGACCCCACGACTCATGCCGATGAAATCAATGTCGGTCCAATAGATCGACAAGGCAATCCACGCTCAGGCTGGATACAGACCACTACCGTTGGCGTGGGCAAAGAGTTACGCCGAATTCCGTATCTTGCTCGCCTCCGCAACACTTCCCTGAAACCACTGTTTGATCACAAGGCACAAGGCATCACCTATGACAAGATCCTCTATCTCAATGACGTTGTCTTCAAACCATCAGATGTCCTCACCCTCCTGGCCACCAACCAAGGATCCTATGCCTCGGCCTGCGCCATGGATTTCCATTATCCTCCCGCCTACTACGACACTTTTGTCCTACGTGACAGCCTCGGTGACAGCACCGTCATGAAGACTTTTCCTTTCTTCCGTTCCCAAGAATCCCGTGAGGCCATGCTTCAAGGCCGACCTACCAAAGTTCAATCATGCTGGAACGGCATGATTATTCTAGACACAGCTCCCTTCTATGAAGGCCTCAGATTCCGTGCTCTGTCCGACAGTTTGGCTTCCAAACATCTCGAGGCGAGTGAGTGCTGCCTGATTCACACAGATATGGCCGCCATGGGCGCCACCAGCAAGGGCATTTACGTCAATCCTTCTGTCCGAGTAGGCTATACCGTCAACGCCTACAACTTGACCCATTTTGGGCCTGATCAAAATTTCGTATCAGGGACCCAATACCTAGCAGGCGTTTGGCTCAACAGACTCAAGCGTAATGTTATCGCGAGAGTATCCACGACCATGAAAGAGACGGATCGAAAAGTGGCCCAGTGGAAAGAGGATGCTTCCAACTCACTAGAGAAGCGGGAGGAAAACGGCCAGATTTGTATTATTGATGAACAACATATTTTGATCTGGAATGGCTGGAAACATGTATGATAAGACAAAAGTTGAATGCTGGTATAATGAGACTCAACATTGGAGCCAACCTAGAACTTGCTCATCCTGGAATGGTACCGCATGAGGGCCATGAAAAAGCACTTCCAACCTCGAAAATGGTTCAATCTTGTACAGACAAGCAGACATGTCTTATATATCGCACAGCATGCTTGTCTACGCTGTGACCATATGGCGCCCTCATCAATAGAAATTTGGAAAACCCCACAAGGAGAAGGGGTTCAGAAGACCTGGCCTCGAAACATATTTTAAATATAAATCTCTCCAGCCTACAACCATCGTTAGGTCAAGGGCGACAACCAATTTGCATACAGATCCAGACCAAAAAGCACATCAATCCTCCAGCCTCATCAGGGACTCAACGATCCTGATTTGGCCCCCACTTGTTGTCTCACGTCTTTACCTTTTCTAAGTAGTCAACACCAACGGTCGTCCTCGAGGATTCGATCAACATCTCGCTTATGTATCACGCTAAGGTAAGGTAACGATGCCCCTGCCTATAAGACCAAAGGCAAGCCCAGCCTACCTCGAACTTCTTCTCGCATTTGGCACAGCCTGACTATTCTGCCCACCCTGACTTTTGCCCACCTAGTACATTAGAATCCGGGGAGTGCTGGAAGACACTGCCTCCGCAAAAAATGGATCATGTGCCACAGCACGAGCAGCTCGACTATATTTCCAAGTTCAAGGTTCCATACCTCTGCGACGACCGCCATATTGCCCAATCCAAGATTCGTTTCGAGGAACTTCCTATGACACTTGGATTCGACAAGCAGAAGCTCGTGCTTGGCGACTATTCCAACCATTCGGCTACCGACATTGCTTCATTCTTGCAATCGTGGCTATTTTTCGGCCTATTGGAAGAATTCCTCGGATACAAAATTGATCGAGATCCATTTATCGTTCAGAATGACGACGGTGGCCTTTTCGTTTCCACTCGTGAAGCCTTGCCAGCGTGCCTAACGCAATGGGCCAAGAAGAGACCTGTTGCCAGGACACACTATGACCGTATCGAGGCTTGTCTCGTCGAAGCAAAGGCATTTGTCCCGGTATTGATGGACCCCAACTGCCCCCTTCCACCCGAGGTTGCTCTCTCCATTCAACTCCTCGGCGCAACACTTGAGATTGTCAGCGAACAGAAGTTTCCCAGGTTTCCTCCACGAAGGTTTAGTCAACCGGCAAAGACAGGCTGGGGGATGCCAAAAATCGTGGAAAACTGGCTTACTCAGGCAGCGTGGTGTCGCAACGATATCGCTCGTGCTTCGGAGACGTTGAGTCTACCCACTTTGATCTACGCAGCTAGTATCGTGAGACGAGAAGAGGTGGCGTTTGATACTCATGGCCCATGTACTGTGGATGCTTGTGTGGCCAGGGATTTCAGAGGTAAACCTTATCATACACGACATGCACATGATGAATCCTACGATTGTGGCGGCTTCGTTGGCTGGTCTGAAAAGCAGATGGATCGTATGCGTCAAATCTTGGATGATAAAGGAGTTCCGGTGCTGATTCTTGATGTTGACGAGACGCCGAGTGCGTCGCCTCCTTCAGTGAAGATTGATGTTGTCGACTCAACTCAAACTCGTTACATTGCATTCTCACATGTCTGGGCTGACGGGTTGGGAAATCAAGATGGCAATGCACTCCCAGTGTGCCAATTGCTCCGATTGCAAAAGCTGGCCAACACGTTGCTGGGCCCCGAAACCGAGTCAAAATCTATATTGTCGAAATTTCGCACCAAGAAACCCATGGCGATATGGATCGATACATTATGTGTCCCAAGGACGAAACCTCATAAATCGATTGCCATATCCCGCATGAACCAAACATATGCACAGGCAGAGAAGGTCCTGATTCTCGACTCGGAGATATATTCACAGCCGTACAATGATGACCCACAAGTTCACCTATTGCGTCTGTTGGCGTCAGGATGGGCACGGAGAGTGTGGACAATGCAAGAAGGCGCTCTTGGATCATCCAATCTACACATTCAAACATCCTCACAGACCATTGATGTTACAGCCACAGCCAAATCGTTATCCAAAGCCTGGGCAAAGCAAAAAGTGGTAATGGATGGTATTGACATTGACTGTGCTTCAATGTGGAAAATGTTCTCGGACCTTCGAGCCGCACATTCCAACGATTACTGGCGCGATCGTGTCCCAGCCATGGCTGTGTCACTCAATCTTCTCAATGGCCGTGCTTGCACCAATGAAGGCGATGCGTATCTTTGTCTGTCGGGAATGATTGGTCTCAGTCCGGAAGTGACGCGTGAGATTGCCGATTTGCCTGTCGCAGAGCGATCCATGACTTTGCTGCGAAAACTCGAATATTTACCCAAGGGCATCATCTTCTCCCCTGGGCCAAAGTTGAAGACAACTGGTTATCGTTGGGCATGTGAGTCATTCTGGAAGTCTCAAGCTTATAATGACGATGAAGTCGCTGTGTTCAAGGAGGGACTTGGTTTACATTTGGAATATCAAGGGTTTGTGTTGAATCCATTTAATATGCTAGCAGATCCCGATTATTTCGTCCTCGAATACACCGCCGCCAAAACATGTTTCAAAGTTCAGTTTGACCAGTCTTCTGGTCCAATTGGAGATATTCTAACAGATATGGGATACGACCCTCGCACCTCGCGTCTAGGAATCCTTTGTCCTGAGAGAGATATGGTTAGGAAGCGGCCCAGCTTGATTCGAAACCCTGGAGCACTGGTTCTGGTCGATTCTGAACCCTGGAATTTGATGGAAAAGTTGTCTAAGCCTCCAATCAAGTCAAGGTACATCTGCCATGTCACATTGACTGCTCCGTCCCAAGTCGAGGTGCAAATGGCACGGGATAATGCTTGTCTGGCGGTCGCTGATCGACCCAACATTCAACTCACAATGTTCGGTGCTGATGAGGGCGTCTCATATATTCCGTTGCATTGGGTGGTCGGCTGATAAACCACTGGGCGGTGGAACTGAGATACCACAACTCTGAACTACCTTTACGTTTGTCTTCGTGGTCTTTTTATCCTCGCCTGGTGTCTTTGGAGGCACACGGACACGCACCCTTCTCGAATCTGGTTCTGGATGCGGGACGTGGTCAGAGTCGAAGCATTTTTGAGAGTACTCCAGGAGGCCTGTCGTCGAGGACATTGGGGCTTGATCACTTGCTGTGATGTTTGGATTAACTGGTTCCACCGTATTAGGAGGAACCAGTTTCAATAGATCTTTTGCGTACGCAGAGGCAATAGCAGCTGCGAAAGCCTGCCATTCGTCGTTTTTGTGAGTGTCGGCGTAGTTGGAGATTCCTCTGATCACCAAGGAGGGAAGAACATTGACCAGACCAGCGGCTTCCATTTCAAAGCAGAGGACATCATATTTCTCAGCCATGCTGTCCCTGAAAGTGGCGTCTTTGATCACACGGTCAGCTGAAGCGACAAGGCCATGGTGGACATGAGGGTTTCGAATATCACGCCACGGACGCTTGACTATAATCTCGGGTTTGAGTCCACAAGAAAATGCACACCCCGACGAGTCGGTCTCTGTAGGTGGATGGACGTGAGAAGATTGGTATAGATTCTCTGGTTTTGGCAATGATCCGATGTAGGTGGATCTGAGGCGAGCATTCTTTCCCATCATCTCGGTCACCGTGTCGAACAGGCCATTTCCATGTCGAGCATACGACACCTCGAGCCGCTGGACTGCCATCAACAGCACCTGAGGCGGCTTGTTGAGGTGGCTGCAGCTCGCGGCAAATGGCTGGTCCTGGATCATTTTGCCTGCCGTGTAGTGAACCACTCCCGCGAACCTGTCGGTAGGCATACTGACAACCACGTCTCCGAGACGAATGTCGTGCTTGCGACTCGGTGCTCCCCCTGCTGTTCCGACCAGGAGTCCGAATGAAAGATAGGGGAAGCTGTGGATGAGATCGACTGCCATCATGGCTGTTGATATTGTTCCGTATAGTCCCTTGGGCAGGCAGACTACCACGACCTTGATTTCCCCGATTCGTCCACATGTATAGATATTGTTGTCTGTTGCCGACGTCAATTGTGGTGTCGAGTACATTTCATCCAGAAGCTCACACGCCGCCACATACTCGATGCTAAGAGCACAGATCCATGCCACGCGGTAGGCTGAGGCTGGTGGACAGGTGGACATGTTGTGTATTCTTGTTGATTATTGTGGTAGCTGATATAACGTACTGATACTATACACCGTCCCTGGGACTCTTTTGAATGAAGGGACCCATGATTGCAGTTGCTGATGCGGCAGTCTTCTATATAATTGATAGATGGCCATGAAGAGGGCCGCGAAGACATCTCATAGGCGCTTCCGCTTGTTGGCGGTAAGACTCCAAGTAAGCGATTCGATTCAGCGAAATAAAAACCACACTCAGAAAAGGCGGTCGGCGCGTATTTTGTTTTAAACACCTACCGCTTCAGAAATTGGTCTTGGACAGCATGCGACTGGTTCAAAAATTATAATGATAACAGTTGACACGATTAGACGCCCATTACAACGCCCACTCACTTCTTGAGGACACGACTTTTATGGAATACTGATAGATTCATGACTTGTATACTCAATTCTAGTTAGCTACACGACAACTACACTGTCTCATCTCTATCGACAGAGGTTGCCTTAATGGCCGAGGCGGCCACTTCCCAAGACCCAATGAATAAATAACCAGCAACTCCAATGCCTGCCATGCCCTAGTGGTAGAATTGTAAGCATTCGAATCAAAAAAGAACATGCTGTATCCAACAAGGAGCAATGGCGAGAGGAAGTCAGTTGTCCATCCCACGTTTCCTATCAAGCCATCAAAGACAGTGACTTTGACTAATAACACAGAAAATGAAACCCGTAATCTTTTACCTCAATTCCGTCTACTCTCTATCTCCAGAGGCGGTCTGTTCTCCTTCCTCCAGTAAATCCGTGACCTTGGCCAGATTTCCAATTGTTTCCTTGCCTTGTCCAATCAACAACAACTTATCAGCATTTGCTGGAAGACCAAGATATGCCGGTGGCTCGCGCTCTGGAAGTCTATCCACCCATTGCAAGAAATCTCGCATGGTCGTTCCAGATGGAACCTTGAGTGCCTGTCCATCTGGAACGTGCACCAATTCATGGTCGTTTTCGTACGCTGCGGCATCAAACACCCTGCCCACAATTTCGCTCAATAGTGAAAAATCGCCCTCGTCATCGATCTTGCCTCCGTACATCTCTGTGACCAGTGTTCGAATCATATCCCATGGTAGTTTCACAGGAGGGATGTTGGATCTGCCTTGTGCAACGGCATCAATCCATGAATCAATGATATATGAACAGCATTCGTAATCGCTGTCGTTGAACTCCCACAGTCCCTTCCAGCCCAATGTTGGTGCATATCTGAGGCGTTCTTGGAGCACTGCATGCAGGAAGCAAAGCAGGAGATACAGCCGTCCCTTTTCCACGGGACTGCGAGTGCCTCGGTCAGACAGCACTTGTAACGTGTCCTTCATATTTGCACGCATTCCAGCTGGCTGTTCATAGACAAGCGATCTTGATGCCCGAATGAGATTGACAGGGATTTTGGGGCTTGTCTCCATTGACAAGAACAGTCTAAAGTCACTGTGTGGTCGTAGAGCTGACAATCTCTTCTCCAGACTCTGCAACCATTGAGGTGCAAGGTGGACGTTCTTGATCAACACCCAGCTGCCATTAGCAGCAGCACTTGTGATGGCTTTGTCGGCACTGGCAACGCTTTCGTCCGAGCCCATGGCAACATTGGCACATGTGGCCTTCTGTTTCTCCACCAGAGCATCCACTTTATAACTGGCATCGAATCCAGGGTTGGAACTGAGCGCAATAGGGACTAAAGATGTCACCTGTTGCACAATCGTTCCGAGGTCGTCAGTACCCTGGAAGATCTCCGGTCCAAAAACACTTGTGACCAAGATTTCTGCTGCAGGCAGGAATCGATCAGGCCGAACCAGTTTGATGAGAAGCAACTTGTACAAGTTTTGACTGATCGTGTTCTCAGTTTCACCCCAGACATTTGGTACTGCCAGTTCAGGCCGATCGTCAGAAAGAAGATGCTGCCAGCTTGCACTGGAAGGCTTGACAAGCTCCTGGTTGAACACACTCTGTCGTTTCACGAGATCCAACACCTCTTGTTGCTTCAACTCAAGCTGTACACCTGCAGGTGACTGCAAATGATCATCCAAGATAAGATCCAATGCCGACCTATCGAACTCGTATGGAGTCGCCCGGACTAGAAGAATCGCCAGGGTAATGCGATCCTTCTGCAGAAGTGAAAGAGAGGTCCGTCGATAGGTCTCTACGAATATGTCCTTGAGAATAATCTCGGATCGCTCTTCGTGATTGGTCTTGTTCGTCAGATGATGATTGTGGTGCAGTACAAAATTGAAGATGTCGATAAAGTATTGGAGCGAGAAGCGATAGGCATGGTTGAGATGATGAAGCTGCTCGAGGAGCGCAAAGATGGCACTGCAAGCTCGGGCAATGCGACTGTACCCTAGAGTGATACGTTGGACTTCGGCCATGACGCCCTCAGTCTCTGCCACCTTCTTCGTGATCACAGCGGCCTCCTTCTTGAGAGTCTCTAGGGTCTGGATCACATTGTCATCGTCAAGAATGTTGCCACGAGATTCATTCAATGCTTGCAGCAGTCTCTTCTCCAGCTGTCGGAGGTTGGTATCAAATTCGCCTTGCATCTTGACCAGATTCGTGCGTCTCTTGTCCACGTCGGGCCTCTCAGCCTTGAGAACGTCGTTGAGCGATTGCGTCTCAAGACTGCTTCGTGTGACCGTAAAGTTAATAAACGTAGTTCGACTGCAGACATCCGGGGCAAACTTCGCAGATGGATCCCGTGTAGAAAGGTACAGTTGGAAGCTCGGTGAGAAATCGATCTCTTGCTTTCCCAATTGGATCAATACACGGCCACCAGTCTTCTGATATTCCTTGTTTAACACATGTGTCAAGATTGGGTCAAGGTACTCAGCATCTTGAATCAAGATGGGATTGCCGAAACGCAATGCACTCTCCAATTGTTTGGTAAATGCATCGTCCAAGAAGCTTGTGACTGTCAGCTTACGTCCTTGATGCTCTTGTTTTAGGAACTCAGTAACTCTGCCAGGCGGATCAATGATCAACGGGTATCGGTTGAAGCGGTTGAGCATGATGGCATTTTCCATGCACAAGTCGTCGACGGGTAACGAGTGCCGTTGCCATTGCAGTCTTTCATCAGCCGTGGAGAGATAGCCCAACATAGAGCCGTCTGCTTTGCAAGATATACCCGATAGAGACATGTGGTGCAGCCAGTCGTCTACCATTGCCTTTCTGAATTGTTGGTCATACAGACCAGCGTAGGCGAGGAACGCAGAAGCAATAACAACATCGCCAACCAAAGTCTGAATCTGCGTCTCGAATGACTTGCTTGCTGCGTCCCATCTCACACGTTCGGACGAAAGGCTGTCTAAGAGACTGACACTTCGAACCACTTTGCTCTGTACACGTGCCATCTCGCTCTTGATCGCTTCCGTCTCGCTAATGAGGGCGGCATACTCGGTTTTGTAGACACCTATGCTTTCTGCAAGTTTCTGGATGGTGTTTTCGATGGCCTTTGCTTGGGCCTTTGTCTGCAACGCCGCTTCTTCCAAGTCAGTGACTTCTTTTCTCAAGGGCCCAACTCTGTCAAGAATCTCAGAGAAGTTAACCTGTGCTTCCACCCACTGTACCAGGGGCCCGCAGGCTTTGCTGGCGCGGTTGACTTTCTCAAAGGTGAAATCTTCATTGGACAAAAACTCGTTTCGCATCTTCTGTCGAAGAGATGAAGTCATTTGTCTTTCGTTATCGTAGTTGACGATAGTGGCGATGAAGTCGTCCTTCCGAACAACACCTTGAATGCTCTTCCAGCTATCAACCTTGTGGCCAAGCAATGTACAGACCGATTCAAGGGCGAGTTTGACACCAGCTGGCGGATTGGCCATCGATCTGACTTCAGTCAGATGTTGTCGCTTGATGTTGCTGACACTTCGTTGTGCTTCAAGCACCGCCGGCTCAGCCCTGGCTAAATCATTGAGCACAATCTCTTTGCGTTCAGCCACTTGCTTCTCTTGTGTTTCCAGGGCTGCTTGGACTTCTTTAGATGTCGCTTGTTTTGTCTCCGCCTCGCGTTGGTCGGCGACCATACGTTGAAGCTTCTCGTTTGCCTCCGCATCTTTAAGTTCGAGTTGTTGCTTCTTCTGGGCCAAGCTCTGTCGCAAGTCCTTTACTTTGTCGACAGTGTCTCGAAGCTTCTCAAGACCAACATTTAGATGGCGTTGCTGATCTTCAAGTTCGCCACGCTTCTCGCTAAATAAATTGCCGAAATGAGTGACAAAGTCAAGGTAATGGCGAGGCGTCAGATAGGTGACAATGCCTTGCTGGTGCTCGAGACGCTCATTCGTCTTCTGGACGGAATAATGTGTGTGAACCAAAGCATTGACGATCGTGTCACGATGAGACGCAGGTAGAGGAATACCACTGTAAGCCACTGGTAGACTATCAGGGGCCGTAAAATCCGGTCTGTCCAAGTCGAGGGACTGTGTAAGTTCGTATCCCACTTGATAGAGAGCTTGATCTGACCAGTCACCCATCCAATTAAGAACGCAACGATTGAAGAGAGCCGGACTTGTTGCAGCTCGCGAGGAAAGGCCGTCCTGGGGGGGATTCATCGTGAAAACGACGTGAAGATTATGAACAACCTGTTGTGTGAACCATTTGTACAGTTCTTCCTGGGAATCTAGGTGACGACCCTGTCGTTGAGCACCTTCTTTGCATGCAGTCAACAGAGCCGAATACTCGTCCCCTTCAAACAGACCAGGGACTTCTCCGTTAGCCAAGAGAGTATTCATGCGTTCAAGGAAGCCTGAGTCAAGAACATTAGATTCATCCATGATGAAACAGATCTTTTGGCCCCTGCATCCGCAAGCTCGGAGAACACTCCGAAGATCATCGTCAAAATCCTCGGCTGAGTAGCGTCCGTGGACCTTGATCTGGAAAATGCTTAGGCCATTCATCCAGGCAACGAATCTTGACAGAGTTGTTTTTCCACTTCCACTGGTACCGATCAGAATCAGATGACCTTGTGGTTGTCTGAAGACTCTGTCAATGCGGAGAGCATGCTCAAGGACGTCGTTGAAGAGAACAAGAGGAACATCGACTTCCTCTTCACAGAAGGTTTTCAGACGAGCCTTGACAAACTCCCGAAGCTGTTCTTGTTCCACAGATACATAATTCTTGGACAACCAGTTTGAAAACAAAATCGGGCCCTGGAGGGCAGAGTCGATGTCGGCGGTCGGGAAATGTTCCAAGGCAGTTTGTCTGACCATGTTGCTAGTCCAAGCTCGTTCTTCAGGTTCGACCAAACGGTCTTGGAATAGGCGCAGCGCCTCATGTGCCCAGAGCCGGATGAGACCTTCAAGAGTAAGGTGTTCCAATGGCGCAATTGCTTCGTATATGCCTCGGACCCATCTTGTAAGTTCTCTGGGAGAGTAAACATAATGAGGTTGGATGTCAGGGGTAAATCTAGCCTGCGACTTGAGGTAAAGATCAACCATGGCCTTTGTAAGTGAGTCAGCAAATCCGCGCAGGATCGGCACCACTTTGAGGGCCGCAGAATTGTAGGTGCCATAGATCTGCGTTAGCGAAATTTCTCCAGGATAGTCCACCATGACAACGGGAGCATTTCTCAAGAATCGATCACCCATAGGGTGGCGGCCAACATCCTCTGGAGGATTACAGGCGCCAACGAACTGGATGCGTTCGAGAGTCACCCAGGCCCGGTCCGAGGTGCGCCAAAAGCCATTCTGCTCGACAAGCTGCCGCAGGAAGCTGATAGCTCGTTGGGTGCCATACTTGTCAGGAGACGGCAGATTGATCTCGTCGCAAAAGATCACCAACCATTGGCCCATTTGGGTGGGAGAGAGCACCAGACCATTCAAAGTTTTCTTGTACTCGCAATACTGCTCAAAGGTCTTGATTATGAGATCTGGTTGAGTGGCACTTGAGAAATTCAGGCCGACCGTAACCAGGTCGTCTAACGGGCGTAGAGCGCTGAAAAGTGTCATTGTCTTACCAGACCCGGGTGGACCACAGAGCATGAAAGGCTTATGTTCCGATAACCACGAAAATAGTACATCTTCGTGTCGCACAGTATCGACCGTAGGAATGATAACATTGGTATCGGTGATTTGGTGTGTCTCGAGGTCGACTAGAGGAACTTGTGACTGCCAGGCCACCCACTGTCCTTGAGGTAGAGTGACATTGTAGTCAATCAACGAAGTTGAGTGGTCGAGATTTGGAAGATCGACGTTGGTCATGTTGCCAATGAAGTCACCAAAATGTTTCCGGGTCGCTAGTGTGCCGTCCCCGACAAAACTCCAAACAGTTGCAAGGAGTAGCTTCTTTGAGATGAATGCTCCGGCTTGCTCGAGGTCGAGAGGAAATTCAGAATGGTTGAGATTGTACTCGAGCACAGTGCGACAAGCCTTTGCCAGTAAACTGAAGAGGCTGTCCAGAGCACGCGCCGGCGTGAACTGCATAATATGCTTGTATCCTTCTGCAGATGACAGAGCTTTGAGGAGGAAATCATCTCGGTTGATGAGAGCGCCGAGCGTCTCGACAAGGTGTCTTTGGGTTTCTTGCGCACGTGAAGTCATGCCTGTGGCTTTGATCTCGTCATCGAGTTCATCGAAGTTGCGGGTGGTCAAGGTCTTCAAGTAGTGTTCGATCATTAATGATGGCGTAACCGTATCATCTGAGAACCACACCATTCCGCAACGACTGACTGTTGCAAGAGTTGCATATTTCAAGCTTTCGACTTCGAACATAATGCGGACGTTGGAAGGCAGGTTTAATCTTTCACCGTTCGGAAGAGTAAGCAATTTGTTGTCGTCAAGGACGCTGTTCAAGTTTTCAACCCATTCTGGATCAACGTCGCCGTCGAAGACGATCCAGTGTCGCTTGCTGTCTTCTCCACGTAGATTGTCAACAACCTTTCTGAGGATGCCTGTAAAGAGACCATCGGTCCACTCGCGAGTGGTACTATCTAGGCTGCCGTAAAGTGCTTCTTTGGACATGACCTTCGGGTCAATGATGTGATGGACGCCTTCGATGCCTTCAACTCGCTGGAGGGCTTGTAAAAGGACTTTCCAGATGGTTGATTTTCCAGAGGCGGATTGCCCTACCATCATCACGCCATGATGTATGTTCTGAATCTGATACAGCTGCAGGATTTTGGTCATCCAGGCTTCACTTTGTGTAAGACCTTGTTCTTCCATGACTTGTTGGATGGCGGCTCTAAGTTCAGTCAGGCTCGCAGGAACATATGCAACTCCAGGAAAGTCTTCAGCTTGTACATCGACAAGAGTTTCAACGTCTTTTTTGATGAGCTTCGGAGACACAGTTTCTCGAATACTCTGAACGATGATTTCTGGCTCAAGAACCTGCTCTTGGTCCTGAAGGTCTTCTCCAGACTGTAATCGAAGTCGCTTCAAACCACCTGAGCTGACGAGGACACTTTTCAATGCACGCAGGCCAAAGTCATAATGGGGCTGCTTCGACAGTCGTTTTGCACAGTGATCGAAGAAGGGTACGACTTGCGATGAGATGGACTTGGCTTGTTTGAATCCTTGCGAGAACAGCATCACCTCCGCGATAAGCTCTCTGTCCGGCTTTGACATTGCGACGCTGCGGAACAGCTTCTTCAGGTTGTCCGGCAAATTGGATCGTCCTGCATACCCTGGATTCATTGTAATGAACAAGCCAGTGTTGAGGTTTACTGTCAGCCGTCGACCGACGAGCTCGATCTGTTCTTTCCGATCTTTGACGCTGTTCTTCAATCCCAATTGAATGTTCTGGATTTGTTGAGACACAGCAGAAAGAATTCTTTCCTCGAGGCGATTAAATTCATCAAAACATCCCCATGCACCGACCTGGCAGAGGCCTAGGAAGATTCGGCCCATAGCTTGGAAATCAAAGGTATCATCACAACAAAAGACCAGGGTAAACCTGCCAAGTTGCAGGCCCAATGCTTTGACTGATTCTGTCTTTCCTGTACCAGCAGGGCCGTATGGCGACCCTCCCAATCGCTGACAGAGCGCCTGAGTCAGAGTTAGGAAACACCGATCGGTGAGAGGAGTGCGGACGAGGCGATCAGGAACACCGAGATATTCGTAACCATAATCGAGAACTGCATTCGCCATCTCGATGCGCAAGCGACTCATGAGTTCAGCGTCGGGATCGTAGACGTAGCGCATCTGTAGCAGCCAGAGGTAATGAGTTGGTGATGCTGCATTTGCTTTCATGAGCTTTGAGATAACATCTCGCTGATGAACAGCCTCTGTGATAAAGTGCTCACACTTCTTCCGTGTCAATGCTGGGAGGTCTTGTAACACACTTTCCGCGAGAAATTCTAATAGTCTAACTTCATAAGCGTGCACTTTGGCTAGACCATCTCCAGCTGCCTCGAGAGCTTCACGTACGAGATCTGTCCACACAACCTGGGCAGCAAGTATCATGACTTGAGCTGGGTAGGTTGTGAGGTATGCGTGAAACTGTTCTACGTCAAGATCTGATGATGTGAACAGAGGTCGGAAGGTTGCTGCAGCCTCGGCCAGTAGCTCTGCAAGTGCATGTTTGACACTGCTGTCCAACGCCGTGAGCCAGTCATTGATCTTTGGGAGCTTTACAAGTGAAACCTCTCTCCGTAGTCGTACGGTTTCTCCTTCCTTCGAAGTGACTGCAGTGATGGTGTTATCTTCGTTGACCTCTGCACCAGATATTCCAGCGAACATCTTCTTGAAATGTTTGGCGACGCGCGTACTGTCATCACTGTTGCCGATAATTTCGAGCAGGTCTTCGTCGCCCACGAAGTAAAAGCGAGGGAATGAAACACGTTCTCGCTCAAGATACTCGCCCAGCGCTTTTTGAATCTTGCCCAGCAACTCAGCAAGGCGCTCGAGAGACTTCTGGACCCCTGGAATGCCGAGGACGTCCATCACAAAAGGAGACTTGTAGACTTTCTTCATGACGGCCGAGAACTCGGTATTGATGTTCGAAAATCTGCTGGACTCTGTGGGCAGAAGATGTTTGATATCATTGTTACCCGTGAAGACTCCTTCGAGGTAGACCCACTGTCTTTGGACGTCGATCCAAACATCGAACAAGACATGCACGCGGTTGAGCTTGTCTTCCCATGACGAAGCTTCCTCTTCAAACTCTTTATAGTACGGGGAATGTCGCATGGCCTGGAGAGAATTGAGGTTTTCGCTGCACTTGGTAAACAAGTCATCCCAACCTCGAATGAGTCGACATTTGTTCTGATAATTGACCAGATCCAATGAATAATTTTGCCAGGTATCACGCACTTGCCTGACAAACTCTTCCAGAGCAAGTTCTCCACGTGCTTGTATTATGATGTCCCGAATTGTTGATTCACTTGATGCAAGTTGAAGACCCCAAACATCTCCAAGCGTCATCGAAGTCTCCGAGTACCGTTTGTGAGGTTTAAGAGCCTTGTAGATCTTGATCCAATGGCGTTCCCGAACCGCATCGGATTTCAGGTCACTCAGAAGTGCGTTGGCTTTGATCTTTTGCTTGAGCTCGTTCTGAACATATTCAAAAGCAGCATATTGTCTCATTCGACTAGGCATCTCCTTGGTCATCTTGACGAGGCCATCAAGAGATTGGCGTAGCTTGCGAGGCTGGAGGCTGGCCCACGGAGTGTCTTTAAGTTCATCGATGCTCTGCCAGATTGTTGCCAGGGCAGACCAAACAGACATGAAATCACCAACTTCCTCCAGGGCAGAGGGCAAGGCGTCATTGCGTGACAAGGGCAGAGAAAGAGCGTCCTTGGCTTTGGACACTGTTTCAGCCTCGTTTTGAAGTTTCTCCATTCGGCTTTGGAAAGATCTCAGCAGCTCGGCGGCCTCTGCAGGGGGGATTGTGCCTGAGACTGGCTTCTGTTCTGCCCATTGAGCGACAACGTCTTGGATGCGGCTGTTGATGATCCGATCCTCGGCCGTAATATTTGCACGAAGGGCTTCGGTTTGGTCTTCGACGATCTTGCTCTTCCTGCCGAGGATGTCCTCAAACGAGTCCCACTCATCGCTAACTTGATTGGCAGAGAGCCAGTCGCTTGCAAAATTGTAACGCTGTCTGGTGAGAGTTGTCTGGCCTTGTCGGAAGATTTCCACCTCTGGCCCCCACAGCAAAGCATTTCGCTTGCACTGTTGGACGATGGTAATGAAGGCAACGGCTTGGGCAGTGGAATGTGTTTCCAAGGATTGATTTTCAAGCTCCATGCGTGCTCGCTTCATTTCATTGAAGACCTCGACCATGCGGTTTCCGAGAATAACACCAAATCTGCCGGTCACCTCGTATTGCCACTGATCGTATTTCTGGGTGATCTTGGCCTGGACTTGCTCATAGTCGAATGTCACACAACCCATGACCTTGCGCCCTTCAGAGGTATCAAAGGTTGAACGGGCGTGTCGGACTTCCTGCAACAATTGATGCCATTGAGCAAGATCATCCCCAAGGGTATCCTGGAGGTGTTCACTACGCAGATCCCACAGATTCTGGTAGGTGTACCATTCCTCAAGATAGGTCGACATCTCCGACACTCGAGCGCCGATTGCAGAATATGCATCCTGCAACACCCCGACATTGGCTAATGGAAGGTCAACAAACGTCAACAATGAATTTGTGACCCCGGCTGTTGCTGTGACCTGGTAGCGAGTAGCACGAATTTGGGGGAGATGGCACAAAATACTGAGCCAGTCCTCGAGTTGTTGGAGCCAGGAAGCCTTGACAAAAGCCAAGGGTGGGTCGATGAAGATCGTTTGGTTGTTCATCATGATCTCGATTACAATAGGGGCAAATCGCAAATCATACACAGTGCCCTCGGTGTGCACCAGTGCAGGCGCGGAGAGATCGAGACCGTCAATGGAGTTGAATGTGGATGTCCAATGCTTCAACGCTTGCTGTAAACGTTCGTTGAAGATCTCGCGGATCTGAAAATTGAGCTGTACAACCCAGGTTGACAGGTTTGCATAATTTCCGAGATCCATCTTGTCAACTGCATTCTGAATGATGTCCATCTGGCCTTGGAAATTCTGGGCGGAGTAAGGGCATGTTTTCAATTCTGACAAGGCTAGTTGGATGACATGACTGAGGTCTCGGATTGTTGCTGTCTTTTCCTGCAGTGTTGTGACTGCTGTAGCAAGATCCCGCACATACTGGACATGACGCGAATCGCTCGATGTCGATTTTGCATCTCTGTAATCAAAGGTGTGGATGAAGGTGTCCCAACGCAACGGGACGCCAGTCTCGAAGAGCTTCTGGACTTCCCTGCCATAACCAGCGAGCAAAGGGGCCATTGTGGGCATTTCCTGCACGCTTCGAAGAGCCGATAGGTAGCTGGCGACACTTTCCATCAGGCTCAAGGCATATGGGTACACCCGCTGGGCCTGTTTGGCCGTTGTCGCGATGCGATGAGGAATGTGGAAATTGAGCCAAGTCAAATTCCGGACTTCTTTGAATAGAGAGATCGCATGTTGATCAAAATTCACCACAAGCTCTGGTGTACTATTGGGATTTCGGCTTCGAGAGATCAGAAACAGGCGTCCTGTGACAGTGATGTCTCGGGCTTTGACGTCGTGCAGCCATGTCTCATAGATATCTCGTGTCGTGAGCTTTTTGCGGAACAGTTTGCTCTCGCTGTCCAAGATTCGTCCATCAGAATGCATCATCCAGTCTTCTCCTAGAACGGCCTGGACTTTGGACATGTAATTCTCGAGCTGTGCCTCAATTTGTCTGACCCACAATATGGCACCGGCAACTGGGGGGATGTCGCGTAACTGAGCCATCATCTGTGCCTCAGATCCGCCGTATTGCTGTTTGAAGCGTTCATGCAAGGCAGTGATGGCATTTTTGACGTTGTCGAGAAGTTGAGTCTGGTAAGCATTGATGGCACCACGAACCTTGGGTCTGACCAGGAGGGCATTGAACTTCTCGAATACGCGGAACATCTCGTTTGCAGTCTTGGCCTTGCCCAGACGGTCACGAAGGCGGGCAATGATGGAATCCTCCACCCGCGAAGTTCGTTCACTATATTGTTGTTCGGCCTGTACCCAGATAGCCGTGCCTTCTGGTGAAACATCCAGGATATCTACATGTCGCACGATGTCGTAGGCTTTTGATACCTGCTCGGCAGCATCAGCACCTCCGAGTTCTTCGATGATTGCTGCACCACCGTCATCGGAGGCGGCGACTCCGGGGCCCTTGGACCTTGACCCTAGCACAGTTGTGATGGTTCTCATCAATTGTTCATGCTCTGTGCGGAATCTTTTGATGTAGCTGAGGCGCTCTTGAGTCTGAGCGTGTTTGGAGGTGACCTTGACTGGAACAAAATCGGTGTTTTTTCGTCTCGTGATGTCCCGGGCGACTGTGGTGAAGCTCTTGATCTGCTCGTCCCAAACTTCCCAGACGGCGTCAATGGACCTCATTAATTGCTCGAACTCTGGCCATTCTAGAGACATTATGGAGCGGCCCTTGAGAAGTTGGTGAATCTGGAAGTCCATATCGGAAGAGATGCCCTCTACCAGCTTCAGCGCCCTCTTGATGGGATAATTGCAAACCCTCCATTTCTTGTTGAGGTGTCCAAAGATGGAAACAAGGGCGTCCGACACTTTGGCCAGTGAAGTGGCCGAAGACAGGTCATCGAGGGGAAAGTCTCGCATCAAGTTGTTAAAGTTTCGAACGGTTTCTATTGCGTCCTTGACCCCAGTGTCGGTTGCCAAACTCACAACAGCCTGTTGCCGGTTTGCGTTCTTCAAGATGTCGATGGTGAGGAGCACGTTGTCGGAACCTAGCTCAACGGTGAGTCTGTTGAGGGCGGTTTCGAGTGAAAGCCAGAAATTGATCTCTTGGGCGGCAGAGATGATAGGAGGGGCGTGCTTTGGATCGGCCAATTTGGTCAAGCCCTGGATGCTAATGATCCATTTGTTCACATGGTTCTTTTGAATCTCGTTCAGCACTGCCGTATCTTCAAGAGTGCGGTTGTCTATGAGCTGAATTGAGGGTGGGACACCTTGTGCTGCTGCCTTTTGTAATGCTGCTCGAACGACCTCATGGTTGTCAAGTCGAACCAAAGGGATATCGGTGTTTTGTCTCAGATGCAAGAGGCTCAACTCCAACTCTGCCATACGTCTCTTGGCCCCTGATACCCCTCCCTTTGCCTGAGCATCGTACCAGTTGCGATTAGTCGTGCTTTGTGACTTGGTATAGGCTTCAAAGTAGGGGCCGACGACGTTGTGGAGGAGGGAATAGACGACATCGTATGGCGACGCAGTGTGACGATCGGATTGACCCTCACTTTGGATGCCTCGAGATCTGGGGAGATGGATGACTTGAATTTGGCTTGCGATCGGTTCTTTGGCATCCAATGGTCCGGACAGCTTTAGGAAAGCCAGGGAAGCCACTGTGGTATCAAGAGGGGCGAGTTCGGATGAGAGGGTATAGACATAATTAATTTCTGCGTCGAGGTTAGGGGCTAGAGGGATATTCGAGGAGTTCGACTGACTGGGTGTGTCATCATGGCCATTAATCAATTCTTCTCTTGTGTCCTGTTGGGCATAAAGGGTCGTGATTTGAGGGTCAATGGCGAACTGAGCACACTTGTTGAGGGACTCTGCGTGACTAGATTTGGACAACAGGCTGCCGACGGCTTCTAGTTCTCTTCTAGCGGCACCAAGTGTGGTTTCTATGAGGCTGGCAATATGTTCAAGGACGGCGAGAGGTTCGGTTGATTCTAAAACGTCAGAGTCGGGAGTCCCATTGGGAGCAGTTGGGGACAGGACATCCATGGCGAAATATGTCGATTTAAGGGTGGCAAAGGTGTGAGCGTCACGGCGACGAGCATTTCAGAGGTAGTCTGTCGAGGCCGGACTGATAGGATGATGAAGGGGATGAAGGATGACGAAAGGGATTCTGATTGTGAATGAGTAGAGGGACTTGTTGATGGAGGGCCAACTAAGGCCAAAGTGAGTATTGGGGCGTGACTTTCCAAGGTTTAGGGACCAGCGTGACTCGCGCACCTGCAGTTGGTCCAGTTGGACGCGTCCAACAAGTAATAATGCTCCGGGCCGCACCTACGGGCCTGCTGGTTAAACCTGATTAGGTCAGACCAAGCCAAGGATTCAAGGTGAGGCTAAACCTGTTTTAAGCATAAGGCGCATGATTAACATGAACAATCTAGCCTATTATGGTCTAGTCCTCTAAGAGGCGTCTCGGGTCCCATTAATTCTCCGCGACAGCAAATACTGAGCAGACATTATTGAAGCCCAACTCACTCCCTGGACAATTTTTGTCTTTTGTTGGTCAGGGGCCTCGAAATCTGAGACGAACAGCTGTTCTCGCCAATTCTCCTTACATGTTTGAATTCATATGTGTGACGATATGTACTGATTAATGGTCAAATTTGTCATCTTACTTGTTTGGCAAAGAGACTATCAGGGTGGGCCTGCTAGATAAGTAATGTGCATCTTCTTGAGCAAAATGATTCATGCACTAGGGAATGGAGTCGATAGACGTTTGGTAGTAGATCAGGCGACCATGTTCTCGAAAAACATTGGGAAGGTGTAGGCTATTGCTCACCACTTGTCGACAACAAGCTCAGAGCCTTGTTTCAGGTTAGACATGCGAATAGCTGCCGCGAAGTGCAGGCGAGGGGATCGCTAGTCGTGGCATTTGGTGAGGACCCAATGTCTTGCCCTTTGAAGTCATTCTTCGTGGGCAGAACGCTGAGACTGAGGATGCCAATTGAGGTGTCTGCCAATGAAGGTCAAGATGTTCGGCGTTCTGTCTGAGCAACGCAAAGCGATGCGATGGGCGACGTCCTCTTTCTGCGATGGCGAGAGGCCACTGGAATCTCAGGGCCTAGTCTAGTCGATTCTAGACATGGGCAATGGATCGTATTCAGCCTGTGGCTTTGAGACGACTCTACTCCGTAGTGCATCTAGGATATCGTTGATTCACTGTCATTCACTTGGCAACCCCAGTGATTTTCTTGCCCCGTTTTGAATCGTTGGACGAATCATTCGTCATCTGCCGTACTGCCATGGCGTATTCGACATCTGGACCGTCAGAGGAGTCGTCTGACGACTTTTTGTTCTTCAACCAGCTAGTCTGGGTTCTGAGAGCCTGGGGATCGCTGGCCTCCCGTTGAGAATCCCCACGGTCGACGACTTGGAATGTATTTTCCTCAATGTCTCGATCCCGCGAGGCAGCCCTGGCCGGCTGGCCCAAGATGCCGTTCTCAACATGGTTGGTTCGTGCAGGTTTGGCCTCTTCCCATAGTGGCCGAATGAAGTCGTCATCGGGGCTGGGCATCGATGGGAGATGCCCAATGGGCTGTGCGTCGTCGCCTTTGGGAGGTGGCGTGCTCCAGCTGTTGTGATTCTGGACATCCTGCTTGTGTTGTCTATTTCGGTCATCTCCTGCATCCATGGCGAAGCTTCCGAGGCGGCTAATCTTGAAGGCCCTCAGCCTATCGAGGGCCGTCTTGAAATCGTCCAGCACCACGCAATCGGTCAAACATTTGAAGACAAAGGATAATTTCCAGAAGGGATTGATTCCCACGGGCAAGGCAGACCTGAGGGCAGACGTCACGGAAAGAACGTCCAGTACGATAAAGATGATGCTGAGGAACATGGCGCCCATCATGACGGCAAATCTAGGCGAAATCCGGACAATCTGGGTAGATGTGAGGTCGTACTTTGTCTTAATGTTATAGATGAGGATCAGGGCAGCCAAGATCCACCAGGGATCTCGACACAGGGCTTCCCAAGGTCGGGTGCGGAGGAAGAGGTCGTTGACATTATGAAAGTAGGTGAAGTTGGCGTATATCTCCACAACCCAGTATGGCTGCACCAGGATAATGGTGCCGATGAAGATGCGGCTCGCAGTCTTGTTCAAGAAAGGCCTCACCTTCATCCAAGCAATGACATTATGCAAGGACCACGATATGTTGAGGAAGATGGCGGCGACAGAGAGCCACCAGGCATATATGGGTGGGTTGAAGAGAATGAAGAATCCTTGCCAGTACCCGAGGACCAGCTGCAGAAACGTCAGTATGCCGCACAGGCCGAGTGGCAAATGGGACAGTGATGGCACAAACAACGTACCTCGAGCAAAATCAACTTATGCAGGAGTACTCCTCGGCGCATGTTTGCCAGAGTGATGCAAGACATTATGATCAGAGATCCCACCATGAAACCTTCAGCCCATGCTTCGAGAACCAGTCCCGCAGGATCTGTGGGTTTAGTAACTTCTTCCCTCCTCTTGCTGAAGGTATGAAATGCATTGTGCAGTGAACGGACCGGGCTCATCTTTGCGTCAACCACTGCAGGAATTTTTCTTATATCAAACCAGTCGGGACCAAGTTGAATGAGGAACGCCCATGACAATCGACCACCATGTTCTGCTACTCGGGGTGTGTCATCGAGTCGAGGATCGCAAACGGATTCTGAAAAGGCGTGCAGGGCCGCTGGAGTGGTCGTAGGATGGCGGCAATGTCGCAGGGCAAACCACTATGGGGGGTGTGGCGGTGCAGAGAGGCAAGATGTCGTTGATACTGGTGGCAAATTGAGGAAGAAGAATGCGAAGGGTATTGTGAATTGAGAAAAGGTGGAAGACAGCGGGTGTTGGTTCTCCACTGAATACTTCTGGTGTCTAATCGGCAGTTGCAGTGTGGTCGCTTAAGTAATGTGATGACGCTGATGAGTGTATGCGTGTGTGCGTGTTGGCAATTACTATGGTGGTTAATACCTAGTACTAGTCACAGTAAACCAAAATAGAGCAAAGAGAAAAGGGCACAGAGGGTTAAGAAGTTGGAAGTTCAGAGTTTGAAGGGCAAATCCCGGCTGGATGAGATCTTATGTGAGTTGTCTGAACAAGAATATCGGTCCGTCATCGACCAGATGATGACTTGAAAGTTGATCATGACCCATGGACCCAATTGTGCTTGGTCCGATTTTTCCTTGACCCTCATTTCTTGGTGCTTGAGTAGCTTTGGGCGATGGCGGCCGGGAGCCTGGGGCAGATGTGGAGCATGCCCTCCGCATTTAATCAAGGCGGCGTGGGCGGCACTGGCGGTTGAAAGGCGTAATGGCACCAATGGTTAGCGATCCCCCCTCAGCCTCTTGAACGCCTGGGATAGGTGGTAGACACGGTAGGTCGAGGGGGTCTAGCCAGGGAGGCCTGGTAAAATTGTTGCCAGGCCCTGAGCCGAGAGCGCCCATCAACCGGGGAATCGTTTTGAGGCTGCTCCGTCAAAGACACAAGACACACAAGGACTTTGTTGTCTGCCCCCAGTGCTGCCCTCAAGGGAAAAACCCCGGCCCCGGTCCCGGCTTCAACCCTCATTCGGGCTTAGATCTTCCTCCCATTGTCAAAAACAATTGAACGTGCCAAGACAGTGGAGGGGAGAATACTCCGTAGTCCAGAGATCTCGCTCAAACTTTTGTGACAAACCCTGGTTAATTCTGCGGCGCCTTCAATACAAGAAATAAAGTACTCGCCTTGGGAGGTACCTGCAAGGCCTTGACCACGGAGATATTCACGTTGAAACGATCGATGTACACAGGAGACTGCAGAGGTTGTGTGACTTTTCGAGGTGTCTACGATTATTGGTTAGAAGAGCGTATGACCTGGAATTAGGGGGGTGACACAGCCTGAGAGCCCCCCAGACTACCTGGGGCGGTCAGGACAAATGTGCCAGGACTGGCTTGCGTGACCGCCAAGATAATATAAGTAATGACCAGAATAATAACAGGGAAGTGTGAGCAATGGTTGGGCCCCTCAACCTCTAGGCTTGTGACACTCACTGCACCCATACACAATATGCAGCCCATAAAGACAATAGATTCATCAGAGACTATTTCTGCATGTTCCAAGAGAGACAATGTGTTGTCTGTGCTGGCCCATATGGCAATGTTCATTTATAGCTGGACTAAAATGAATGGTAAGCAAGACACGCCAAGATGTAGACCAGTACAATCGTTTCCCAGGCTCTGGTCAAATTTAAATCGATGCTGGATGCCATACGGACGACGCGTAGGCAACACTGTTCAAGGAGTCATGAGGGCCATTCTGGGTTGACCACAGTCACCATCAAGGCCTTTCCATCGCCTGCTCCATTGCAACACATGGGTCCGCAACGCTAGACTATTTCAAATGAGAAGTTGAAGTTGAAATGGCTATTTATTGTCCTTGGTGATCCTGGCTGCTGCAGCACGTCTGCTGCACAGTGCATACCTATCCCAGACACTCTGGTGGTTCTACAACATGCTCACATTCAACTTCCTTCTTCATCGTATTGCTATTCAAGATGGTCTCTATCAGCCGTGACAAATTGACAATCCTGACAGCAAAGCATTGCCTTGAGATTTGGCCCGATTTCAAGGGGCTCGTTCGATCATTCACGCGACGCGCGCGACTTTCAACCACCTACTTAGTCACTCTGGGTCTCACGCGGCCTGCGCCACCATTCTTGGTGTGGCGATGACAATTCCGCCTGGGAACGTTCTGTCTACGTACAGCCCAAGTGCGGGGGTTCTGGCCACTTCGTGGTCTGGTTCGCCACCAGTTCCAAGCGAGATCCAAAGCTTTGGCGGTTCAATCGTCTTTGCAGTTGCCCAAAAAGTGGCCCGGGGCAAGAACCCTTAAGCAGGTACCCAAATTCCCGTGGGCCCTTCCCGAGATCTGATTTTCGTTGGACGGGTTTCCCTCAACAACAGGGGCTACCAACGCCGTACCCAGACAATGGAGTGTGAAATATGCATCTTGTGGCTCGGTTTCTGGCCGGCGCTCGCACTGTTTCAACCTCTGTATCGTTCGTCGCGCGCCGCTTCAACAGGCAGAAAGACATCAAGATCAGTCCGCTCGCCAGGGAACTCACACTCTACCGTTAGGACGGGCTCTTTCCGCAGTTTTGCCGGGGCCCTTAGGGTCGATGAATTCCTCACTGCCTTCATTGGTCAATGGTCATGGCTTTCCCATTTCCATGCCAGCCAGGACACCAGCCCCAATGATGCCTCCATCTCGAGCTTCTCGTAAAAAGACGCTCTTGCCTCCATCTTGAGGTCCCGCCCGCATGACCAGGCGATCAATGAATCGTTGAGTCTGCTCCTTGAAATTGGGGTAATGTTGAATGATTCCACCGGTATAGGCTATAACAATTTCCTCGGGCCCTGCTCTCCAGGCTGATGCACCAGGGGCTGGGGAGAGACCGTCCCTCATATCTCGCTGAAGGGCGGCAGAAAGATGTGTCTTGGGCGACGAGGGCTTACTGTCCTCTTGTGCCGTAGTGTCTGGGAGAGAAGCCGGGCTACCTGGCTCTGTCAAGGCCACCTCACCCACCGTGGTCAAGAGACCAACAGTAGATGCAGCGATCAAACCGGCGGAGCGAACCTGGACCAAATGTGCGATCTTACGAAGGGCTCCTGCTGAATGTGGGGACCACCCCCAGTTGGACGATTCTGGAGGCGGGATCCGGCGTTTGAGTTCGCCGGCGAGTTCCGAGTCTGACCTTGCTCTTGCCACAACGGCGCTGACAAAGGTAGTGGTGAAGCTGTAGGCATGGACAATCGTCGCGGGGAGCGCTGACTCTGGCACTGGTGGTTTGTGTGCTCTAGTCATGTAGTCGAAGAATATAATTCGAACGAGCTCGCCAATGTAGCGGCCGCCCGTCATGTATTCAAGTGGTTGAAAGCCCGGCCGAGCACACTCCTTGTCCAGTTGACGGTCCCACTGGGTGGTGACGGCCTGCAACGGCCCACATGCTCCAGCGATGGTGATTTCGGTATTGACCACAGTTTCGGTGGCTTCTGGCTTATTTTTCCGGATGGATTGACATTTGGCAGCTCCAAGGCTGGAGAATTTCATGGGCACCGTAGCATTGCAACCTGTGCCGACAATGATTCCGGCAGCAACTCGAGAGTTGGGTAGCGATTTGACCGTGTAGGCAAGTGAAGCCAGTGTTGCAATGGTGTCGTTAGTGATGGCAGCGATCTTCAATGGTGGCAGTGGTCCAAGTTTTCTTCGTTTGGCGCGGGGCGAGGTCGCCGAGGGGGATTGGCGACGGGTGTGGCGTGCGTAGCCCTGGAGCAGGGTGGAACCAAGGTCGAGGTCAGAATTCATAGCAAAGCCTTTGCCCATGGGCATGAGACTTGCTGACGAGATGTCGTCTTGCCTGTTGCCAGGTTAGTCTGTAAGAATGTCACGATTGGGCCATCTCACATCATTGGAAAGCTGAAGGTAATGCCCATGGGGAGCTCGTCAGGCACAGCAACTTTGCCCGAGTCGGAGGTCAACCGGTCGTTGACGACTTCAGCAATGCAATCACCAATCCAGGCGAACAGATCTTCGGTTTTGTCCATCTTCAGGTGCTCACCAATGGGCCAGGCCTTCTCGAGAGTGCGGCGAACCCTGGGGCGCTGGGCATTTCGGATGGTCTCACGTGACCGTTCAGGCCCATTGTTAGAAGGTAGCGAGTCGTCGGCATCGCCCAACAACTCGATGAAAGCGACTCTCAGGTTGGTACCGCCGACGTCGATAGCAAGAAATTGGCCAGTCTCCTGGCCTGAGGGGAGTTTGGTGACAGGCGTGGGCAAAAACTGTTCGTCGGATCGTAATGCAAGTTCCTCATAGACCCTGGAGAATTGATAGGCAAGGTTATGGACTATACCATCGTCGATATGGAGGGGTTGAAGAAAAACGTCGAGATCCTGTTCGTGATCATCCGGGGGAGGGCTCCCATTGCTGACCGAGTTGACCGACGCGAGTTCCGACATGATGGGAAAGAGCGAGGGTAAGGATGCACAGGTCAACTCACGTGTTGGGGGAGAGCAGTCAGCATAGAGGAGGAGCAACAGATGGGGGCCCGACAATGCAAGCAGTGGACTACTTGGAGTTGGGCTTCACCACGGAAATCAAAGGATGAACCTGAGGACGGTTTGGATAGACAGTCAGGATTCGAGGATGGCGGTCGAGATGGCGATGAAACAAAACTCGCGGATCTTGGGTGTAGGGATGGGATGGACTGGAAAGTCGATTGCAATATTTGGTGGCTCGAAATGTTACCCTGCGCTGCCTGTGGCCTGTGAGCGGATGTGACGCTGCACGAGGAGTCAGAACAAGGACTGTGAGAGTGGCAGAGTGGCTTGTTGAAGCAGAGGTAGAGTTTTGAACTAGTAGTGGATGGACAAAGCCCCAACCAAAACCATCGGTGGCTAACTTCAGTTATGACCCTAGCTAGCAACTTACTTAGTCCAGCGGCATCCGGCCGAGGGGCCCCTGCGACGACCATCAAACACGTCCCGCGCAGGGCCGAGGACGCCCCAATTGGTGTCCGGAGGGCCAGGCCAGCTAGAGGCTGAAAGCTTGCCTCTGGACCTTGGCGCCAAACCATGCACCATCAAGGCCATAGACCATGGATGATGTACCATGCCACCATCACCATTCCACTCAGCATTTACCTGTGACATGCTCGCCCTCTTCCCAGTCTTGATATGCAGCACCACTGGACTACCTGCATCTGACCGAATCGCAACTACAGTGCAAGGAGCCACTAAATCTGGGGATCATGACCAGGAGGATCTGTAAGTACCACAGGTACCCCAAGTCCTATTGTGTTCCTTGTAGGGTCGGACCTCCAAAGGACGGTAGAGGTGGAGTTCCAGGGTCTGGATTGTTAAGCCGAGAAGGAAATGGGGCGATGGGGGCCACGAGGCACATATTAGCGCCTGTGGTCAAGGGAATTCCCCCGTTGTTACTTACAGTAGAGATGCCAGCACTCGTCAATCTCGACCTCGGAGTTAACCCACGCCCCGTAAAGCCTTCCTAGTTCACAGGCACTCATGTTCTTTTTTATTACTGACATATCTTTGTCATGGCTCAGTTGTTTCCTGCGTGCACGCCCACATGTGGCTTCAAAGTAGGTGGATGGGTAGGCAGTTCTTTGTGAGCAATTGCTCTTGGCTTGACAGACAGTAAGTCACTTACGTGTACATGCCCGTGAGTTCAAGTCGGGCAGTCAATAAAGGCACCTGCGTAAAAGTGGGCAGTCCACAGGCTCATTATATCACATGACTACATTAGTTGCACCAACCGATCTCATTGACCGCCCCACAGACAGCTATTGTGAGTGCGATGCAAAGATGAGAGCCTCGGGTATTGGTCAAGCATATGTATCTGTTGGTGGGAAAAGGTACTTGAGAACCACTGCACTTGTTACTTGAGATGTCATCGAGAATGGCCAACGACCTGACTCAATGGGGTCAAAACTGCCACATGGTTTACCGGGGCTCTTGAACGCATTTACCCAAGCCCTCTCCACTCATTCTTACCCACCCCCTGCTGGCCTCAGGTTACTCCGGGCGTACTTACCGAACTCGCACGACTAGGGTACTTCGCTTTTCCTCAAAGCGAACAGACAACCACCTTCAACACGTGCTTGCAGGCATAGCGAGTAAGCATACAGCGTGCTCAATTGCTATTTCTCCTTCATTCCCACTGGCTCTTTAGCTCTGCTTTACCCCGCCAAACTTGTTTGATCCGTTGATCATGCCTTCACAGGTTTTGGCATCGCAGCTTGGGGCGGATGAAGGAGTGGAGGCAACCCACTAGGTCAGACCACGCCCAGATCCACCCTTTAATTAATGGGGTCAGACTCCTTCCTGCTTCTCGCCGAGGAGAATCACCGTGCGATGCCATCACGCACGGTAGGTCTGGGTCAGTGTCGTTCGAGTAGGGCCAATTAACGATGCAAGGCGTGCCTTAATTGCCACCCCTCAACGCCCTTTGACCGACTCACTTTACGAACCCGAGCCGATCTGCATCGGTAGAGGCCATTATGACTCTTTTTATTGCATCCCAAGCCGCTACTGGCAGTGCCTGCAAGTAAACATTCTGGATCCAACATCATTCCAACATATTGTCAAGCGGTGGAAGTGCCAATAATGAAAAAGAACATATGATGCCATTGCGTCGATAGTGCTGCAAGACGTAGACTGATAAAGCAGCCTGCGCGTCATGGCAGAACAGGTGTTTGCGCATCCACAGTTTACCCACCATATCTGCTAGAAAAGCACCGAGGTATACAGACACTCCACAAGATAGATGGATATCGAATCCCAGGTCTTCCAAATCTTCACATCGTTCAAGATTCTAAAATCCCGAGAGCAGGATCCAACAGGCGTGACCAAGGCTGGGACGGGTAAATTGTCGTCCATAGCCGAAGGCCCTGCAGATGGGAAGGTTCAAACAAGACCTTGGCGACGGAGGATACTAAAGATAGGCTGATCGAGGAGAAGAACGGTGGTAAATTAGGTAGGTAGCCTTGGCCTCGTGGGAGGGCGGTGGGGTGTGAGATTTCGCAAAGACATGTGTGTATCAAGACGAGCGTTTCTGGCTTTCAGGCTTGCTCAAGTTCATCATGAGGTAGTGGTAGTACTGCTCTGGCAGTGATTTTGGGTGGTTCTGGACGAAGTTATTGCCCACGGGGTGCAGCCAGCAGGAAAGCCTAGATCTATGTCACGTGTAACAGGACCCCCAAATGACGAAATCCCCAAACAATTGTTCATCACACCCGAACATCACCTGCAATACTCTATCAATCCTTGAGCGTTGGTCAACACATGCTCATGCAGCCGTAGCCAAAATCGGTCATTCCGGATATTCCAACCTATCGTCCATACTCGTCCCAAGATGGCATCCGAACCAACCTTCACCGACGAGAAAACTCTCTACGACCAGCCTCTCGCGGAGAGACCACCACCTAGACAACATGGGGGATATAAAACACACTTGCTCACGCGGTCTATCCCTGCGATTCTAGTCCTTGTTGCTACCTTTACTCTTTTTCGGTCTTTCTTCGTCTGCCAACACCACTATGCACCAGGTGATTTCCCAACCTTCCCTGGTCCAGACGACACAAGCCATCCCAAAGTTGAGGTTGAAGTGCACGGGATGAGCAGATGTCCTGACTATGCGGATTGTCTTCGCCAACTTATTGTGCCAACAATGATGCTAGTCGGAGACAAGGTCAATTTTACGCTTTCTTTTATAGGCCGGTATGGATTTCTTGCGAATGAACAGTCCGAGACATAGCTTACACTCTCCTAGGGTTGACCCCAAATCCGATGCAGTCTCATGCATGCATGGCCCAGCCGAATGTCTTGGGAACATCATCGAGCTCTGTGCTGCCAAGGTCTACCCCGATCCCAAAATATACCTTGGTTTTGCCAACTGCTTGGCCTCGAATTACCACGATATTCCCGATCGAGATCTCGTCGAAGAATGCGCCATGGAGCATGCAATCGACTTCCAACGGCTCAACAGGTGTATCAGCGACGAAGGAGAGGGTATTGACTTGCTTCGAGCGAGTATACAAAGAAGCCAGGAGAACAATGTTACAAAAAGCTGCACCGTCCGACTTGCAGGGAAGATCCGCTGTATTCGAGATGGAGGCAAGTGGTATGATTGTCCAGGGGGCAGTTCAGTGCATGATCTCGTTCGAGAAATCAATCAGCTCTATAACGAGGAGTATTGATGACTCTTCTGCTTGAATGGCGTCTGGTTCGGCGTAAACTTCTGAACGGTACATGATACCCGGTGTCTTAAGAGGGTCTGCCAAATGTTGGCAACAGGCAAATCCATAGCGATCCTCGGTTGTGTCTGTAGCCCTAGTGTTTGATGAAAGAGTGTAATTCAAGTGCTTGTGCGACTTCAGATGTACCTGAACATATTCTCTCGCACTCCGCGCTTCATCGAGACCGGCTTGCCGTCTTCTAGTTCGACTCCGGCCTCGCCACCGTCGCCGGCAAGTCCCTCCATTGCTCGACGGACTTGCTCGTCTGTATCGGACCAAGATTTTGTGGGTTTGGAAGGTTTCTCTGGTGAGTCTGGTTTCAAAGTTGGCTTCGAGTCATGTGATGGTTGGATTACACCCTTTTCTTGCGATTGAGTGGATGCTAGACGTAGATTCAAAGGCCGGAAGCTAAAGTGGCATGCGTAAAGATGAGGGCCAGCTACCAGCACGCGCGACAGAGACATTTCGTGGGGCCGAAGGACTTTGGAGTTTGACCAGTCGTTCTTACTAAAAGAATGATTTCCGGTTTGTTTATCGGGGCATCTTGACTATTGTACATGTGTTCTCGGGTCAGAAGTCCACAGTTCATGTCGTCGTTGTCAAGTATAGGATGATGCTGCCAGGAACAGCCACGTGACCCAATTGTCGGACATTGTCCTCCAGCCAATCAAACCCTCTCAGTTGCCTGCGCCCCTCGCCAGTCCTTCATTGCATTCACTCACTCACTCACTCACTCACTTAATAATATCACCCAGTTCCAATTCCAGTTCATTTATCGTCCTCCTCTTCACAATCCTCCAAGAACCTTTTCGCACTTCAGTCCGTGTCTTTAGTTGTTGCGGGGTCTTTGCGACAAGCTAAGATCAGCTCTACGAAACGCTGTGTGCAGACGCCGACAAAGCCGCAACATGACTGCGCCGGGACAGTACTATGAGTTGTATCGAGGCAGCAGGTACGTCTTAGTGAAGGCGAAGAGTCTTTGACATCCCCCGCCCGTCAAACATAAGTTGATTATTGTGCGTATCTAGCATCGGTGAATCCCTCATTGATACAATCGATGACTTAATCAACGAGGGCCGCATCGAGCCGCAACTCGCCATGAAGATCCTATCCAACTTTGACAAAGCCATTGCCGACACCCTTGCGGAAAAGGTCAAGTCGAGACTTACATTCAAGGTAATCCTAGGATCATGTTTGTCAATTCGTTCATACTCATTATTCTCATAGGGACATCTCGAAACATATCGCTTCTGCGACGATGTGTGGACCTTCCTTGTCAAGGACGTGCGATTCAAGAGCGATGGCGGTCAAGAATTTACAGCAGACAAGGTGAAGATCGTGAGCTGTAATTCCAAGAAGCCTGGAGAGGTTTAGGCATGTGGCTGGAGGAATATGAAATGACAATTCTGGCTCCCATGGACATCCAGGGCAACGATGCTGCAGGGCACGGGTTTCTGTTTTGATTGCATAGCGGGCGGCGTCTACGGGTCTCTGGCGATGATGAACGGAAGGGCATTTGGTTCATCATCAGTGGCAGTTTGGTCATGTTTCTACACAAATAAATACGACACCCTAGAACTCGGGGAATTCTATCCCTGTAGGTGGGAACAGACTGGATACTCTAAAAGTGTATGATAGGGCATTCATGCAACTGGGATGTTGCTGAGCTTACAAGGCAACGTGCTGAGTGTTCAACTTGACGAGTGTGATCTTTGTTCTCTCTGTGCTGAGCCAAAGCCGCATGATGTGCGTGACTGCTTGATCGCGTGTCTGTATCTCAGGCAGCAACTCGTCCCTCGTCCCTCATCCCTGGTCCCTCCTTCCTTCAACTCGTTTCCCCGCAAATCCTCCATTTATCTCCATCCGCGTCAAACAAATCAAAACAACGTCTTCTTTGCCAAACAACTGGTCGCACTCGTTCAACACTTCACCCATCTACTCATCACCCCAAAAACGATCTATTATAAGCAGGTCATACCACATCCCAATTTACCTGCATTACACTCTGGCTCAATCTGCCCAAGGAGATATGAACTTCGTGACCATCACCTCTCATCATCCCGTCCGATCCCACCCCCCTTGATTGATCCACGACGCCTGCCTGTTTAGCCTATATCATGGCCCGCAAACTACCGTGGGCTGTCACAGAACGAGAATCTTCCTCTAAAAGACGGCGGATCGAGCAATCAACCAAAATGAAGCAAGACGATCTTGGTCCTCCCGCATCACCACAAGATCAAGATGTTGTCACACAGAATCATGACCGGGCAAGGTCCATAACCAAGTCAGATCGAGACATCAAGCGGCGTGAGCAATTCCAAATGACCAAGATTGTCTCTTCATTGACATAAGTAGCCCGCACACCTTCTACATCGCCTGCAAGAGGACCGCCACCTCAAGAGCAAGTTCATATATGATCCCATATCGTAGGATTTCTCCTAACCTTTGACAGGTCAATGCATGATGGATTCCAAGCCGATGACATCTACATGATGGTCGAGGATGAGTTTCAGACCGTCGCTCAGTCATACACGGCGCACCTACACCAAGCTGAATACAAAAGATTGATGAGAGAGGCACGGAACAAACCCTCGAAGCCTCTTCCGGAACCGGCCTCACCCATGTCCAAAACGGCCAAGAATAGGCTCAAAAGTGTCATTCTGCAGAAGAAGCAGAAGGATGCTCTGCGCCAGGTCATGGGTACCGATTTGCAAGACCAACAGGACGCGGATGATGTAGTTGATTTGTGGTCAGGCACAAGTCTGGCTCAGTTTATGTCAGGCAACAGTCAGGGGAAAACGTCGCTCATTGGATTAGAGCGAATTTCAAGCACGACCAAGGCTGGATCTGGTTTTGCGAGAACTGATGCAAATCAATCCAGATTGCAACATGAGCCTAGGAAGCAGTCGACTACTTCGTCGGCATTGTCCGTTACCCATCGCCTAAAACATGACCAGGATTCTTCGCATCCGCATCCGAGTTCCTCACTTTCCGTCCCTGCTCAGCCCGGCGCAAGCACGTCCAGAAGCCACAGAACCAATAGCAAGGACACCACCAAAACTTCATTGTACCTATCTAACGGAGAGGATGATCTCTTCATCAACCGACAACAAAGTACTGATGAGTCTATCCGGGGCGGTCCATCCCGCCTCAGTACACGTCTGAATCGAGGAGATGGCCGCAAAGCCCAAAATGGCAGATCGTCTATCCAGGAGAAGGAAGCGGATAGAAAGGCTCGACTTGCTCAGGTGCCAATGTTTATGATATGATAAATTTTGACATACGCCAGATGTCCATGATCTACCTGACTTAAGTATGGGGCTCAATATGGTTGATTGCTCGATGCTTACTCGCTTGAGAGCGTGATGTATATTCTCACTTGTCTTGGAAAATGTCGACTGGCTAATCACGCCTTTTCCCCATTCTGCAATAACTTTATCTCATCCCGCGGCAGTGGGATCAGGACCATGTTCCTAATGGGTTTTGATCAGCAACGGCACATAGTGTGAATTCAACCCAAGGTACCCATCGTCGTCTCGCCCCAATACGATATCCTCGCGGCGAAAATTTGTTGGAGGGCCCTTGCAATTCGCATTAGCAACAAATCGGCTGACGGAGGGTTTGCAAACGCACAATTTCCAACCTTCTCTCATGAGGCTGTGCATGCAACTTCCTCCTCAGCCAGTTTTTGCCCAGCCGAAGTCTTCGCCTGCTGACAACTTTGAAGGCATCCAAGGTTAACGACATAGCTCGTTAAGTGTACAAGAGGTCTTCTTCATCAACTTGAGTCAGCCGTAGTGGGACTTGCCAGCCTTCAAACGATGGCCCGGCCCATTAGGGGGATTCAAACTAAAAGGCACGCAAATAGCAGACTCTGTGCCATCAACTTTGACGCGGCGGTACTCCTTCACACTCTCGCCTACGACAAGCTGCACAATTTAGACTTGTCTGTAATCTTGCTATCCAACGGGGACAAGGTAGTAGACGATAGGCGAAGTACGGCTTTGAATATGAGTTGAAGTCGAGATTGGGGAGCAAGATCCAACGACGTGTCGTAACGGGGGACAATCAGATATGCTGCTACCTGCCAATGAGCCCTGGTCCCTGAATGCAGTCCAAGCAAGGACCTCATGCCTGCACGAGGCTTCGTGTCCGGGGTTTGGAGCAGAATCAGGCGCAACAGAGGCTGTCAGACCGTGTCCTCGGTGCTCACACCAATGGGATTCTTCGGGTTTCTTGAAACCTGACGGGCACACACCCATCGGGCGCCCTTGCATTCTTAGGTGGAACCCCGCCAACACAACCTCGAGATACACAAAGGCATGTCGATACAGCCGTCCAGCCGCTTTGTCGGGACTATAGCCTGCAATGAGCCGTTTGAGGCGAGTGTTGTGTTACGATACCGAGGTCGAGTGTGTGACTCGACGAGGTCCGACAAGGAGATTTAGACAATCATGCATTGAATCTCCGCTTCCGAAGCTGCACATGACTGATATGCACGGGACGACACCTGAAGGGGGGAGAATGAGATGAGATGCAGACGCAAGGGCTATTGACGTCTCACAAAAGACACGGCTCTGCGCGGTTTGGGCCGACGCAGACATGGCAATTTTGACATAAAGGAAGGCTTGCGTTCTGGCCAAACTTTGATGTTGGGGCTTTCAGAAGGCCATCTCGGGCTGGCACAATGCACAGTACCCAATACGGCGGCGGACCATCCTTTGCCTAGCGTTGGCTGTCTTCACGTTCTGGAAATTGATCAGCGAAATTGTGAAGGGACCTTTGAATGAACTCATGCATGAGCAGGACGGTACTGTCAGGGGTGTGTCTCGGGCGGATCGATTTCAACACTTTCTCCAGGACACGGGAAGCCACGTCACATACGGAGCGGCCAAGTCAAGTGAAGAAATTGTGGCTGACACTGCATATCGAAGAAGATTTGGAGAATATCTCAAGTTGAAGGAGAGCAAGGACAAATCAAGATATGTATCTTCTGCGGGAGAGGTCTCGAGGACCAATGGAACCAACCCAGGACTATATTCGATGCAATCATGACGAGGAGTCGAACGACGCTCAATCTTGCGATGTGTCGTTGATGACGTCGAGAGCATACTTTGCGTTGGTCTCACGCTCTTCAGTTGCAAAATCGACCACATGCTGAGGCACATCCTTGACGCGGTTCGTCTTGCTAGGGATGGGCTCGCCAAAATACTCGTACACGGGGACCACACCCTCCCAGATGGAATCTCTCACATCATCACGATTGAAATCCTTCAACTCATGTCGGGCCCCACCGACTCGAATCTTGCCACTACCACCGATGACCTTGACCTTGAGAATGCTGGTACTCTGCATCTCGGCGCCATCAGGGGGGATGCGAGTATGACGCCAGCGATCTCGCAAGACGGAGTTGGTGATTTGCTCCATTGCCCAGAGTTTCTCGTCGGCATCGGTGACGACGGTGGCATAGCCAAACAGGGCGGCGGAGCGATAATTCATGTCGTGGGTATACGGGGTCAGAGTAAGGACCAAGCCATCGACTTTGGTGGCTGATACGGTGACTGGGAGCCCGGCATGCTCTGGCGCTGTCGAGTCCCCGCCATTGGCAGTGCCACGGGAGGTGTTCGTCAATCGACTGCTGACGTAGCCGTGAATGTAAATGTCGAGGGGTTCGCCCAGGCCAGCAGACGGATGCTCCCAACTTGCAGCCACGCCGACCATGGGCAATGTGACCGGGAAAGGGTTACTAGGATCGGGTGTGTTGAATGAGACGTTGAGAACGGTGCTGGAGTTTATGATGCTGTGTATAACCTCGAGGTCGTAGTTAGCTAGAAATGAGCAAAGATTTGATTAGTTAGGTGTTCGTGTCTTGGTGAGAATGGGATTCGATTCCCATCCACTGCAGAGTCGAGGCTCAAAACGATCCAACATCTATTCCGGCTCGTTCTTGAGCAATCCTCTTGAGATTCCTCACACCAACACCTCCATGACGGTAGATTAACGAAGACGAATTAAAATAAGACTCACCGCGAACATTGTATCGATTGACCTTATTGACGGCGGTCTTGGGATACTCGAGAGTCCTGCCGGGTGGCATGTTGGTGGGTAGAAGTTGGACCGGTGAGAAATAGAAGTTGTGGTAGTAATTAGGAGCGGAGGAATGACCGGACCCAGAACGATTTTTCACCCTTGACTGAGGTGTTGTTATCGGTTCATCAAGCTCAATAAGGACCAAGAGTCTGGATAGCGGTGGGAGTGGTCGAAGAAGCAGCACAAGAACTATGTGTACTTGGTAGCGTTGATGTCCGAGGCTGGCAATATCACTTTCGAATCATAAATCTTGAAGAAGTATTGATTCTCTGCTGTTGACTTGGGATTCGCAGAATTTATGATTTATTCTTGGTATGACTGCGAGCAAGAATGAATATCAATGTTGGATCAACGAGGAGGGATTCATTGATTCTATGTATTTGTATCTATTCACGTATTAATTTAGGTGTTCATCGCCTATCCAAAATGTAATTCTTATCAATCGCAACTCCAAGTTGGGGAAACATGATATCTCTACTCCGAAAGAGGCATGCACATGCGAGGACCTTGTTCGCTTTACTTGTAGAGACCCGAGGGGTCTGGGCTTTGTTTGTACTGTATGGCAGTCGATGGATGGATACATGGTTTACATTTACGTCTCTCCTTCCTTGCCTGGGGGTGAGTGGGGATGGATATTAGTTTGAGATTCGATTCATTACGCTTACAGCCACACAGCATGCCGGAGGAAGGGCGATAAGAAATAGATCTAAGCACAGGAAAGCGAACGGCTGTTACCCGTGGCCCAGCAGGCAACCGTAGCGAAGTCGATATCATTACAGCATGTAAAGTACTCGAATTGTCTCTTGTGGGATCTATTATAATCAAGCGTGTGTCATTGGCTGATCGAGTGACTACCTAACGTTGTGTTTACAAACTACAAGTGGAGAAGTCCTGTTCTACTTAGAAAACCCAGGACAAACTAGAAACTCAATTATCCGAAGTCGATAGGCGTTCTGATCCTAGACAACTCATTGGTGTGTCACCTTCAAGTTAGTTTTGCTTCCGAGAGCAAGATAGATGGACGCTGAAAAGGGTAGGAGAGGACGGAATTTTGGTGGGGGAGGGGCATTCTCGGGCAATCTTGGGACTCGTGCCAGGGAGCCATGTGGTTCAATCTCTATTCTTATTTGGGACATGTTTGCCAGGGCATCATTGGATATTGGTTAGGGTGCCTGGATCACAGAATACCACAGTATGCAGTGTAGGTGTTCATCGTGTATGAGTTACCTAAGTAAGCGAGACGTTGATCCTATCTACTTTTGCCATCCACTCGATTAATCGCGTCTACCATATGTGGATACATATATGTAATATATATGTAGATGTGCTTTTATGGCAAATATACACAAAGCAGAGTTGTTGGCTGCTTTTATTTTTGAACATGAGTTGTGGTCTCTACCAGAGGTGGCAGTTGTTTTTTAGGGTTAGGGTTAGGATCGAGTGACTTACGTCTTGGTTCTGTAGCAGTCCTTGTAACTTGCAACCAACATGAAAGATCATACCTCTCTCAGATAGGTAGTCTTTCCATCTAATCTAGAAACCCTTCCCTGCCCTGAAAATCAAATTTTCTCTCTCGGTTTGACAACCCAAATAGCCGCGCCCTCAGCCAACAACTTGCCATCACCATCGACCATTTTCGCTTTCGTCTTCCACTTCCTCTTATCACGACTGACCAGCCAACACTTGATCAAACAAGCACCCGGAGTCGGAACCGGTGCGCGGTAATTGACATCAAGGTTTGCAGTAAAGAGAGCATCGGCCAAGGCATCGCCGCCAATCAGCCGACGGTACATGAGGACAACCTCGCTCTGCATTTCATCGAGTAAAGCACAAGTGACACCGCCATGGATGATCGATGGATGTCCATCCAAGCCCTTCTCGCCTAGCTGTAGCAACACCACTAGATCCGGTGTCGACTCGTCAATTGCAATATCCCCGCTTCCAACTTCCGGTGGTTGTCCGAATCGATGGCACAACACCACAGTGTGAGGGATGGTTGATTCTGTATTGATGGTTCGTGCGAAGAAAAAGTCTTCTGAATTGCCCGGTTTTTCGTGCCGTGACCAGAATGGCGTGATGGTGTATTTGGGGTCTGTCATCCAGGATTTGGTCCATGGCATCGATTCAAAGTGTTGGATTGTCTCGGTTGGTGGTTGATAATCGCGTGCAAAGTTTTTGACGACCGTCGCTCGGTCGGACCTGCGAGGATCTTGAATTACTGCTCGTTCTCTCATAATGTTGATCTGTCTATGCTTGTGTGTATCATCAATTCAGGACTCATAGACGTCAACTAACTTTCTAGACCAGTAAGTCAGTTATCCATCCCTGTTTGCTCTTGTGCTCCAACTCTTCACAATACCTCGGCATTTCCTACTCGGCATATGGCGCTTATTCACGGCGCTTACATCGATTATTTGCGTCGGCACATCACTTCCTGCAATTATCTCGACAGGAACAGATGATGGCAATATGGCTTGAGACGATGAATCACATGTCATTAAATATGGTCTAAGATGGCCGAAAATGTTCTCATACTTGGAGTAAAATCAACTGCACACAGCGTTATTCTACGCCGCCTCTGAGATCAGGCCTCAGTGACACTACAACTTGACCCTCTCCTGACTGCCACTCAGTCTTCGCACTTGCGGCCTAAAACTAGGGCTCGCAGCTAGATTAGAGGTCGAGGGTTGGTTCTCAGAGCTGGAGCCCTGCCCGCCGGCGTCGGTTCCTTCTGACATGGAACTTCTGGCAGAGGAGGGAATATTAGGACCCGGTGGCTGGGCCGATGGTGCTCGGCCTCTTATTCCCATGGCCTGTTGCTGAGCCCCGATTCTCTCACGGTTCAACAACCACTGAACCTGAGCCCGGGTGCTGAATAAGGCGGCGTTGGTGTGGGCTAAGTCTTCCTTGATTCGAAGTGTCTCATTCATGAGATGCATCGACGACCGGGCATCTAGATCTGAAAGTTGATTTGCGAGGGCAGAGATATCTTGCTCAAGATTCGCGACGTTTCCTCGCAGAGACTCATGTAGGGCTAACATGTGCTGTTGTGTTTGGGCGATGGTTGATAGGTCTGGGTCAGGAGATGGAGTTAGAGCTCGGAGATGGGCGGGCATTAACAGATCGCGATGTGAGGTAGCTGACGGGATATGGTCTCGTTCAATTTCCTCCACGTCGGAATTGTCTTCCGCGGATTGGTCTGATTGAGAGATTCGAGGCAAGATGTTCTCATTGATCAATTCATTGACCTTTTCAAATCCGTTTTCAAGGACTTCGTTGCGTACTTTGGTCATGTTCAACTGTTCTTGTAAATTTTTCAAAAGTTGATCCTGCTTTTGAAGGTGCAAGGCGAGTATGGCTTTAGAACATGTTCTGATATGAGACTCGAGATTTTCTGGCTCGATATCTTCCGAGCATCCAAATTCTTGACCTGGGCATATCTGATGGTCGTCAGTGTTGCAAACGTGTCCGAGAGAGCCATCGAGGGAGTCCCTGGTTGCAACGCGCTTGTCACATCTTTGACATTTGGCCCCAGTATTTGGACATTCTTCGTCTTTGTGTCGAAGCCAGTCCCCGCGCCCTAGTTCAATAACAGTACCACAGTCGCACTCCACATGAGTGGTGTGGATGCACTGGTCCGGGATAAAGTTTTTCCTGCTAACCAGTTTGTCGCACTCAGGATCAGGGCACTTTAAGCGTTGGTGAGGGCATTCGGTTGTTGCATGGCGCTGAACGAATCCTCTCGCGGTGACTTGAGTACAACCCTCATTTGGACAGTGCACTTTGATTTCATGGCACATGTTGACGATGAGTCTGGAGGCCTTGCGAGGGGAGGACCACAAAAAGGCTCGGCAGGTGGGACAGCGGGTGCGAGTATCGCTCGTAGCACCGTCTCGGTAGTCTGTCAGACATGACTGACAGAAGGTGTGGTCGCATTCGAGGACGACAGGATCGACAAAAGGGACATGGCAAATGGGACACATGAGATGAGAGTCATAGTCTTGGGCATAGTCGAGGGCGCGGAGATCGAGTTTAGGGCTTGGAGGAGATTTGTCGGTGGTGGGACTTGAGAGACGGCGAGAGAGGGTCGAGGCTGCGATGGGGGATCGAGGAGGAGAGATTCGTGGACGAGACCTAGCGAACTCGGCGAACAAGGTGTCGAGGTGAGGTTGGATGGGACTATGGAGGGGGAGATCTTCTGTTGAGAGTGGGGGGTGGGATGGAAGAAGAGGATTGTCGTCGTGCTCCATAGCGGGCAATGAGAGAAATTGTCATGCTGGTTGGTGAGGGAGAAGGGAGTATTGGATGGGATGGAAAGATGTGTGGCATTCAAGTGAGACTTGATACTTAATATATGTGAATCTGTGTGTGTTGGTCGAGACGATGTCGAATGTGTTGTCGCCAATCGCACCTTCGCTACAAATGGTTGCTGAACCCTCCTTCCTCCGTTCCTCCGCGTTTCCCACCACAAGCCTCATCACGTGCTGATTGATCCACTCACGTGTCACTCCAGCGCATATTTACTACTCGTAACGCTATACTCGATGGTAGTTGTTCTCTCCCCGTATCTTGGCACTTGGCAGACCGTGTCTGCGCGGAGTCGGAGCCGCAGTCTTTCACTGGTGCTGATTTTCATTACTCGTCCTCTTCAAACAAGCATCCCACAGCCAGTCCTTCCACCCACACACCACGAGGCCCAGGAAAACATTACCCGAGACCAGACTCGTCGTTCGCTTCACTTCAATTCAGACGTATAGTATATTACCTTTCTACTCATGGCCCCACCCGCTGTGTCATTAGACTCCCCCTACTGTGTCATTAGTCTACGCCTCAAACGATACTTTGAGGTAACGACAATGGAAAATGTCTCCCCAGCCCTCCATTCGGACCCCTATGTCCCCCGGATTCAAGACAAGCGTCTGGGGAAGAAATGCTACAAGGTTTGTGTTTGTGGTCTGATATAACAGCCTTGCCCGCCCTTTGAAGTCAACTTTCGGTGAGTCCCCTCTTGTTGAATTCCACTGCACACGTCTATCCATCATCTTCTCTTGCAATGGCCGAAGCAAAGCCCACCGACTCGGTGGCTCATACTCACTCGGAAGATGTCGCCAATGACCATTTCGATCTTGAGCATCAAAAGAATCTCGAGCACAACAACGAGAATGGTGTCCATGGTTTCACTGAAGACGAAAGCACCCTGCCAAAAGGCTACTTCTACAGTCCATACTTCCTGGGTTCTCTCTTTGCCATTGGAATGGGTCTATGGGCTGGTGTTGCCGGCTTTGCCTATGCAGCTCCAATCCTAGGTGTCATCAATGCTGACATCGGTCCCTCTCCATACTTGTCATGGGTCGCTATCGTCTATACCTTGTGTGTCGCCGTTGGCCTCACTCTCGTTGGCAGACTCACCGATTTATTTGGACGCCGATACTTCTTCATCGGAGGCGGCGTGCTAGGGACGCTAGGAAGTATCGTCTGCGCTACGGCTCAGTCGGTCAATACTCTGATCGGTGGCATGACACTGATTGGATGTGGAGCTGCCACGCAACTGTCTTTCCATTTCGTCACCGCCGAGCTCGTCCCTATGCGAGCACGCTTCTGGTCAGTTGCAGTCATCTACCTATTTTCCATTCCAGGTTCTGGATTTGGCCCGGCCATAAGCGAAGCATTCATCAACCGATACCCGGGAGTTGGTTGGAGGGGAACCTTTTACTTTTTGATTGCCATCAATGTCGCTGCTCTTGCCAGCTGGGTATGCTTCTACTGGCCACCTAACTTTGAGACGAAACATCAAAATGCTCGAAAGATGGACTGGATCAAAAATTTCGATTACGTTGGGACGATTCTGTATACGGCTGGTCTGACCCTGTTTCTCATGGGTCTCTCCCTAGGTGGTGGTGTTTATCCCTGGGCCTCTGCCCAGACCCTCACTCCTCTCTTGATTGGCGTTGCCTGCCTCATTGGCCTCGGATTCTGGATATGGTTCGCAACACCCAAGGAGCCACTGATTCCAAAGCATATTCTCCAGAACGGACCATTCGTTGCTTCTGCCGTCGTACTTGGGCTGGGAGCGAGCTGTTATTACGCGTTCGCAATTATATGGCCTCAAATGGTAGCTGTATTGTATGCTCAAGGCGATCCCATCTATGGTGGATATCTATCGAGTGTTGTGGGAGCATGTTTTATTTTGGGTCAGATTTTGGGAGGAGTATTTGCCAAACCAATTGGAAAAGTAAAGTGGCAGGTCGTCGTCACTTTGTCTGTTGGTGGCGCTTTGTTGGGGGGTAAGTCCTCACTCTCGATACGTTACGATTACCGACATGATACTAACACTGTGTGGCCATGGCATCATGCAATGCCGACACCAAAGATCGAGCCATTGGCTTTTTGATTGTCTCATGCGTGCTCATTGGCTGGACTGAATCAGTGTGTTTGACGCTGTTGACCATTTCAATCAAAGATCAACAAGAAATCGGAACTGCTGGTGGGATTGGGGCGTCCATTCGATCTGGAATGGCGACACTGTGCCAGACCATTTATGTTGTGGTTTTGACTAATCGACTGGCGACCACTATTCCAGCTCAAGTCCCAGCTGCGGCAATTGAAGCTGGTCTCCCATCGTCAAGTGTAGTCGACCTCCTGACCGCCTTTACAATCGGAACGCCTGAAGCATTTGCTGCGGTGCCTGGTATCACGGATTCGATCATGGCAGCAGCTTCATCAGCATATCAAGCGGCATCATCCGATGCATATCATACCATCTTCTATACTAGTATTGCGTTCACTGGCATCGGAGTGATCCTCAGCTTCTTCGTCCCTAACGTGGACAATCTGATGACCAAGGATGTGGCGACGAGATTGCAACACGACAAAGGAGCGGCGAGAGATGTCCCAATTAGTGAGAAGGTTGTCGAAGATTCTCAGAGGTCCTAAACGGAGGCAAATTTCTAGGAATTGCCAGCAACTCGTCGGTGTGTTGTCGTGGAGGCAATGGATGAATGAAACATTCTGTCTCGACAATTTGACTAGAGGCACATGTGACAATGTAATAGGAAGCCTGATGACACAGGTTAAAGCGATGTTACAATACCTACCTTATCTTGTGCATAACATGGTAATAATGCAATCCAGTGTCAAAACTTATGAAACTCATAATGTACTATCCTGTACTGTACTCCGTATATGGTTTTGGATAAATCTGCGGCTAATCATCGGAAGTCGGTCTTCGGCTTTGGAGTTCAAAGGAAGTTGCGACGCCAATGTCTTAGCGGATAAACTCCATCAACCTCGACAATCTACATACTACTCGCCTTCTAGACAGCATGATCGAGACATGAGTTGAGATAGACAAGAATCTACTGTTCTAACACACACTCATACCCAGCCAAAAGTCCTATCGACGACCAAGATCCTCCACTGATCCATATCCATCCATCCCTTGCCGTATCTCCTCCCTTGTTCAGGCGACCGTCAATCTACTTGAGACAGAGCATCCAGCGATAAACAACAATACACAAGCAAGACCATTCTCCGATTGCCTACTAACAATGTCGAATCCATCACAACTCCTCCTCCTCGCCGACCACATCAAACTATCTCTCCTGGAACGACAAAGAGCCATCTCTCTTAACCTCGACCCTAATCCCTCTACCGACTCCAACATCTCTCGCTCGCTCGAGTCATTCCGCGAAGGGATCGAATCCCTATCGACACGATCCTCCGATACCGAGCAACTAGCCCAGCTGCGCAACCAATATAGTCAATTATCGTCACAATTCCAAGGCCCCGAATCATCTGATACGACTGGGTCATCGACCCTAACCTCCCCCAACGACCCACTTCTCGCAGACGATTTTGCTCGAGCACAAACACGGAAATCAGGCGAGACGGGGCGGGGATCATCTACTACAAATAATAAACAAACAACAACGACAACACCGGCGAGATCGAAGAATGTACGGTTTAGAGATAACCCTAGCCAGGAATCGCTCGGGTCGCAAGAGGATGCAGAGGATACAGCGAACCGGGCGGCATTGTTCCCGGCGAAATATAGCGATGACGCGGAAGGTGGAGGAAGAGGAGGCACGGCGACACCAGATCCAACGGCGGAAATGACAAATCAACAAATTCACATGTATCATGACCAGATCATGTCGGAGCAGGATTCGCAATTGGATCGATTGGGTGAAAGTATTGGACGACAAAGACATCTGGCTATGCAGGTCGGCGATGAACTCGAAGGTCAGATCGCCTTGTTGGATGAGGTGGATCGTGGTGTGGACCGTCATCAGACTCGTTTGGACGGTGCGAAGAGACGGTTGGTCGGGGTCGGGAGGAAGGCAAGTCAGAACTGGGGAATGACTACTATTGTCGTCCTTATTGTCATTCTGGTCTTGTTGATCATTGTCCTCAAGTGAAGGATCGATTGTGCCGATTTCGGCATTTGGGCACCTTGAGGAGTTTGATGGGAGCGAGTTTGGGCCTTTTTGGTTGTAGTTTCTGGGAGAATTGTGAGAAGTGTTGCGATGCCGCATATGGCTGGCGTCGAGTTGGGCCTGAAAAGATCGTGCGTTAATGAATGTGGACTGCTTGCACGATCTAAGCCCCTTTTGAAAAGCGAGTCAAGGTTGAAGTGAGGTGAGAATGAGGAATGCCAGCTCCTGGCTTGATTCATCACGTCGTGTTCCTCGCACATGATCTATATTGAGAGGAGGGTGTGTCTCGGAGGCAGCGGAATCTACATCTATCAGGATATGGAATCGCAAGCGAATATGAATGACGAGTCTATTCTGGAAATGGCAGAATAGATATGCATCTCACACGAATCTTCAACCCCTTTGACATGCCTCCCTCAAATCTCCATTCGCTCAAGAGCAGCCTGCTCCCTTGAGACTCTTGACCGAACAGTAACCCTTGCCCTTGACCATAAGCTTGCCCTTTTTATCGCCTTCAACCTCGGTCACTGCAGCGTCAAACCCAACGCTCAGGTCGTCATCAGTGAAGAAGCCTGGCTGAATGGCCTCCCATTGCTTCTTCTTGGGGTTGAGTTGCTTTTCCGGTCCTTTACCCTCACCGTACTCCCATCCCTCGAAATACACCGCATCACCAGCTTCGCTCCCCGCAGGAGGGTCTACAAATTCGACTTTCCGGTCAGGGCCGTGGGCGTCCTCTCCTTCTTTGGGCTTGGGACTTGCGCACAAGACCATGGCGCAGGATTTGATACTTCTCATGTTGACGGGTTTCAAGTTGGCGACGGTAATGATCTTGCGATCCTGAAGTTCTTCGAGGGGGATAAGTCCGTTCAAGCCGGAGCAGACTGTCCGCACGACCTTCCCAGTTGCTTCATCGACTTGAGTGAATTCTGTTCCCTCGGGATCGCCCATGGCAATGGTGGACACATAGAGACTATCGGCGTTGGGGTGGGCGATCGCTCGGAGAATATGGCCGACTCGTAGGTCGATGAGGGCAGGGGACAGCGGTGCGACTACAGGTGCGGGCTTCGGGGGCTTCGGAGCCTTGGGAGCCTTTTCTTTCTTCTTTGTGGGCTGGTCTGTTGGCGTGGATGATGAGGCGGCAGCGGCAGGAGGGTCGGCGGGGGTGGGTGTTGAAGATGACATGGTCGAGGGAGTTGGGGTGGAGGGAGATTGAGGCTTCGTACGGCCGACAACGAGGGGTTTGTGTTGAGCGGGAGTAGAGGTGCCAGACGAGGCAGGGTCGGACATTGAAAGGACGGAGGCGTTTTGCGATGCGAAGGATGTAATTTGGATAGTTGAGTCACGAGTGAACTGCGGGGTGGTGGTGGAAGGAAGAGGGGTGGAGGAGGGGTTGGGAGTTCTGGAAGAAGTGGCGTCGACGACCAGGGAGTGAGATCTCTGGCACTGATGACGAGCTGGTGGAAATGGCGAGGAGTTGTGGTTGGTATGGGAATAAGACAAAGATGAGGTTTTGTTGCTGAGAAATGTCGAGATGCTCGAATTGGAGAAAATTTGTGGTGCGGAGGAGGAAGGCGACGAAGAGGGAAAGAGCGATTGTCGTAGTTGTCGTTGGGCAGGTCCGGGTGCACGTGCAGCCTCACATTCCCTCTGCTTCACCACCACAGCAGCATTATGATTACTGTGCAACGCGATGGTAACCCCTTGTCCGTTGAGCAGTAATCTGAACTGTGATCCAAGTTTGTTGCCAGTGGCAATGCGTGGTTGTTTCAATTTGTGCATCATTCAATTCTTGTTCTTTGAATGGAGGTGTATCAAGTATGTAGCTTTGCTTGTTTTGAGCAGCTTTTGAAACGATTGATCCAAAGATAGGTACTCCCACCTGGGTTTTAAGGGCGAGGGCCTTTAATTATCATTAGGCACGGGGGCCAGGGGCTTTCCCTTATTGGCATTGCACCCCTATAATTTCTTAGTACATAACGAATCTCCGTCTCTTCGCTTGTCACACCAATACAACCATGTATCACTCAATATCAGAGCAATACCAGGGTGTTTATCTCAAATATGGAACCATGTCTATACTCCTGCTCGTCACCCTTGCGCAGCGAGCCTTGTTGTTCTAATAGTGAAATAGTAGTGCCAAGACCCATTAAGGTTGCTAATACCCTCAAACCCCAAGCTAAGTCTCTGTATACGCACCCGCTACGCATGTAGCAAGGCGCTAGACAATATCAAGTCTTCCCACGTATAATGAGTAACAGCAAAACCTCATATCACAGCGTCCAGGTAACTCCACTACCAACACTGCATCCGACCTTGACCAGTATCTCATTGCTCCCTGGTCTGTTGCTCATAACGAGAAGATCTCTGAGCTTCTGATCAACACCCAAATCTCACTTGTCCGAGCTATCACCTGAACTTGGAAATATCAAATAAATATTTCTCGATGGCTCTGGTCACCGTCGCGGCGGCGACCATCATCAGCGCACCCCTCGATTTTCTAGGAAATCGAAACCGAATCTTGGAATCCATTCGCATTGCCAAAGACAAAGGTGCAACCCTAAGAACTGGCCCTGAGCTGGAAATCCCCGGTTACTCATGTCTGGACCATCACTTGGAAGGTGAGTTCTCTCAGCTACACTCTGGTCTCTGATACCCTAGAGCCCCGGCTAAAACACCATTCTGTCCAGGCGATACATTCTTGCACTCATGGGAGGTCCTTGCCGACATCATCTCAGATGAAGTATGTAAGGGCATGCTCATTGACTTGGGCATGGGCGTCCGTCATCGCAATGTTCGATATAATTCACGGGTCCTCTGCACTTATCGCAAGATTTTCTGCATCCGTCCGAAGATGGCCTTGGCCAATGACGGGTTGTATCGCGAGGCTAGACATTTTACTGCCTGGTCCAAACCCCGAGAAGTCGAAACCTATTATCTTGAGAGTGCTCTACAGCAAATCACCGGCCAGAAAACCGTTCCAATTGGCGATATGATTCTGTCAACGAGAGACACTGCCGTCACCTGCGAATCCTGTGAAGAATTGTTTGTTCCTTTGAATCCGTCCATCTTCACCGGTCTCAACGGGGTAAGTAGCCCTCCACTTATCCCAGTAGGACAAGGAGCTCCTCACTGACCTTAACTCTCCTTCCCTAGGCTGAAATCACCCTCAACTCCAGTGCATCCCACGCTGAGCTCCAAAAATTGAGAGCCAGGCTGGAACTCATTGCAAACTCTACGAGAAAGCTAGGAGGCATCTATATCTACGCCAATGCCACTGGCGTTGATGGTGAAGCCCGTATGCTCCATGATGGAAGCAGTATGGTCATTCAAAACGGCGAGGTCTTGGCCCAAGGCAGCCAATTCTCTCTCGCTCCCGTTGAGGTCACCGTTGCCACCGTCGATATTGAAAAAGTCCGCAGCTATCGCAGCAGTATAAGTCGTAATGTGCAAGCTGCACGACAGCCAGACTTTCCTCGCGTCGAATGCGATCTTGTCTTGTCTCACCCAGCCGAGGAAATCTGGCTGTCCAACCAACCCGAGATTTCTCACCCTAGACAGCTCAAGATCCTCGACCCTATGGAAGAGATCTATGCCTCAACCGCCGTTTTCTTGTGGCAATACCTGACAAGAACTAATTCGGCAGGCTTCTTCCTGGCCCTTTCTGGCGGCTTGGACAGTGCCAGTGTTGCGCTGTTTGTCTTTGGAATGGCTCGCCTGGTCATGATTTCTATCAAAAACGGGGAGACTACCACTCTGGAAGACCTGAGAAGAGTCACCGGCGACAAATCATTCACACCTACCAAACCCCAGGAGATCGTCTCTCGCCTCCTACACACTTGCTACATGGGAACCGTCAATTCCTCCAAAGAGACTGAAAGCCGGTCCAAACGACTGTCGGAAACGTTGGGCGCGTATCATTCCAACATTACCATCGACGAAACAGTGACTGCACATGAAGCTATGGTTCAGAAAGCTCTTAACTTCCAACCAAAATATATGATCGAAGGAGGTTCGCCGTCGGAGAATCTGGCCAGACAAAACATCCAGGCTCGCAGTCGCATGGTGATCTCATACTCGCTTGCTCAGCTGTCCACCACAGCCAGAAAAATGCCGCGTGCCGGCTCTGCTTTATTGGTGCTGGGATCGGGTAACGTCGACGAGGTAAGAACCATCGAGCCAAGGGCGATATCCCTAACAACTTCTCAAATATAACGCTAATCCCTCCGTTCAGAACCTTCGAGGCTACTATACCAAATACGTAAGTGTCCACGACACCCTTCTCTAACCTTTCACCTCCAATCATCACTTTTCTAACCACCCTTCACCTCGTTTTAGGACGCCAGCTCAGCAGACATTGCCCCTCTCGGCAGCATATCGAAGAACGACGCCAAAGCCTTTCAACGCTGGGCACGGCGGGAATGGGACTTACCTATCTTGACCGAATTTCTCGAAGCCACACCAACAGCAGAACTGCTGCCATTGTCGGCGGGAGTGCAGGACGACGAGTCCGACAGCGAAATGGGCATGACATACGCGGAACTATCGGTATTCGGCATCCTACGCAAAGTCGAGAAACTGGGTCCCTGGTCAGCATACCTACGGCTGTTGAGCGAGTGGCGCGATCGCGAAGGTTACGGACCGCGCCAGATTGCCGAGAAGGTGTTCAAGTTCTACTCGACTCAGGCTCTCAATCGTCACAAGACAACTGTCATCACTCCGTCCGTCCATCTCTCACCATACGATCCGGACGATAATCGGTTCGATCTCAGACCTTTCCTCTATGCTGTGCAGTGGCCTTGGCAGTTCAATAAGATCAGAGCCCATGTTGCCCGTTTGGAGGAGAGGCTTGCTCAGCAGGAGGAAAAGAAGGAAGAGGATGATGACGACGTGGACCCTTGATTTGCGATTCCTTCTTGTCATGAGTTGGTGGGGTGCCATAGTGCGATTCATCATCTGTCGATGATACTCTTCCCTTGAGTTTGTTGTCTGGATCGTCAACTGCACGTTTGAGGTTTCACTTCAGCCGCATGGTTTGGAATAGATGATGAGAATCAGTCCCACATGGATAGCGTGTATTTGCTAACTCCAGGACACCCGTTCGACGGCCACTAGAACTCTAGCTTCATACATAGCATTCTCTTGCGCTTAAACTAGTATCATTTGCAAATGCATAAGCTAGAAATACAGTAAAAAAAGCTGAGAGACGCGTCAAGATTCCACATGTGACAGTCGTGAACGATAAAATGGCCAATGAAAGCGCCTCCTGTCTCCAAACCTGTTATTTTGCCTCGACGAGGTCAATCATATCGTTCAGGAAGAAAGGCAAACGCTATCCCAACCCGATAAGCAATCACATCCATGTCCTCCTCCGGGTCATCCAGAGACATCATATGCTGATCGCAGAAGATTTGTGTATTGGGTCCATTGCCACAAGACCGACACGGGAAATGGTGTCTGGACATTGTTTCGAATCTTGCCCAATTGCTGGCGAAGACTCTTGGGTAAGCCTCTCTGAGCGACCTGGCTCTATCCGCTAGCCCTATTTGCCGATAGTTCTGCTCAAGAGTCGACACCATGCTCAGAGTCTTACTGTCTTGATCGCCGCGTACTGCCGCGCACAAAGTGACTGCCACTTCTTGCGCAAGAAAGCTGTACTGGGAATACTCCTCGGCTGTAAAACTTGCCTGGGTTGCATGATATAGCGCAACCTCGTCAATGGTGCGAAAGATCTCTTCCAGAATGGGACTGCCGGCAATACCAACTCGCAACTTGTTCAATTCTGCAGTGATGACTCTTCTTGATACCTTCAATGTTGCCAGTGCCTGGCCAAAATCTCCAAGGCAACGCAACAGGCGAGCACGATGGCGAAGGTACCATAAAGATGCAGGTATATTGACAGGTATGTCGACGGCCACGTCTGGTGGGGAGTCAAAAAGACTAGAGAACACAGGATCGAGGGAACGCTGCATGTGTGCGAGAGCCTCATCATATTGACATACTTCAATCAACTTCTCAAGATACTTTTGATTGATGTAGATGGTCATTGGACTCTTAATGGTCAAGGCGGACGCGTATAATCGACAAAAGTGACCCCAAAAGTGGAAAATGGATGATGCTGCTTGATTAATGGTGCAGATGTGTAAGAACTCGCAGAGTAAAGTGACAGGATGGCGAAGTCCAAGAGTCCGACGTGCAGTCGTGAAGGTGCTCTCACTTATCGTATGTCCGATTCGAGGGTAGGTGGGAATATTTCTAGGATGGAAAGCATCAAGGAGGCAGCTGGTTAACGTTCCGTGCTCCTGGGCGAGAACAGTCTCCGTAACATTGGTAGCACAGAGAAGAAAGGGAGCGGCTGGACTATCGCGGCCTTCAATAAGCATACTTAGCCCACGAGCCAAGTTCTGGTTGAGCTCGGATGGATGAATCATCTCGCTGAATGAGGCTCTCCTATGGCCAACGGGAATCACGTCAGGGGGAAGCCATGATTCGATGTAACCTCGACCTCCAGAAGCAAAGACGCGTTCGGTGAGATATGCTTTCACCGAAACGAGAACTTGATGACCACGCCGGTCAAGTGCCTCAAGGGCAGGAGACGAAGGTGCAGCATTGTTGATGAATGCATCTTCGATGTTTTGAGTCTGAGGCGCATGTGACGGGGTCTGCTGTCTGGCTAGCTTTTCCTCTTGAACAAGACAGTCTAACTGTCTTTTGTGGCGAGAACTCAACTGGAAGCCACGAATTCCTTCTGACACTCGACGACGCACTCGGGCCCACTTGACAGGGTGCCCATGGATTTTTGCATCACGGAACGTTGTTGACCCATCCGCTAGCCGTTCAAACAGGTTTCTGACATCTGCTTCATTGTATTTTTTGTGCACATCCCAACTTCTGAACCTGTCTTTGTACATTTTGGGACTAAATTCATTAGCGAGATCCAACTTGGAATTCACAGGGATGCTTACGAGGCAAAGAAGCCATGAGTGGCCTCCATGAAGGAGCAGACTTGATGAAGGGGTAGGTCCTGGTTCTGATATAGCTCAATAATCCGGGTCCGGAAGCAAACCCAGTCTGCAGCATTAGGAGGATGACTTGGTCGGCGCAGTGATGTCAAATCCAGAAATCCATGAGAGCCAACAGATTGAGAAGTCGGCATGACTTTGGAATATATGTGGCTTCTTGGATGCCCAAGGAAAGACTAGGAATATCGGATAGCGACTCTGGGGTCATACAGATCAGAGCATGCACCGTGATCTGCTCGACGAAAGGATGCCTTGGCGAATGTAGCAAATGTGTCGACACACGACATGGTCCAGCAAAGGACTGACTGGCTGGAGCGGAACAATGGTGTGGTTTCTGGCGGTGATGAGGGGATCTGGGGTTGACTCTTCGCAGGTTGACATAGATTTTGAGTCAGTGGCATTGCAACTGATTTATCCTCACCACGTAAGGATCGATTTCTCAATTCTTTGGAGTGATGCTATCGGGTCATGTGTTCCTGCATTCCACGACATCTATTGCCTGATGGGCCTACTGGGACTTTGTTTCAAGGCTGAGTTTGAACTCAGAATCTGGAATTGTTCCGCTGCGATGATGGTTGCCTGATGACGATAGGTTCGAAGAATGCCTGGTTTGTTGATGAGTGGTAACCGGCCACTTCGCGGAAGTAATGCGGAGAACATGGTTGCCTTTTTGGCTGCAGGTGCCTTCAGGGCGCTTGGGTTGAAGTGAAGCAAACATAATGCTGGAGCGAGACGCTAGAGAATGGCTTGGGATTCGAGAGCACTGCCTACTTCAGCACGGATTTCAATGTGTTTGGGTGCGAGATGCAGGGAAAACAAGGAAGAGGAGAGGAAGAAAGGGGCGCAGTGAGAGAAAAAGAAAAGCTTCGATGCGGGAAGGAATGATGAACGAAAGAGGAAACTACGATGGAGGAAGTCTTTTCGGAGGAAGGTGCATCCAGTAAGTAGTACATCCCCGCGTCCCCCGTCCTTCTTTGGCGATCACGGGGTCTAGGAAGTGTGTCTGGCACGTCATTTGTCATTTGTCCTTTTTGCTGAATTTATGCCATTTGTCGTGCTTGTCCCTATCGTCTAGGGACATAATGTGCCTTTTCTCTGAATCGTCGCGTTGCCACGAGAGCATTACGTCGGTCAAAGCAGCAAATCCGTCAATCATTCATGATCGTGGCCACATGCCAAGGCGAGGCCGCAATAAAAGATACCTAAGAAGTACAACCGGACGCCTAGCGCTAAACCGAGCAGTTTCCTCCAGGCATCTCCCGTGTCTTGATCGTTTTGTCAGTAGTTGTAAAGTTGGGGCGGCTGTCTCTGCCACGACGACCCCAGCATCGCGTCCGATGCACTGGTCAAATGTTCTCCTCCATCGCCGCACCGTGCAGGCGGACTCTATACAGACAAGTGTGATTGGCCCCGTAGTTGGAAATAACGCGCAAGATAAAGGTTTGCGCATGATAGCGATTTTCGTCTTGGTTAACGCTCAGATCCAAAGCCTGTACATGTGGTGCTTCTTCCGAAGCGTCATATTCTCCACGGCCAATCAACGCATAGTTCGACGTGAGAGGGGAGTTTCCTTGCATTTGCCTGATGTTCAATTTTTCCCATTCTGTGCTGTCGAGGTGGCCAAAGTCCGCCCACAACTCAACAGACTTGGGCGTGGTGCCTGGGGACAGACTCCCACCGCTTGGTTGATTCTCTATCACCAATTCTTTCGGATAAATCGAACCTGCAACACGAACTCCAAGACGCATCGAGTCTTGCTCCCTAGGCGCGGCCGATGCACACCAGCAATCTCCGACATCGTGCCATGATTTGAGCGCAGATTCTGGTGGTTGTGCCACATAGACCGTTGAACCGAAAAGCCGGAGTGCCATCCTCTTCAGAAGACTTGAACGCTTTTGCAGGGTTGGTGATGTGAGGGGAAGGATGACTTGAGCTCCATTGTTGGCTGCAAAGTAGTTGACTCTGCCCATGACTGGCGAGGGAGTATTGTGTGCTGATGTGGCTCGACCGTTACCCTTTTTAGACGTTTGAGCAGACAGATCCATGTATTGCCGCTTAAGAGCCTCGAGCTCTTTGGCTAGACCGTCGCGCTCAGTGGTGATTCTCGTGTTGATTTGTGACTCTAAGGATCTCATGCGGGAGTCCATATTGAGCAAGGCGTTGTTCAACCACTTCAGGTCCGCTCCGCCGCCTGCAGATACATTGGTCTTTGGATGCGGGGTCCGTACGCAGGTGCCGCAATAGCTTTGCAACGATTGCCCAATAGACGACGCAGTGAAAGGATCGCAGAGGTGGGCTGTGTATGTGTAACAGAAGAGGAAGCCCAGAAGGCAGGCGAGCATGATACCGGCAATTAGCGTGAATAACATGGAGATAATTGGTGACTTAGGGAGATCGCGAACTGCCTGGCCGCAGGCTGAGGCCAACTCCTGGACCCAATCACCCACTCTTTGGGTCATTATTTTTGATGACTGGGAAATGCTGCGTATCCCTGACGTGACTTTGGCCATGAAACGTTGCGGGAATGGCTGGGGCTTGTCGCGGATGGTGATGTTGGGACGTCGAAGACCGCGTTCATAGTTGTAACTATGATCGAAGATCCCACTAGGAAAACTCGATGGGTCAGTATCTTTGTGAGAAGCCTGGTCTGGTGTGCTCTGTCGAGAATTTCCGTCCTCTTCCTCGATCTCTTCCAGACGACTGCTATCGAGTGAATCTGCCCAAGCGGCAACTCGAACTCGTTGTGTCTCTCGTGCGTCCACTCCATCACTTGCTACCGATCCTTCACGCGATCGTTCACGTGAAGCCCTCCGTTGCGCTCGCTCAGATCGAGCATCTGCCTGAAGGTGAGCCTGGGCTTCCTCGAGATGGTTCTGCAGGTTTTCCTTGGCCTGTTCCACACCGGCATCGATGGTGTCGGCGATATCTTTGAGATTCATGCGCTTTCGAGCAACCAATTGCGTGGGAAGGACAGCAGTTTTACTGGAGCCATAAGCATATGACTGCTGGATCTGAACCTCAGGGAGTCTTGGGTTGTTGATGTCGGCCTCCATATGGCTGGGTTGTTGAGAGCCACCTCTGGGTGCTCTTCGTTTGGCCGAATCTGGCGCAACTGAAGTCTCGCCACGGACGGATCTGGTAGCTGGAGAGGCATTCCTGATGGGGGTAGCACTTGCTGCTCTTGCAGTAGATCGGCGTGGAGGCATCCTTGGCTTTATCCCCAGTTCTCAAGTAAATAAGCTCCCTTGCCTACGTCAATCATCTGACCGGTAGTTAAATGCAGAATAGACCTTCATCCGATTGGGGATTGTCGCGGAAGGTCTCAGAAAAGTGCTTGCGCGGGAAATCGGCTTCTTTGTCGAGTAGAATGGGGACGGTATTGTTGTGGTTAGAGATTCAGTGTGACTGGGAGAGACTTGGCCCGAAGTTGCATCTCGAGTCTTGCGTGAATAAAGTCTGCCGGAGTGCAATTTTGTCCTCTGATTGATAGGAAGCAGGTGGCGTGCAGGATCTTGATGGTGGATTCTCAGTAACGATTGAGGGTCTGGAATGTGATGTGCTTTGAGATGTTGAACGGCGGAACGCGTGCGGAAGAGGCAGAAATGCCAGAACGCGTTGGTCAAGGCTTGTTGCTTTGGTGGTGGGTGTCACGTGAGGGGTTTGAAGACTGCGTTTATGCCTCTCCCAAACCCCCCTTATTAGGGCGAAACTTGCGGATCTTACACGAAGTTATGGAGTAAAGGATAGCACAACTACTATGGCCTTTTCTCTACTAACGGCCCGTTGTCAAATAATGACCTCCTTGCTTTGATGAGTGAGTACTATCGTTTAGTCTGGGCTTTGATGCTGTTTATGCATGGGCAGATGGCAGTTTGTCGAAGAGAGGGGCAAAGTGCGTCCGGGCGTCTTCTAGTCCTCTTAGTAGAGCGGATTTAATGGACGCGATACGCAGCTTCCGGCGAAGATATCATCAAAATTCCTGCTGCGAGGATTGGAGTGTAGAGGTTGAAAACAAGAGTGAAACGTTGCATAGTAATCATTCAATCTATCGAACAGCTAATATTACAGATATGTCTTTGGATCTATCAAGGTCGTACAATCATCACCCGTTTCGTTCATTCCTCGTTCACACTTGCCCCTCTGTCGACTTCTCGTCCCCAATCGGCATCTCATCGTCGAATACTTCCTCTTCAGTCAGAACGCGGTGGGTGCTGCCCATGCTGAAACGAGAATGTCTGGTGGCAGGGACACCGGGCTCAGAATGAGCATCGCCGCTGTAGTCGCCTGGACCTTTGCTGCCGTTGGGAATGTGAAAGCGTCTATCAACCCTCAGAAGGAGATAAAGGTAGACCACCACTGTTTCAATAACAAAGTTGAAAAAGTAGAAGCACCACTTTGCGTGATACCACGCGGGCGAGGTCCGAGGTCGAGGGTTGCGGTATGAGGTACCGGCTCGGAAGGAGGCACCGAGGCAGAGCAACACCGCCGACACGAGTAGAATGGTAATCTTGGATCGCCACCGCCCGGAGCCAAACTTTTCAAGTCTCGTTTTCCGTGGAACGATGAGAGTAAAGACCACTAACGGAATTGGCAGGAAGGAAACAAACATCAGATATGTCCCGGCAGTCATTTGTAGGTCTCGGTCCACTCTTTTAATATCGGGGTTTAGAGTGTAGTATGACTGGACAGTCCCCGTGATGACGATCGCAAGCATGACCACGATTAGACCGTCGACGACTTTGAAGGCCACCGACACAGTTTTCTGCCAGCCGAAGTTGGGGTGTGCTGCACGGATGATGCGCTGGGCGAAGATGAGGTTGATGATGAACAGGATGATGACGCCTGCAGACACCAAAATCTGAGCTGCCATAGCGACTTGGACGTCGTCAGGGTAGACAGCCCAAACGATGCGCTAAAATAACATCAGAGAGGTTTGACGCATGCGAAGAGTGATCAAGGAACGCACCATCACCATCGTTGCTATCCGCGCTAAGCAAAAGCCATACATGGCACCACTCATGAGAAATTTATGCCCTCGTTTTCGATTTTTCACGAAGATGGTCTATTAGATTTGTCAGTATCTATCAGTGCTGCTGCCGTGCAAATGCTGCCATACCATGTGACCTGCCGCCGCAACGACAAACAGAAAGATGAAGACGCTACATATTGCGACATCAACTCCAACCGTTGGAATGCCTCCAATAGAGGCAATGGGGGAAGCATAGGGTGGGCCTGTCTTCTGGCTTGCCATGTCGATGAAGAGAGCTTTTGTTGTGGGTGGTTGATGAGAACGCTGTTAATTGTCGTGTAGTGATGTGTGAACATAAATGTCACGATACATGATGATGAGCCCGCCTTTTATCCATCATTGCTTGAGATGTAGACTTCCACTGCAAATGCAGTATGGCCCAGTGATCAACACGACCACGGTCGAAAGTCGTCCCGCTGCTTCAAAGAGTCGGGCATGACGGAGTGACATTCTGGCTGCACGACTATGACATTGACTTCACAGACTTCGGTCGGGAACAACATGCCACCTACCTGTTGGACTGTAGTGCGAGAGCAAAGTCAAGATACACCAATGACCAGGCGTGAGAGAGGAAGCAGAGTCGGCGTTTTTTGGATCTCGCGCTCCGATCACACCGACGACGAGGCCGTCAACCAATGGGAACTTGCCCGCGCAAGCGAGAGTGGAGGGCGACCGAGGGGATCTGATTGGATCAAACTACGTCGAATTGTACGATGCGCTATCGGCAGGGTCGGCGTCCTCGGGCACTTCTGAACCTTGATGAGTCAACCCAACTTAATGGCGATTAAGTGTCTACGATAGTACCGAGTATCGGGGTGCCTCGATAGGGTATTAGAGTTGGGTTCTGACAGATCATTGGAAATCCTACGATGCATCGTTGCCTTTCAGATAGTCGAACACGATGTAAGATGAGAGATTTCCAGACTGCAGGTACGGCACGTGCTATAACTTTTGGCGAGACGAAGGGAGGGTCGTACCAGTCACATGACATTGCGTCATGTTCCAGCAAACCCCAGGCAAGTGCGGGCAGAGCAATAATCATAAGATCGCGGCAGGTGGGGAAGGAATGATGGGGAAGACACATCCAGGCAGACAGGACATTCGCAGTCACCATCTAAACAAGTAAACATCCACATTCGACAAGTTTGATAAACAACGACTAATTCCAGCGTTACAAAAGCCATTGCTAAAGTTCAGACATTGTTTTCATCGTCCGAGTCATGGCGCCGACAGCTTCCAGTCCTTTGAGCGTTGACTCAATCCTCGATTATATATCCAAGAGCCTGCCCACCACCACCAGTGAAAGTGGCACGGAGGCTGCGCCGTTACTCAAAGATGCATATGCGGCCATCGCAGTCTTTTCTCACGCATGCATGCTTGCTGTCGGCTTCCGACTTATCGGTTTAGGTGAAGATGATCGATTAGGTATGTAATCGAGGTTTGCATTCCAGAGTGCGTGCTCATCTCATCTTGCACAGAAACACAGTCCAACCCCGACGAGGTCCCACTTCTTCCATCGCAATGGAATGCGTCTTCCTCATTCGCCTTTCGATATGCGCATTCTCAATCTTCCCTGGAGTACCTCGTTAAGATCAGCCGCCTTGGTACCAAGGCAATTGTGTTTGGAGTTGGGCTGGGAGATGACAAGACTGCCTCGTTTGAAGTCAAGGCTCAAGATTACATTTCTGAAGGCTCGTTGAAAGAGGCTACTGCTTCGACAACAGAGAGGAGAGCTGCACTGCAAAATGTGTTCATCTCCAATGGTCGCATCGAAGACCTTGCATCTTTGGTCAAGTCTAGAATCATCCAAAAGCTAGCCCCGGGCATACACAAAGCAGGGTATGAAGAGTCGTCCGCCTCGACGGTGGAGCAGACAATAAGACGAGAGGAACCTCGACCTCCAGAGCGTGATCCATTAAGAGACGAACAACCGCCGCCGGCAAGACCTTACCCTTTTGACGATCCACTCGCTGCTGCCCCTCGTCGACCTCACCCTGTGGGTGACTTCCCTCCTCCTGGTTTTGAGGATGAGTACGAGCTCCACAGACCGCCTCGGAGGAATCCTCTGGCTGGTCAGCCCTTTGGGGGAATTGGCGATAGGGATCTGTATCCCCCTGGTCTAGGTCCGCATGATCCACTGAGGATTGGCCCTGGCGGTGGGGGATTCCGTGGAGGAGGTGGAATGCACCCAACATTTGACGATCCTCTCTTCGGTGGGCAAAGAGGAGGTGATGGATACAACCCAATGGCACCACCAGGGGCCAGGTACGATCCGATCGGACCAGGGGATGGGCCGCCGCGCTTCCAAGGAGGACCAAGGTTCCCTGGTGGAGGAAGAGGCGGCGGCAATCCATTTGGGGGATTCGGTAGCGGGAATTTCATTTGATCAGATTTACGAAGCGATGATTATGATAGCATGGATACGGATAGAATGCTTGATCTGACAGCAAGGACAAGTACCAAATTAGGGATGGTAAAGAAATAGCATGTCAATTATTAATTGCTATGCAGACACGTGGTGGCAAAGACATGTAGGAACTGATGGAAGAGCGAGGGTGGCAATTTCCCGAGGACAGAATTGCGAAGGAGACTGGCACCATCTTCTGGAAGAAGTGCTGGTCGTCTTTGTCCTACGGAGAGAGAAGTGCTATATGGAGGGAGCCCTAAGTAGAGAGAGTGCCCTAGAGAGAAGTGCTATATGGAGGGTGCCCTGGAGAGAGTGCCGTGGAGAGAGTGCCTAGGAGAGAAGTGCCCTGGAGAGAGTGTATAGGAGTGATTTCTAGAGCTCTGTAGGCGATTTAGCGTTAGTTGCAGCTGCTTCACGCTACATATATTTTAATGATGTTAGGTCGGTATTCTGTCGGTCTTGAAGAGATGGCACATCCGGATAGATGAATCAAGTGTAGGGACCTGCGACAACCTACTGTTTGTACCGCAGGTTTGGTATCTAAGATAGGAACCTAGTTATTACTTTAGGTATATGAGCATCCCGACCGAAGCCTAATGAGGTGGATCTTTGGTGGGAATTGATACCCAAGATTTCATCAACCCAGGTACCTCCAGGCTGCATCGGGCATGATCCTAGGTACTAGCCTCATACCTATAATGCCTATGACGGAGGTTGTCTTGGCACAATCTTTGGTGAGCTCGAGCCTGAGGGTTTCAATCCAATCATGTTCAACTCCATCTTCCATCTTCAGTGCGTCTGGTGCGTCTGCATCTGGTTTGTCTGCGTCTGCGTGTCTGCGTCTCTGTCTGCGCCCTCAACCCGCTTCATTATTCCATGTCATTCATCCTTGTCTCTTGATTCAAACAACATTCTCACCATCTCGACCCTCGAAGCTTCCTCCATACACTTTCAATTCCATCTTGACAGTCTTCCCTCTATCCTTTTTCAAGACTTCTTTTCCACCTTTCCATCTCCACAGCCCTCCCACGCTCGCCCCCGACCTAACACACTCATCACAACAATCGCCAGCTCTCACACGACACTTTCATCTCCGACCTCACCCCTCCTGACCATCCACCGTATCTCCAGTACTCATCCTGACTGAGGCCTCACCCAGTCATGGATTCAAAAATGGACGTTGACGTGGGGAAACCTGCCCAGCCTCACGGGCTAAGTCCCGTCTCTGACCCTCAATCAATACCAACTCTCGATGGCTGGATTGAGAGCTTGATGGAGTGCAAACAACTGGCAGAGAGTGACGTTGCTAGACTCTGCGACCGCGCCAGAGAAGTTCTCGAACAAGAATCCAACGTCCAGGCCGTCAAGTGCCCCGTCACCGTCTGTGGCGATATTCATGGCCAGTTTCACGATCTCATGGAACTTTTCCGTATTGGCGGGCCCAATCCTGACACCAACTACCTCTTTATGGGAGATTACGTAGATCGAGGTTACTACTCAGTCGAGACCGTCACTTTGCTAGTCGCCCTCAAAATCAGATACCCCAATCGAATTACCATCCTACGCGGAAACCACGAATCGAGACAAATCACACAAGTCTACGGATTCTACGACGAGTGCTTGCGAAAGTACGGAAATGCCAACGTCTGGAAATACTTTACAGACCTCTTTGACTACCTCCCCCTTACCGCCCTCATTGACAACCAGATCTTCTGTCTCCACGGTGGACTCTCTCCCAGTATCGATACCCTTGATAACATTCGATCCCTCGATCGCATCCAAGAAGTCCCACACGAAGGACCAATGTGCGACTTGTTGTGGAGTGACCCTGACGATCGGTGTGGATGGGGAATCAGTCCTCGAGGTGCTGGCTACACATTTGGTCAAGACATCTCCGAAGCTTTCAACCACAATAACGGCCTGACGCTGGTCGCCCGAGCGCATCAACTTGTCATGGAAGGATACAATTGGTCCCAGGATAGAAACGTCGTGACCATCTTCTCCGCCCCTAATTACTGCTATCGTTGCGGTAATCAAGCTGCCATCATGGAAATTGACGAGCACTTGAAATATACTTTGTAAGTCTTTCCCCTCCCCTATCATCCTCGTATATCTACTGACAATCTTCTCAGCTTACAATTCGACCCCTGCCCGAGAGCAGGAGAGCCCATGGTCAGCCGACGAACCCCAGACTACTTCTTGTAAGCATCCTTGTCGGCAGACGTTGCCAATGTTCTCTCCAAGGCCGATCTCTTGCATCGAAAGACTCCAAGACTCCACGACACACACCATAAAATTCCAAAGACATCCGTGGATGGCCGCCATTCTCCATGCCACTACTCTCTCATGGTCCAATACAGGTGGACAATGTATGCTATGTCTGAAAAGCTTTCCAACCAAGTTCAACCCAATCACGTCTAGGTTTCATGTGCATGGGTTGGGGTGGCACAATGAGCGATGACTCAGGACTTGTGTCTGGGTTCCGACTGTGATGAGACTGTCTCTTTAATAGAAGCAGAGACATGGTCCATCAGTTGATGGACAGACGTCCCGATCTTGTACCTAGATTCTTCAAATGACAAACAATGACCACTGGTGTTGCATGGGTCCGATTGTTGATGCGAGTTGATTCTTGTTTTTGAGGGATGGACTGGTCTATGCATGCTTGTCCATGGTCTGACGGGTAGAGTTGCTCCGATAGAGAGACACCACTCACTAAAGACTAATAAATACATGATGTGGTTTCCGAACAAATCTCATCGTCCCGTGTGCTTAGAGAATAGGTCTCAACGAGGATTCCAGCCCACAATAATAGACATAATGCTGGAGCAATCACAATTCATTCGTGACTCGTAGACAGAGTGTCAACAAGGCCCCCATGCTTAATTTTAAGACGAAAACAAATACATTATTACCACACAAGGGAAAGACCAGCCTGTTCATAACAGACCACAGACACATGAATTACGCTCGCCTGGTCAAGGACTAGACCGACATGGTATATTACTCTACAAAACCCAATTGCGATTGACAAAAAGGGCATCAAATCCCACCAAAATCCCACCAAAATCTCTTCTCATGGCCAATCTTGCTGCCACTGCACATACTGCAGCTTCGAGGTAGCCGTACATCTAGATGACGACGCGAAACTCTAAACATATCAAGATAATGTATCAAACTCTGGATTGACCCAGCTGGGCGTGCCAATCTTTGCACGCAGGACGGGGCCGTACTTGTGCAGCAGAGCGTAAATGGGCATGGCGCCAAAGAAGACAATGATGCCTTGGCCGGCGAAACACCATGTCCAGCCACTTTGTTCTTGCCAGGGAGCGATGAAGAACTAGATTTAGGGAGACAAAGGTCAGTAAATGTTGGGTCTTTAAAACTGACTTTTGTAGTCGAGAATGAAAATATGATCATCATCAAGCAAAAAGGTTCATAACTTACCGGATCGATAAAAGCCGACAAGTTCAACAAGACGGCATAGAAAGTGACCATGCTCATACTCTGCAGTGGATAGCAATCGACAATATAGGTAGCGACGATAGTGTTACCCATCTGAATTCCAGCGGCAAAGAGGAAGAAAGCGACCTGGCCAACCATCCAGTGGTACATGCGGTCGACGCTGATGCCCCAGATGATGAGACCCAAGGCGCTGAGTAGACCTGCAGGGTAGATGAGCCACAGACGCATTTCAGGCATGCGAACACCGCCGTTTTTGGTCGCCATTCGAGTGACCAACCAATCACTCAAGGTGCCGCCGAGAAAGAATTCGGCAAAGAGAGTTCCCAAAAGCAGGCCGATGAACAAAAGACCCTGGATCTGTGGGCTGTAGTCCGGGTAGGCTGCTGGCAGCATGGTGATGACGCTGAGGATCCACCAGTACCAAGTGTAGCAGTAGGTCAGTACTGCAATAGACACTGCCAGGAACTTGAACGTGAATAGAAACCGGATCGACGCGTCCCACACCTTGGGGTGGCGCATGCCGGGCACGGGCTTGAGGTTCAAATATCCAAGTTTCTTCGTGCGACGCAGCGACACGGCGCTGGCATCGCTGCGGCGGCGGCCAACTTTCTCAATGTCGACGCCTGTCTCGTCGGATGTGGTTGCCATGGGCAGCTGCTTAAGCATGTGGTTCCGCGGATACAGCGTCTCAGGCATGAAGAGAGCCTCGAGGATCAACAGAACAGCGAAGAGAATTGCTAGAAACCACTGCACCCACGCGGTGGAGACGATATTGAGGAATCCTCCGAAGATGGGGCCTACCAGCAAGCCTGTGTCGATGGCCAGCACCCACAGACCGATCTTCTGACCCCTCTCGTGCTCATAGAACATGTCGCCGATGGTGGCCAGACCGACCGTCGATGCTGGCGCCACGCCGAGACCTTGGAAGAAGCGGCTGGCCATGTAGCTGCCGTAACTATGTGCTTCGGCAGCTCCAATCGTCGCGGCGAATGCCATGATCGACCCGGTTAGGTAGATCAGCCGGCGTCCGTAAATGTCAGCCAGTGGTGACCAGATCAGCGGGCCAACCGCCAACCCCAGAGCCGGGATGGCGACTGTCCAGTTGACTTGGGAATATGTGATGTCGAGTTCTTCTTGCAGATCCGGAAACGAAGCCACCGTGGTGGTGGTCAGGTATGTGAAGAGGAAATACTTGAACATGGTGATTCCCAGGATCGTGTTCTTCTGCATTCGACTCCAGTTGAGAGGGTCGAGCGGATCTGTCGTGGGTTGAGGATGTAGTCTGATGCCGTTGCGAACGACAACATTTTCAGCTACTGGGCCCTGCGGGCTGGCGATGGTGCCGTCCTCCTTCTCGGACAGGACATTGTTGGACATGACTCCGTTGCTGTCGTTGCTCGGAGGCACCGATTCCTTCTTTTCGTTGATGGGCTCCGACATGATGAACAGACAGTATCGATGGTACAGACAGATCAACAAGTGAAGGAAGGAAGTGTTTCATACGAGGGAAATATCAACCGACCTGGGTTGTAGCGAATGTATATCAGAAACGATGTGAATGAGAAAATACTAGCAGCATAGAGGAATATAGACGGGGGGAGCTAAGAGGGCCACGTTCTAGCCCCGTAAGGTACAAGGGACCAGTGAGGGATGAGGATCGTGGCAGACTAGTTGGCTAGTTCATAAGCAGCCGGATATGCTGACCAGGGTACTAGGATGCAAGGGTAAAACGGCATTTGGTAGTCGCTGAAACGAAGGCTCGGACTTGAACCCGGGCTTTTTTTTCAATCTCTTATCTTGTCTGCTCGATTCACGTAACGTGACAGAATGTCTGGTGCTTCGAAGCGACACATGGTAAGCCGGTGTGGCAACGAGAAAAGTGTCCGGTCCCTTGGTGCCATGAGCAGAAAATGCGTGATGTCTAGGTGAGAATGTCCGTGTTTTGTGTTTGGAACCATGATCGAGGTCGTCCAAATAGGCAAACAAACTACAACACTTGCATTAGATCCAGATTGGCGTCGTTTTAGTGAGCCGTTGAGTTGGATGAGGCGGATTCAGGTTTGATCTTGTTGTCTGGGGGAAGAGATAAAGAGATCAAGGCTGATAAGGAGCCTTGATAGGCCTACGACAGCCTGACGTTGATAATTTATATGCCAAGCTTTGAATGATCGTACTAGTGTGGAACGACTTATACGAGCTGAACCAATGAACGAAGGCGATCTGGTATCAGGTCACGTTTGGGGTGATTTTCCCCTGCAACATCCACTGTAATTAATTTACAGCTGGTACCGAGAACGACAGGGATGACGCAGGGCTGGGATCCACCAAAGATAAGGATGAATCCCTCGTCTCTATTGGCTCTTCTCACTTCATTTCCTTCTCTTCTGTACTGCAGATGTGGTTGGTCAATTCTCGACTTGCTTCTCCCTTCTCACTTGTCCAGTGTCAAGCCCCTTGGGCGTTGGGCCTTGGGTCCAGACAGTCTTTTTTACGTTTTGGTATTTGCTCACCCAGTCGGACAAATACGGCGTATGGTGGCGTCGTCATTATTGACCCGAATCGACATGGGTCTCTCGTGCCTTTGTTGTCATCCAAAAGCATGCCTAGGTGGAGATGCTGGGGCTCGATGCACTGTGAGACTTGTGTGAATCTAGAAGGCCCTACGCAGAAGATGCATATGCTGGGTCCTCGCTAGCCTTTGCTCCCGCACAATCTAATGACAACCTCAGCAATACCAACATCATATCTTTTATCTTCGAGATTCATGGAGAACTCCCAACGCCACTCCCCATCAGAGAATCAATCTCTTCGAAAATCAAGCTTGGTCATTGTTAGCTGGTAACCATGCGACGCTACAGCACTGCTGGTATGTGTGCAGAGCTTTTTGTACTGAGGTAAACACTTCTGACTTTGCCCTGCTCAATAGAAGACCAACATCGACGGCCTTCAATGGCATCTGCCGACAGTATCCAGGAGGCTCCCACTGAGACGTCACAACTTTTGCCAAAGAAACCCGATGATGATGACCAGTCCACGAGCCAGGAAGAAGGAGAGCTTCTCGATATCCTGCCCGAAGATGAGACGTCTTCCAGAAAATTGATCCTGCACGAATTCTGGGTTCTATTCCGTGGCTCTATTCCGGTGGTTATGGCATATACTTTGCAGAACTCGCTGCAAACCGTCTCAATTTTGATCGTGGGCCGAGCATCACCTCAGGATCTGTCGACTGCTGCCTTCTCGTACATGTTCGCTATGTGTTCAGCCTGGTTGATTGGCATGGGTGGTAGCACCGCTTTGGACACACTCGCCTCCTCGACGTTTACCGGCAGCAAGAACAAGCACGATCTGGGAATTTTGCTCCAGCGCTCTTTTATCGTTCTCACCTTGTTCTACATCCCCGTGGCTATTTTATGGGTCTGTTCAGAACCCCTCTTCAAGGCCCTCGGACAAAGCCATCAGTTGTCGAGAGACAGTGCCAAGTTTCTCACCTGTCTCATCCCCGGCGGCCTTGGATATATCTATTTTGAAACCATGAAGAAGTACCTCCAGGCACAGGAAATTATGCGTCCAGGGACATATGTTCTGCTGATCACTTCACCGATCAGTGCCGCTCTCAACTATCTATTTGTCTATACCGCCGGATGGGGGCTATATGCAGCTCCATTGGCCACTGGTCTTGGTTACTGGTTATCATTCCTGGGCTTACTTCTCTATGCAAAGTTCGTCGCTGGGGGTGAATGCTGGGGTGGTTGGACTAGAAGGTCACTGCAGAACACTGGTACATTCGCCAAACTGGCGATCCTTGGAGTCCTTCACGTCGGCTCTGAATGGTAAATTTCATTTGATTCTATTCTATGAATACGCTGACTCTTTCCAGGTGGGCATTTGAGATTGTAGCTCTGGCAGCTGGCAGACTCGGAGAAATTCCTTTGGCCAGTCAAAGTGTCATCATGACGGCCGACCAAGTGCTCAACACAATCCCCTTTGGCATCGGAGTGGCAGCCAGCGCCCGTGTAGGCAACATGCTGGGTTCACGCAACGCAAAAGGTGCCGCACGTTCTGCAAACACGGCTGCTTGGCTGAGCATAATCGTTGGAACTGTGGTGCTTGCGATCCTCATGGGCACCAAAAATCATTTTGCCAAAATCTTCAATGATGACCCCAAGGTGGTCAAGTTAACTGCCGATGTCATGCCTTACGTTGCCTTGTTCCAGATCGCTGATGGCTTAAATGGCAGCTGTGGCGGGGCATTGAGAGGCATGGGCAGACAACATATTGGAGCAACAGTCAATCTCGTTAGCTACTATTGTGGCGCGCTGCCTCTTGGTATCTGGTTGGCTTTCCACGGATGGGGACTGGCAGGTCTCTGGGTTGGTCAATGCATCGCTTTGTACCTTGTGGGCTTTGGCGAATGGGCGATCGTTGCTTGGAGCAACTGGGAGTATCAGGTCGAGAAGGCCTTTGAACGAATGGATACTGATGATCTGGTTGAGAGTGGTCAGGCTGGTTAGAGATGGGAATATATGGTCCATCGTGCGTGTATGCTAGAGGAATCTCTATAGATTGATTCTGATCTACGACCATGTGATGAGTTTGCTATTTGCGTGGAGTGTTCCATACTCTGTACAGCCTCTATGATGTCTTTATCATGTTATCTTCTCTCAGTTGAGAAGACCGTGTATCCTTGTCTGCAGGCAACATCGAGAGTTGATGCGATGGTATCAGCATGATTCAAGATACAGTACAGCATGTAATTCATATGTTACCGCTAGCCAGAAACAGTTAGAAGCAAAGCTATTGGCGATCTCCAAATCGACCTCCACTTGAAGTCTGATGATGGTTTTTATTTGTTCATGATATCACTCAACTGATAAGAGGCTACAGGCTCGAATACGGCTGAATGCCGTGGAGATGGGCATGGTTGACAAAAAGCAATCGGTCGGTTACACAGACAACAATTCCCGACCACTCCTGACTCGAATGGATTTGTGCGCTATGCCTGTGGCCCCGTCATGGTGTGAGGCTTGTCTCTACGCCCAATATGGGGACAAGGATGTCCGCGTCGGCCATGTTTTCTGGGGTGTCCAAGGGTCATATAGAGGTCATCGCATTGGTTCAGCTGCCCCATGTGTCGGAGCGAGATAAGTACCCTAGCGCTGAATGGATGCCGGGAGACAAGACACGATCGCGGTAGGCTGCTCTTGCACACTACCATGAGCTCCCCTGCAGCCAGAGCTCGACCCCTTCGTCACCATGTTGGAAACAGTGGTCTCATCGTTGGAAGTGGGGCCTTCTCCGGATACACTCTTGACCATACTCAAATAAGCAGCCCAGATGCAACATATGCATATGATGGGTATCCGCTGTGTCACTCGAAGACCGACCATTATGCATTGACCTGCCGACCGACAGGCCTGCTCGGCCGGTGCGGAGTGATGTTTACGTTGATGTGGAAAAAAAGTTACGTCGCAGAAATCATGCGTGTTGGAGCACGATCATATTCCAAAGTGCTCGGATGAGGAAAGGTAGGTGGGCTTGACGACATCGATATATCTCCCTCCCCGCTGGACAATTCCTGGTCTCTTTGTCTCTGTCTAGTCATAGCAAGCAGGATGTTGTTCACTTCAGTTGCCTTACTGGCATGTGCCAGCTGCGTTTTGTCTCATGGAGACCATGCTCATGACCAGACTCCTGTTTCTGGGCCTCACAAGTCTCTCTGGTACAATGCCTTGCCCGGAGATGGCGGCACCCAGGTATGTTTCTTCCAAAACCGCCAGTAATGACTCTCATAACTGACTGCGAACCAACAGGCCGACTCTGTCTTCTCTGGGATCTCCACCTTTGGTCGTCTCCCATATTTCCCATGCTTGGCCAGCGACGAGGAGAAGTTTGATATTGCTTTCATTGGTATGTAGACCGATCATGACTATGCTACAAGAGCAAGTCGTTAATAGACAATGAACAGGCGCACCATTCGACACTGGCACCTCATACCGACCAGGAGCTCGGTTTGGCCCAAGTGGCATCAGACAAGGTTCTCGACGTCTCAACCTTTAGTATGTTGTTATGTTTTCCCGCTCGAATGCTTACTTTTGTGTTGAACAAAGGCTCACGGAGACTCGGATTTAGTGGCGGGTATAATGTTCCACTGGCAGAGAATCCGTTCAACTTCTGGGGAAAAGTCATTGATTGCGGTGACATTCCAGTAACCTCGTAAGTCAACACACCTCCCATTTTATTCTCCTCCGAGAATGCTTCTTTGCATACTAATATTGTTCTTCTGGTCAGATACGACAACCACTATGCCCTTCAACAAATCGAGGACGGCCACAATGCTCTGTTGATGCGAACACCATTCACAGCTGCCAAGGAGCCTGGTATCAGCAAGGCTGGCAAGACTTTGCCTCGAATTATCACTCTGGGAGGTGACCACACCATCACCCTACCCCTGCTGCGATCCATCAACAAGGCCTATGGCCCCATCTCCGTCATCCACTTCGACTCGCATCTCGACACATGGAAGCCCAAGGTGTTTGGTGGAGCCCCCAGCAAGCAAGCCAGCATCAACCATGGCACATACTACTACCACGCAAGCGAAGAAGGCCTCCTTGCCAACGACAGCTCGATCCACGCTGGTATTCGCACCACACTGTCCGGACCCTCGGACTACGAGAACGACGGGTACTGTGGCTTCACGCGTGTGGAGGCTCGCGAGATCGATGAGATTGGCACCGAGGGCATCATCAAGCGCATCAAGGATCGTGTCGGCACCAAGAACCCCGTGTACCTGTCGATCGATATCGATACCCTCGACCCCGCCTTTGCCCCAGCTACTGGAACCCCCGAGACCGGTGGCTGGAGCACCCGTGAGCTCAGGACCATCATCCGTGGTCTCGAGGGAATCAATTTTGTCGCTGCGGATCTCGTCGAGGTCGCTCCGGCTTATGACACCAATGCTGAACTCACCACCATGGCCGCCGCCGACGTCCTGTATGAGGTCATGAGCGTCATGGTCAAGAAGGGTCCTCTGACCGTCAAGGCTACTAGTGCAGAGATTGAGCCTGCTGCTGAGTTGTAGATGCCTCAGCATAAAAGCTCAGAGGTAAATTGTCGGCATGTTGAGTTGTGCAGACTGATGGGTAGCATGGAGATGTCACGACGAGTCTCATATTTGTCACTGGACTGTGGTGTGAAAGAATGAAGACATGTAGCGAAATAGCTATGATAGAGGGGCAGATTGGTAGTGATTCTATTCATACCACCAAAACCAACCATTGAAATCAGTCTATTATATCTTCGCCTTTGCTAGCTCTTGGCCACGAGCCTTGACCGTTTTTCGTCGGACCCACCAGTTCCAAAGAATTTCCCACGATGCTGTGGTAGCCATGAGAGGAGGACATAGCAGCAATAATAAGCTCCACCATCGAGGACTCCGATCTCGGATTTTCTGCATAGTATCTGCAATCTGCAGTTTCAGATCCTCCTTGCTTCCATCATTGTACAAAACGTAACCTCTCCCGGCATTAGGGTTTCCATTATTTCTTGCCTCATTTCTGGCCGCCTTTTCGCGTACATCAACCTGACTTTTGACTCTGTTCTCGGCATCTTCTGCCGAAAGATGCGGGTCTCGCGATCGTAGTCGTTGTAATTGGATCTTGGGGTCTGTAACAGCGACGACGAGAATTGTGCCGCAGAAGATATCCAGGCCGGACTCAAACATTAGAGGAATATCAAGGATCACCCCCCAGTAGCCCATCAAGTAATAGTAAAGGACCGATCGAACCATATAGAATCTGACGGCTGGGTGGACAATAGCATTGAGTTTCTGTCGATCTTTGACTCTCTCTTCACTGTTGCCAAACACTCTCCTTCCCAGTGCTGGACGATTCAAAGGTCTTCCCTTCCCATTCGGTCCATCTTCTCGCCCGCCGCACAGCGGATCAGATGCTGGTAGAAGTAGATCTGGTGTGGAAGGTCCAAAGGTCGACACGATATGTCGATAGCCCCATGAACCTGGTTCCACGGCTTTGCGGGCAAGTAGATCGGCGTCGATTAAAGGTAGCGAGTAGGGTGGAGATGAGAGGACACTGGCTGCAGTTGACTTGCCTGTGGCAATTGATCCTGTGAGCCCGATGACACGCATGGTGTCTAATGTGCACCTGCTGGGCTCGCAGGGTATGAGAGAAGGGCAATGGGAGTTTTCGAAGGAGTTGGTTGTGAAGGATTGTTGGATCTTGTCAAGGGTTTGGAGGATTGGAAGATTGGAGACTTTGGAGGGGTCTTGCCTCTACAAAGGCCGAGGTAAGAAATGGCAGGCGCGAATCATAAGAGGACGCGGGGATAATTGGGAGGCAGGAAGGCGCGGCAACTCAGCCTTGCCCCCGGATGATCTTCGGGGGTTTATTCTTCCATTCCGTGAAGTTTGACATGACGAGGCTGGCATCATTTTTTGTTTGCTTCGAAGAAATATCAAACAAGCAAGACCAACAATCATCCTACAGGAGATACTCATCATGGGATGCAGGGGAGTGCAACGCGATACTTAAAGGCGTCCTTTATTTTGATCCTGATCCTCCAACCAGACTAACCATCAGCTGTCATATGACTCACTCAACAGACTTCACTCTTCCTCATGTCACCAACGTACCGAACGTCAACTAATTGACCACCACTCCTTACCAGGATCAATCTACTTCGCCCTGTAATGCGTGGCCGGTTCATATCCTTTTACACACAAACCTCGGCATTCCATTCAGTCTCCAGAATGTCTTCGAAATCACTCTCATTAACTGGCCCTGAAGCTTTGTTTCGCCAATGCCTTCTCGACTGTCGACAAGAAATGCAACATGTCCCCGGAATGAATGACCTTGTTCTGCGCTTTACAGGAGGATGGGTCCGGGACAAATTGCTGGGCGTACCAAGTCATGATATCGACGTTGCGCTCAGCAGCATGACTGGCTGGCAGTTTGGACAAGCCATGCAAGACTTCATGAAGGTCCATGGTCCCAATTACGAAAAGAAAGCCGCTGAAGAAGGGTTCAAAGCTCAACTCAAAGACATCCACAAGATTGCCGCTAATCCAGAAAAATCAAAACATCTCGAGACCATCACCACTCGAATGTTTGGCATCGACGTTGATTTTGTCAACCTCCGCAAAGAAGTGTACCTCGAAGACAGCCGCAATCCCCAGATGGAATTTGGAACGGCCGAAGAAGATGCACTGAGAAGAGACGCTACTGTCAATGCCCTTTTCTACAATCTCGACACCCAGGCGGTTGAAGACTACACCGGACAAGGGCTAGATGATATGGCAAGCAAGATCATTCGAACACCACTCGAGCCTTACCAAACATTCAAAGATGACCCGCTCCGCATCTTGCGATTAATACGATTCGCCTGTCGGCTGGATTACCAGATTGAAGAATCTGCGAAAAAGTCCATGGCCGACAAGACCATTCACGAAGCACTAAAGCTCAAGATCAGTAGGGAACGAGTCGGCGTTGAAATCGACAAGATAATGCGCGGCCCAAATCCTTTCACTGGCATGGTGTACATCAATCAATTTGACCTGTTCGATACTGTATTTGACAACCCACAAGGCACTGCTGAACCTCCGGACTCGAGCATTGCATTGGCCTCATATCAAACACTTCAGCGAATTCTAGACGAGAAATCGACCCTATATCAGCTGCTCAAGCCCCACAACGATCCAAAATTAAGCTGGCTTCTGGCAGCGTATACCCCATGGACTACATCATCGATGCTAGCGTACGAAGCTTCTCGAGAAGGCATCAAAGCTACAAACACCGAGAGCAAGGTCTTAAAAGACGCCATAGACTTTCGCCCTTCTATCCTGGATACTATGCGTTTGGTTGAACAAGGAACTGCAACACGGTCGGATGTTGGCATGACACTTCGCAAATGCAAGGATGCATGGCGGTCGCATATCTTGTTTTCGATGCTCTACGACGTTGCCACAAGTGACCAAGACCATGGGTTTGCCACCATTACTGACCGATATCAAAACTTCCTGCTGCACATACAAGAGAGATCACTCGAAGACGCCCCCAAACTCGCCCCGATCCTGAATGGCAATCAGATTATGACTGCACTGGGAAACCCCAAGGCCGGTCCTTGGTTGACGCGGGCTATCGAGGTTGTGGTGCGTTGGCAATTTGATGCCAGCGACCCTACAAAAGAACAGGCCGCTGAAATGATAGCAAGCAAAAGGGCCGAGTTTGGTCTCGATTGAGGTACAGTCTATAGTTTGGCCGACGCCAGCTTTTTCGCCCTCACCACAACATCTCTTGCCTCCTGCCGAACGGCCAGATCGGACATGATCTCCTCACTTCCTCCGCCAATGACGTGGACTCCAACATCACGGATGATCTGTTCAATTCGTGCGCCTTTTCCGGTCTTGGTATATGCGGCTCCGCCCATAATCTGGCGGGCTTCGCGCGAAACCTGCTCCAAGCAGCGTGTGCTCATGACTTTGAGCAATGCAGTCATTCCTCCAACATTTACCTCTTTGCCCGTCTTGCGAGACGTCTCAATGATGTAACAGAGCTGTTCCAGGAAGGCATGTGCGGGTTCAATCAAAAGGCCAAAGGATGCAATCTTGGCTTTAATGGGGCCGTGCTCAATCAGCTTCTTGCCAAATGTTTCTCGTTCGCAGGCATATTCGTAGGCATCAGAGGCGCACACCCGGGAGAGGCGAAGAGCGGCAGTAGCCAGAGCGAGTCTTTCAGGGTTGAAGTTGGACATGATGAGCTGAAAGCCGTGGTTTTCCTTCCCGATTATATTCTCAACAGGAACCTCGACATCGTCGAAGCCGATAAAGGTGGAACCTGGACATGTTAGCAGGGGAGAAAATTCAACGTTTCAAACATACCACTAGCATGAACACCCTGGTTCTCAATTCTTCTCGTCATGACGCCTTCTAAGTTCAGAGGAATGACCAGTAGACTAATGCCACCATGCCCTGGACCACCTGTTCGAACAGCTGCGGTACAATGAGTCGCCCAAATGCCATTGGTAATCCACTTCTTTGACCCATTGACACGATAGACGTTTCCTACTCGCTCGGCGGTGGTCTTGATGTTTGCAACATCGCTTCCACCGTCGGGTTCTGTGATGCCCAAGCAGAAACGATATTCACCTCTTGCAGTTTTGGGCAGCCACTTCTGTCTCTGCTCCTTGGTGCCAAAGCGACTAATGGGAGGGCATCCGATACCATTTCCTCCGCCCAACCCCCACATCGGACCACACCATCCCAATCTGTTGAACTCGTCGCCAACGATGACACCGCACCATGTGTCCCATTCATCAAATGGGATGCCCGCGGGGTGTTGAATTCCACCAGCATCTGCTGGGTCCATCACCGGGTGTGTGATGGCAAAGCCCAACTGACAGTGCCGTAAGCGGACTTCTTCTGGGACCTGTCCTGCAATCTCCCATTCTTGGGCATATGGAGCAATCTCGGTCTCAATATAGTTTCTCACAAATGCTCGCAGGCGGTGATGCTTCTCGGTATAATAGGGGTTCACAGGGAGATCGAGTTGAGGGAGGAGAGGTTCAGCAAAGGGCGCAGGAGCTTTGGATGATGCCATGGTTGCTGTGAGGTCAGGAGACAGAGTAGCCTTGTCTTGTCTTGTCTTGTCTTGGTCCTATGGGAGAAGACAAAACGCGAGAGGATCTGGAAAGGCCGGGACCTACATATTCTTCGTTTAAAGCATTGCTATTCACAAAGGCGGGGCGTCTCCGCGTCAAAGTGTTCCATCTACATGGTGTCCTAGGTTATGAGAAGTCGGCGAGTCAGCATCAGCCGTAAGTTGCCTCGGTTTGCTGGCCTTGGCGGGCCTAACCAAATGTGGATTAACACCTAGTCATGTGACTTTGAGACGACATCGTTGCAGATCAAGGCTGGGATCAGCAACGTTGATGGTCTGTGTTGACAGCATTATCATTGACCAGAATCGCTCAAGACTTTCTTCCACGTGGAATACACACATGTTACCGCACGACCAAACACCAATCACAGGACTACGTGATTGATATCCATATTTCCAGCGACGCTGTGGTGACAGATCAGTTACACAACCAAACCAGGATCTTCAACGGACGCGATCCTTTGTCCCACTCGTGTTGAAATAAAAGCCCCATCCGTCGACTCTTTCTGGGATTCATATCCTAGCCTAGCCATCATGCATTTGTCAAGCTGTGGCTAATGTACTCACCATCTACCAAACATGGAGTCCTTTGAGGAGTTCAATTCAAGCCAAGCAGATGATACAGGCAAGAAGCCCGAAGAGCGCCTCCAGACAGGGGATCTTCCTTCTCAACAATCAGACAGCACGACTCAGGAAGCTCACAATACATCATCACAGTCGAATCAGTACCCTCAAAATGTCAGCATCGATGCAACTTCCCTCGCCGATAAAGAACAGCCTGTTTCCCAAGATTTACCCACCTTATCAAACAATGCCCCAGAATCTCCAACACTAACAAACACCGCTCGAGATGAAGGAGACGATGAAGAATCTTTGGACCTGTCCAAGCCCTTCAACCGGGCTTCAAGCCGATCTCCTACTACTCTCCAGCGCAACAGAGGCGCCGTGGTCACTAAAGTCGGGGAGGAAGGCGTGATTCGAATGCACAAATTCACCTTACACGAGACAGCCAACAAATACTACATTGTGGGATCCGATATCCTCGACAGTGCTTTTCGGATCTTGAAGATCGACCGCACGTCTGAGGCGGGCGAACTGAATGTCATCGAAGATGACATCGTGTACACGAGGAAGGAAACCCAACAAATTCTCAACGCTGTCGACGAGGGGAACCGAGCAACCGGCGGACTCAAGCTCAAGACTAGCTTCTGGGGTTTACTCGGTTTCATCCGCTTCACTGCCCACTACTACATGATATATGTCACAAAACGGAGTCAAGTGGCAATGATAGGAGGACACTACATCTACCAAATCGACAAGACTGAAATCATGCCTTTGGTCACTGCAGCATCGACTCGGGCAAAGACGGATCGACACATTGAAGAAGCACGCTTCATGGGGATCTTGAACAACCTAGACCTCAGTCGATCATTTTATTTCAGCTATTCATACGACATCACTAGGACCCTACAACACAACATTATGCGTGAGCGGCAAGCCCTTCAGGAAGGTCTCCCACAGCCCAGAACGTGTTGTCACAATGACATGTTTGTGTGGAATAATCACCTCCTCAAACCGGCCAAGTCGGTCCTCAAGAACCCCTTTGACTGGTGTCTGACCATCGTCCACGGTTATGTCGACCAAAGCGCCTTGTCCGTCTTCTGGGGTCGAGTTGTCTATGTCACAATCATTGCTCGGCGCTCGCGCTTCTTTGCCGGCGCTCGATACCTCAAGCGAGGTGCGAATGATCTAGGTTATGTGGCCAATGACGTCGAAACCGAGCAGATTGTCTCTGAAATGCTGACGACATCGTTTCATTCCCCTGGCCCGACTCTGTTCGCAAACAACAAATATACATCACACGTACAGCACCGTGGTAGCATTCCTCTTCACTGGGCTCAAGATTCCTCTGGAGTTACTCCTAAGCCAGACATCCATCTGAACGTGGTGGACCCCTTCTTCAGTGCTGCTGCATTACATTTCGACAATCTATTCGAGCGATACGGAACCCCAATCTACTGTCTGAACCTTATCAAATCCAGGGAGCGGGTGCCGAGAGAGTCGAAGCTTCTGAAGGAATACACCACCGCTGTGGAATACCTCAACCAGTTCTTGCCCGAAGACAAAAAGATCGTGTATCACGCTTGGGACATGAGCCGGGCGTCTAAAAGTCGGGACCAAGACGTTATTGGCAGTCTTGAGGCCATCGCTGAAGACATTCTTCCGCGAACGGGTTTCTTCCAGAACGGCAACGACGTGGAGAGTGGACTGAAGATCCAAAGCGGGGTGGCTCGCACCAACTGCATCGATTGTCTGGACCGTACCAACGCAGCCCAATTTGTGATTGCTAAGAAGGCCTTTGGCTATCAGCTACAAGCTCTGGGTGTCATTGAGACAACGTCAGTTGAGTATGACTCGGACGCGGTCAATCTGTTTACCCACATGTGGCACGACCACGGCGATACCATCGCCGTCCAGTATGGTGGATCTCATCTCGTCAACACCATGTCGACATACCGCAAAATCAACCAGTGGACCAGCCACAGTCGCGACATGGTCGAGAGCTTCAAGCGCTACTACAACAATTCATTCATGGACGCTCAGAGACAAGAAGCCTATAACCTCTTTCTGGGCAACTATGTCTTTGCCCAGGATGAACCAATGCTGTGGGACCTGTCAACCGATTACTACCTGCACCACTCCAACCCACGCTCAATGTTTGGAAAGCGGCGCCCGAGTTATCGTCATTGGTACACCGATGAGCATCTCGAAAAGCCTCAGATCCCTCCACCGATATGGCCGCGAGAGCTGCGCGACCGACCTGTAGAATACTTTGACGACTTCTGGATCGAATACTACCGTCCGCTGTCGTTGTCGACTTTCAAGAAACTCTTTTCGTACAAGATCCGCTCCAATCTGAGGTATGTCCCGTTGCAGTCGTCCTCCGCGGGTAAGTTCGACCTCTCGCCATTCAAGGTGCGGACAGGTAACGAGAACGAGTCGGATAGTGGACACGACAAGCAGGGTCGAAAAGGAGTCAAGATCGTTGCACCATCAGACGACAGCACTACGGTTTCGACCGTTGACGGGTTCATCAAGCCGAGTTTACCGACTCCTCTAGAGCCCGCCCCAAAGCCATCCACGCTAGGACCATGGCTGGACGCGCAACAACAATTGCACGCGACACACCAGAAGCGGCAGTATACGGGTATCATCAAACAGCCGTCGTTTGAGATCCAGTCGCCATTCCTGCCACGGGTGCCCAAATTACTGACGGTCAACACCAGCGATCTAAGCAACTCGGCCCTACTGGGTCCACCCACGAAAGAGGAACTGGCACTGCAGGCATTTACTGCGCTCATCTCCAAATCCATCGACCCTCAAGTGCGGCAAGCAGGTGAATATCAACGATATGTGGCGCACCCTAGCACGATCCCATTGGTCGTGTCGTCCGACATTGACTACTCTTCAGCACCACTCGAGTTCCTGGAGTACCTGTCCAAAACGGCGGCCGATCCATCGGAACACAAGGTCCTGCGGTCGTATGATGACGAAAGAGGCGCCGTTAGTCTGACGATGGACGAGAGAGCAGAGGTCAGTCTTGATGACTACACCGAGTACCTGGCCAGTGCCGCCGTGGAAGAGCCTTTGACTGTCTTGGAGGAGGATGCCGGCAAGAAGAGATACAAAGCCTACCGCAAGTGGCTGAAGGGCAAAAGTCTGTTCAAGCAGAGGCCTGTGGTCGGTGAGGACATTGGTGATGTCGTAAGATAGGACTCGTAGACGCTCGCTCTTGGTATACTCGGTAGACGTGTCCAGGTTTTGCGATTTCTTTAATTAATGAATAATGGCTTGAGGTCCTCTTCCTGATCCATCAACTGGGTTGCTGTGTCCGTCCATTCTTTTTCGTCAACTATCCCAGAAAGACGCCGGACTACCTTCTTTAAGCCAGTCTCTACATCTCGCAGTGCTTCTCGCTTGGGCCACCCCTCATCGACACAGTTGAGCCAACAAGTGACGCAACCTCTCAAGATCTCGGCCCACCACTTTTGAGCGATCCTTGGACCACAAACAGTCATTATTGTTTCCAGAACGGATAAGATCTCCAACACCAGCTCGCTGGCTACCAGGACGAACGGGTCCATCAATCCAGCTCTCATCATGGGCAGAATTTCTTTGAGATATCGTACGCTCTCGATACCTATGCTGTTTATGATTGGAGGAAGCTGTCGAACCAGAAACACCGTCAATTGTACAGAGATGGTGTTTGTGAAGCTTTGACTGGCAGAGAGATGATTTAGAGACGCAAGCACGCCATGTCGAAGAACGAGTTTGAGATGGTTCTGTCGATTGATGTAGTCTTTGGACGCACGGTCGGGAAAGGTATCAGTTGGATGGTCTAAGCTCTTGATGTACCTAGCATCAATAGTGGACAGGAAGGCCGGGTATAACCAAGTCAAGACGAGGAGACTCTCGTCTTCTGGCGTCAGAGTAGGTAGGAGCATGAAGTTTGCACGGAGAGCGTCGATGAAAACATCAGCCAGTCCAGTTTTCTGAAGAATATTGCTCGTGGTGGATATCAAGACAGTGCATAATTGGTGCAAAAGTTGACATCCATTGGCTTTATAGGTTGGATCTGAATCATCAATCATGTTGAGGATGGGCGGGATGAGGAGATGAAAATGTGATTCAACGGTGGGCTGTTGAAGATTTGTAGGTAAAGCAGCGTATGACTGGAGGATGTAGTCAAGGAGTGAGAAGGTGAATGGCGTTTTCCATGGTTTCAGATTATCGTCAATCAACGGGGTGGTGAAACGAGCTCCTATCGATGGCTGTTGGGGAAGTAAATTCTTACGGCCAGTCGCTGTCAGGGCTGGATGTTGAGTGCGAGTGAAGAGAGGTTTGATGACCTGGGTCAAGAGGTCGAGAAGTGTGGTGGGTAAGGTTGAGTCATCTTCCGACGGGGAATGTGAGGAGATGATCTCGAGAGCATCTTGCCGAATCTTGGTGATTGATGGTGCTTCCTCTGGAGGGGAATTATCTAGGACGTTCAAAATTTGTCGAGTCTCCATTCTGGATAGTGTGTCATGGAATTGTTGGAGCTTGGGGCTTTGATCCAGGGCATTTGTCTGAAATTGATCATGCAACAAAAGTTTGGCAAGCAGGTTTCTGATCGGTCATTTAAGATGAGAGCGGAGTGTTGACAATCATTTATGGGGAGTTGCGAGTAATTGAACATAACTGTTGGAATTAGAGAGATGGAGGTGAAGATTTGGAGGTTGAATGACAGCCAATCAGATCTTAGTTCAAGGACCGGAAGGAGCGATGGCCCATTTGAGTGGATTCCTATTTCGGGCGCTCTTAACCGCATCGATTTAAACGGAAATAATGCTACAATACATGTCAGGCGAGGGTCAGAAGGGAATGGGAACTACTACTGTGTGCAACTCAGGAGCCCGTGAGCTTTGGCAAGACATCATTGGTATCATCATTTTGATCATACAAAATACATGGTACCTATTCAAAAGACCGAGCCATTACCCATGGCTCGGCTTTGCCATTTATCCTTCTCCGCCTCAAGAGCCTCCAGTTTTTGCTCCAATTCGCGGATCTTGTCCAACTTGTTCTGGCGGTGGCGTCGTGAATTCATGGTATTTCGAATTCGTTGGGCACCCTTCTTATCCGCCATATCCACAAATTGAATCTCGTTGCGGTATGTCGTGGATGGCTTACTAGGTTTTGCCTTAACAACACCTCGTACACCAACAGGTCTGCTGTCCAGATCCAAGATTGAGGTAGACCTTGGAGTGTTCTTGTCTGTGGGAGGGGAAGGCTGGACATTCAGTTCTTTCCCATCACTGACGGGGAACGACAGGGAAGAAGAGAGTGCCGGGGAAGTGGTCGACGATGCCATGGTGAATGAGTCCGTTGCTGGATCTATGGTCAATGGCATCGAGCAAGGTAGATCGCCAGGGAAGGACACGGCGAAAGGATTGAGGAAGAATTGCTCGGGAAAGTCAATGGATATATCATGACCCTGTGTCAAATCTTCCGCTGGTAGAGGCGGAGGAGGCTGGAAGAAATCCAGGTTTAATGGCGGCTGCCCCATGCACAAGCCCTCATCGAAGATGCCCAGGTCGAGCCCCTCATGGATGGTTGGGGCATACTCAGACAGGTGCGGGGAGAGGGAGGCATGATGGCTATCAAAATATGATGGAACAGTTCGCTGGTCATGATTGACCAGAGGTAGAGACCGTAGATGATGACTGAGAGAGTGGTCGGAACCCCGCGCGAGCCATTGCTCTTGGTAATGGTCTCGCTTATGGAGGCAGGAAGACGAACATCCTGGATGGAGCTGGGAATGCTGTGGTAACCATGTTGTCTGATGAGACAAGTTAAGGGCTGACCAAAACTTGGGGAAAGGGGAACGGCTGCCTTGCTAAGTGAGCCTGGCGCAAGGCGAGTTGGATGAACGAGGTAAGAGGGAGGGGAAGAAAGGAAGAGGAAAGTGGAAGAAGAACGACGAGATGGTGATATGAGCGAGGTTTGGGGGGCCAAGACACTAGGCTAAATTCGGTAACTGGGATTCGGCCGCGACCCCGGCTGAATGCAACGTCACTCAAAAAATGGATGACTCAGACCGATAGGCCAATCACAAGAAGATCTGGTTCGGCCGATAGTCACGTGATAGATCTGGATTGAAGCCCAGAACATATCTCGCGGAAATACCTCAAGCACTGCCTCGGGCTATAGCTACTCAGCATGATAGGACAAACGTATACATTAACAGAATGGCGGAGATATAGAGTGAGAATTTTGTGTACCGGCGTGTATGGGATCAGCAACCCTGACTTCACTTTCCCTCTGTTAGAGCTATACCTCAATATGGTTGTCCGCGTTAGTGTTCAAAGTTGTCTCAATCCCATGTAGTATCTCACCATGCCCCTTATGTGTTGGAATCTACATAAATCGATAGACGAGAGCTGATTCAGCAGGCCAACCGACGGTACATTCACATGTGTCTATCTCATCACGAAGCCTTTAACACGAAGGCAATTTAATGAACTCTACGCATTGAAGAATTGGTCTCCAGAAGAACGGAGATAAAGTCAGCCAATGTTCGCACGGTATGCCTGAAGGACAAGAAGCACTCCACCCGCCTCGCACTCGCCAGTTTCCAGATGAGGAAACCACCTTGAACAATATCCCCCCGCCCGCGCGGGCGAAGACAAGTCTTGATACTGATCACTTCGCTAAGGAATAATGGATGGGTCGAAAGCACGACTTCTTTGTCTACGCCATACCTCTTGTAAGCGGAAAGGAGGTCCCCAAATGATGATCCTCATCAGTATAAAATGACTGAAAATCACCGTCTTCTATGATCGAGCTCTTCACGAACAAACCAGAAGCAATGATGTGAAATCTTTAAGATTGTCCAGCCGACATCGGTTGAAGAATATCGTGAAAATATCTCATTTTGCCGATCTGAGCTCTGCGAATTGTTACGTTTGATCTTTATCTGCCTGGAAGGGAAATTCTTTTCTGATACCTTTATGCACAAGTGTCCGCGATAGAGTGTTGGGCGCAGGAGTGACGGTAAAAGTGTACCTTTAGGAGTGAGTACCTTGAAACCCCTTCGGAAACTTCCCCCGCCACTAAGAATGTCTAATGGGAGCCCTCGCTCTGTACGCAGCATGGTCAGTTGTTGGAGCTGCTCCCGTTATGTTGAGGGGGCTGCTGGGGCAGGAGCTGCCTACACAGCTAGGACATATCTTGTTCTCTTTATTCTCCTGCTGTCACTGCCTTATTTTCTGTCGCTAGATAGGCAATAGAGTAACTGTTCTAGGATACTTGTGGTAGATGACAGGTTTTCTTGGTCCCACTCACAATGAGCTGCTTTTCTGAGGGTGTGAAGACCCTTTGTCCAGGGAAGGCATGGCAACGGGCAGACCCCTAAGCCGTGGCCCGTGGACGCACGCGTAGTGTGAGACCAGTCTGCCTCGGCTTCCTGTCGAGAAGGGACGGGGTGCTATGAGATCGAGTCTGCCCAAGGATAGCTGCCCTGGTCTTCATTGATCACCAATGTAGACGCAATCAGAGGTACCTGTATTTGCGTTGCCGCTAATCAACTGAAATGTATCTCGTCGTTAGGCCCAGCCATGGCCACCAGCACTATCCTATAACCGTTGCTGTGATGGGCCTACCACTCGATGGACAGGATTCAATGGCGCCAACCTAAACCCTGGGCTATTCCGCTTTGAAAACATGGCGTTTGAATGAAATTTTCTCTACGCAAGCGCTAAGTCGAACTCGAAGGATCAGATATGCAATGTCAACTCATCATTCAACGTGTGCTAAAGCCATCTCGATGGTCTTGGCGGCGTTGTGCTGATTTCATTCCTGATAATCAATGTTGTCTTACTAGTAACTGTCCTTATTCCCCCTCCATTAGTCTTCTCTGCAGGGAAGTCCTACAATTCGTCTTGGTCATCCCCCTGCTGCCTCGAGAAGTCTCCACGACTACACGCGAACATTCACCCACTTTCTGACATTGAAAGAACATGGCCGACATGTCATGTATGGCTTTGACACATTTCGGCAACGTCGATGCTCGAGGACGCAATCACAACTTCCAAATTTAGCGTTTGACCAATGCTTCACCCTTTTCGCTCCTATTGTGATAGATATATCGTCAGTTTTCATAATAGTACTCAGCAGAACCTTGGGACATGGCTTACAAAGCAGTTTCTATCCTGTCGCTTTCGACACCGTCGAGGGGGTTTGGCTTCTTCGGCCGTCTGTAGGCAGTAAACCAGGGCCCTTCAAAGAGAGTTTCAATTTCCTCAACGGTCAGCCCAGAGACCTCGGGCACGGCCATGAAGACATAGATGATGGCGATAAAACACCAACTGGCAAAGAATATAAAGGCACCCCAGTTGTTGGTATCGGAAAGAAGAGATGGCGTGTAGAAGATCATGGCGTAGATGAAGAGCCAGTGCAAGCACTGAGACAAAGCACCACCAAATGATCGAATTCGATTGGGCCAAAGTTCGCTGCCAAAAATATACGGGAGGGCGAAGAGACCTGGTATTCCTCAAGTCAGGATTACAACTATTGGACTGATGCGGAACAGGGAAAGGGGACGGGTAGAACACAACGTACCGACGGCATATCCAAATGCGTGTAGGAAGATGAGTGCAATAGCGGCTCGAGAAGAATCTTCGTTGGCGTTGTCATCTTGTTTGAACTTGATGTAAACACCCAGGTAGATGTCAGATATCATCTGGAAAGCAATGCCGATGAACAACGACTTTCTTCGGCCTAGGGCGTCGACGAAGAAGAAGGATGTCATAATGCCAAACACTAATTTGGAAACACCATACATGCCACTGAGGAAGATGTTCTGCTGGGGTCTAGAGAACAATAAAAAAGGAAAACCGGTCAGCACATCAAAGGCCTTTTCGTGCAAAGGACGAGTGAGCTGGGGGATACTCACCCACTACTGACACCCAATAAGGTGAGAATGGGCACAAAGTAGCTTGTGACAGCATTGGCCCCGCTAAGCTGAGCAAGAGCATAGGAAACCACGATCTGCTGAAGCCGGCGGAGGTTGGCCTTGACCGTGAAAACCTCCTTGAGTATACTGGTCAATCCAGCATTGACCTTGGGTCCATGATGTTCTCGCTCGCGACGGATCGAAGTCTGAATATCGCTCAGCTCCTTTTGGACGAGAGGATGATCTCTTGGGAGGCCTCGAATTTTGGCGAGAGTCTGGCCGGCGTCTTCGTATCGTTCCATCAGAGCGAGCCAGCGGGGAGACTCGCAGATGAAAAAGCTGGCCACGATACAGGAGGCGAGGAAAATGCAGGGAGCAAAGAAGACGATCTGATATTGCAACCGGCTGTCAGGGATATTCTTGAATATGCCATAGACGCAGAAATTGGCCGCCACCAGGGCCATCGCCATGGCAATTGTAAACCAGGTGGTAAGCACGCCACGGATCTCGGCTGGGGCTATCTCCACGAGAGACATCGGCCCCGTCACCGTCAAGGCGCCGGTGCCCAAGCCTCCAAGGACTCTTGCTGCATACAAGCCAGATACATCAGGACTGGCCGTGGCAATCATTTGACCAAAAATAAAGACCGAAATGTAGATTCGATACGCCCACAATCGGCCGACACGGTCGTTCAAGAAGAAGGATAGCAGGGCTCCGATGGCCATGCCCACATAGGGCAAAGAAACAAAGTGCCTGATGGCTTTGGCATCGGTCGCCGAGCTAATGCCAAAATGGGCTCGGAAGCCGGGGAGACTTGCGACGACCGATGATGAGCCTTGATCCCATGCTGTGAAACCGGGGTCAGCTCACAATTTCTTCTCCTGTATTCAACGCAAAAAGGTCAAACGACGAAGACTTACTCCCTGGCATCGAGGATGTTGCGTATATAAGAGCAGAGATGGATAAATGACGGTTGAAAAGCTCTGGAGGCAATGCCCGAAGTGTTCTGCCATACTTGACGATGGATGAATCTGTCCACAATGTCTTGAAGCCCATGTTAGAGCGCAGGCGTTTCCGATGTCGATGTTGGCTTGCCTCGTTGTGGCCAGCTCTATCTCTGCCTGTCCATAGGATTACATTGTGCTGGCTCTGAACTACTTATACATGAAAGCCATTTTCCTCGGTCATTCAGATTAACGTGATATCTGCGGGCACTGCTGTTTGAGATTACAGTCGAGGGGTCTGAATGAATCTGGGCACCTCGGAAGCCCGAAGTATCTCGGAAGTTCCGCAATGTTTGCTACTTCCCCAGACTCTAGGCGTTGGGTTGAGTCCGTGACCAGTCCAGCCGAGAGGCTTGGAACTTGGCGGTCTAGACTATAGGACCATGTATAACCTTGCTATCTACGTGGATGCTACCTATCCATCATGGCGGCACCTCTCGCTTAATGTCGGACTCTGGCAATCGGTTCACAATGGCTATCGACTTTGGACCATTACTTTACACTAAGCTCTGATGTTATCAATGCTCAAAACCCTCGCTTAAATGTGGAGTAAGAAGATGATAACAGGCTCGGGAATTCCGGACATCAGATTGTCTCTGTGTAGATTCGGATGAGGAGAAGAGGTTGACCGATGAGGATCAATCTTATGCGTGGCACGTATGATGTATGCGGATCACATTGTCTCTATCCCTACAAGAAGCAAGAGGAAGCCGATAAAGCAATGCCTACAAGCATCGAACTGAACCCTCGTCAATTTGCCAATACATGATTTTTATCAATCAACCTGCGAAAATGGTAGCTCCAGAATCCCAAATCATCATAGTCGGGGCCGGCGTGTTTGGCCTAAGTACAGCACTATGGCTCGCCCGTGCTGGATACAAGAACATCACCATCTTTGACCGCTCCCCTTTGGACGAGGGCAAATACGATCCCTCTAAAGGATGCGATGGCGCATCGGCCGATATCAATAAGATCTTCCGCACGAGTTATGGTATTCAACAGCAGTAAGTGGGCCTGATCGAGCCAGTGGCTGTCTGAAACACAAGTTAAATTATATTTCCGGGCGCAGCTACGAAGAATTGGCCATCGAAGCCAGGGACGTCTGGCTGGCTTGGAATGAAGCCATCCGGCACAGTCCCCCATCCCAACTGCCTGCCGGATTGACTCCTGAGGACCAGCTTCTCGACCTCTGTGGCATTTTCTTTCTCGCTGCAGGAGAAGCAATGCCAGAGTTGTACCAGAAAAGCCTTGATTTGATGGAGAAGAGAGATGTAGCGTCGCGGAGAAGGCAATTTGTCAAAGTATCAACTCCGCCAAAGGGAGGCGATTGTCTCCAGCGCTGACACAGTGTGTTGTAACAGGGCAATAAGGAAGACGAAACACGTCTCTGCAAGATTGACTCGAAATGGGGAACGCCTTTCCATGCCTTGGACACCATCAATGGCCATGACACCTGTGGATTCCTCGACACTCAAGGGGGCATCATGCTGGCTGACAAGGTAAGAGATGGGAAAAGCACATACATACCAGAAAATCAGTCACTGATGGATCTTGCAGGCCTGTCTCTATGCCAAGTACCTATGCGAAAAAGCTGGAGTCAGATTCATCGTTGGAAGTCCACAGGGTCGAGTCGAGAAGTTGATTGTCCAAGGAGACGGATCGAACAAAAAGATCGCTGGTCTCAAGACATTTGATGGTCAAACTCACCTCGCTGACCTTACCATCGTTGCCGGTAATGACTACGCCGATCACTCTACATACCTGGTGGGGTTCGATCACTAAAATTTGGCTCTAGGAGGTGGTTGGACCGCCGACATCATCCCGGAGGCCCATCGCACGGTCGAGACGACAGCTGGAACAGTCTTGTTCATTGACATACCCAAAGATAGGAGAGATTTGCAGGAGAAATTTGATCCTCGATACTTTCCAGCTTGGGCTTACGAGCAAGGATCTGGCGAAGAGTATGATACAACAATGCCCTTATGCCCATTCCTAACAACTATGTCATTCACTGACCCTTTGAAGTTACTTCTGGGGGGGAGGCTTCCCAGCCAGACAAGGCCGACTGAAGTTCAACTTCCGTGGCACCAAGGTAGGTTGCTATTACTGACAGCTCATCGTTGGGCTGCTGGCAATCGCTCTGACAAAGGCGATTTCCCTTAGTATACCAATTTTCAAGAACACCCTACGGTACCTGGGCTGTAAGTGGAGTATTCTGGCCCCAGTTTTGATATTTCTGTGACTCGAGCACGTCCTGATCAAAACCCCCAACATTAGACGCACATCTACACCTCGTACCAGGGATACCGAGTTGTCCATCAGCACGGTACCTTTGAAAGGCGTCGAGATTCTGAAAGCAATTATTGCCGAAGCTTTTCCCGAGTTGGCGGAAATTGGTTTCACGGATACTAGAGTAGGTGATGATTAGCAATGACGACGATAATATTTGCATGCCTTACTAACAAGTCTTATGACATAACAGCTTTGCTGGTACATAGACAGCATTGATGAGGAGGTACGGACTCTGTTCTGGACTGGACTTTCTAAGAACTGGCACCGCCAGCCCATCTTACACGTTTCTTAGTTTGTGATCGACTACGTTCCTGGATACTCTGATACGCTCTTCATCTGCTCTGGAGGATGGTAGGCACCCTGCCTCTCCTTGACCGCGACGATTCAATTGACATGCGTGCACAGTGGCCACGGATTCAAGTTTTTGCCCGTGTTGGGAAAGGTGCGTATAGCTGCCCCCAAATGATCTTCCCATGCCATCTCTGACCGTGCCCACAATCTCTGTATAGCACGTCCTAAACCAAATAGAGCGTACAGTCGACCGATTCACTCCATTTTGGAAATGGCGCGTGGTCGACGCGGGTAGAGATTGCAACGGATTGGAGCAAGGAGAGACAGGCGCGCGAGATCTTTCCAAGGTTCGACTTGCCAAACGTGAGTCATGTTTCTATCCGTCGCTGGTTTCCCACGGCGATGAAAAGTGCTTTCGACTAATACAGCGCCGGCCTGGGTAGCTCGGGACTTCCAATTCGACAATCATAAGGGTTATGCCGTTCAGAGCCATATTTGATGGCCACGGCGTACACGTGTGAAGCGAGGAAGGTATGAGTGTCGTAGCACAGAACATGCAACGCAAGGAATAACAATGTCTACGACGTTCAGTTGTTATAGATCCAAAAGCCTCTATAGTATTGCGTTATGCAGAGGCGAAAAGAGAGAATAATGGAAGAACTAGAAGCGCTGGCCTCATGACCTTCAATTATTCCAACTTTCGGTCTTGATGTCCACCATGACAGCTCCATCGCTCCATCAAGACGTGTGCCAAAAGTCAATCAATTCCTGATGCGTGCAGTTCATGGAAGAAAACACATCGAAAGACATATCCAACGGCATGGTAGCATCGCTCAACCCTATCAAGTTTGGAAAATCGCCCGTCATCGGTGGATGGTATGCTGGGACCTAAAATTGTAGTGTTAGCCATTGTGGCTTTTGTGTGATTGCTGAGGCTCTTGCGAGCCTTGCTCGAATTGTTTGCTTACCGCGTCATCCACCTCCACCGACGTCGATGCCAGGAAGGGTGTGTCACCAGCTGCCAACGACTTGAGCATTCTGTGAAGCATCTTGATTAGTATCTCGGTTCTTCCTCACTATGGGGGAAAGCCACTCTAACGAACCTTGCAGTCTCGGAGGGGTCACTGGACATGATCTCCTGCAGCAAACGTTTCATGCGTGGCATCGTGCTACGCGTACTCCAGCTTTCATCCAGGTTGTCAGACTGACCAAGGAACGGCTCCGAAAGCTTTTCGAAAAGCTCCATGAATGGAGCCCCAGAGGGGAAATGTCGCGAGTATACGGCTAAACCGCTAGAGCAGGCCACTATTGCCCGGACAAAGCGTCGTGAGGGCAGAATGTCCGACTGCAGGGCTAGACACTGTAAGACCACAGTACCCGTGTAGAAGGTCTGGTACAGATCAACCAGCGCAGGATATGTCTGCGGGCTCAAACTCAAGGTTTTGGCTGTCTAGGGTCATAGTCAGTGCGAGTGTTCGCCGCGCCAGCTCGATGGCCGAGGACGAGGAGAAAGGGCCATACCTCGCACGCATCGACAGCTTTTTCGGCACACAGACGAAGCAGTCCAGGTTCAACGGCCTCCTGCATCAACACCGGGCGAATTGCAAGAAGGAGGGTTTGGAGATAGAACCCATGCCGCCTCTCGGCATTGTATTTTGGGATGATTGGCGACTCACTATAAGGCGCCTGTGCCTTCCATTCGTCCAAAGCAATTAGAATGTTCTGGATATCTTGTTGGGTTGGAGGGAGAGCACGCGGGCCATAGAACCGGCTCCTAGAAGAGAGACTTGAGTATAGCTTCGGGCTGGCATGGGAAAGTGGACATTTACCAGATCTCGGAAATCAGCCGGTACATTCGTAGATGATGCAAAGCTGATGACATCTGATACCCGGGTCAAGTTTTATCCAGATGCAGAATATGTGAGAAGCTCTTACAGTGGTCATTTCGACCCCCGACGGACTCGTGTCTCCAGCTTCCTGTTGGAGTTGGAGGGTTCGAATATGTTCATCATCGGTGCTCTCGACCCAGACGTCGACCGGCACCTTTTCCCTTTGTCAGCAAGTTATGAAGCCAACGCAACATAGGCGAGCCGCTCACATGAACATCGATATCTGCGTCCTGAATTCCGAAGGGGCGCTTCGCCATGGTGGAGATCACGCTGAGACAAGGTCAGCTGGATTGGATGGGCTTCCTTCAAGAATTGTGGTCCTCTACCGGTCAAGACAGTAGGCGCACCAAAATGCTCGCTTCTGTTGCTCTATGATACGCGGGTCTTGTGCGCTTATCTCCCGTTTACTCTTGCGATGATAGCCGAGTTCAATACATAGGCGGGTGATGATGCCTGATAAATGCCTAAGGCAAGATTCAGCTTCTGCTATATGCCACCAGGGTCATCAATCTGTGAATGGATGCAGCCTACCAAAGAGAAGGTCCTCCCTTTTTCATCGTTAGCCGGGACAAAGTCACGAGACAAGATTTCAAGAAACAACCTACCACAGCACGTGCATGGTATTGGCACATGGCGAGTAGACCTTGCACAGTCGTCAGGTTCTGTGGGCGGAGAACGGCGTGAAGGTACTTGAGAGCACGAGCAAAGTAGGCCTGGCCGAAATGATTAGCATGGAGCATGCAAAGTGTCGACGTGGTTCTTGCCCTTGCTGGAATCTCAGGGGTTTGGACAAAACCAGCTCCCAGAGCGTAAATGATCCAGACAAAGTACGCCCCTGTGTAGAGAAGGACATGTGAGACTCTGGTTTGAAAGTGGACGGTTCGTATTTGGATCCAGACCTATTTGTGCCTCCTGTTCATCCTGTTCTTCGGAATAACAAATGGTCTCACGTTGGCGGTGCCATTCGCGCACTCTTACCCAGTCCACAAGACACCATCTCGACTGGGTATACAGGTACGCCGACTCCAGCAGCATATTGGCAGTTTCTTCTGGCGGCAATTTGGGTAGAGTTGCAGCTTGTAATTCAGAATTGGTCGGTACACCTTGGAGCATGTTGAATTTCGTGAGCTCTGAGGTCGACTCGGGAGATTCAAGTTGAGGTCTGAAACTACTGTGCAAACTGTAAGCTCCAGGCATCGCATCAGGTGCGGATCAAACCTGCCTTTCCACAAGCTGTAGTCACAAGTCAGACTTTGTCCAAGTAGCAATACCGATCGGTTGATGGGATTACCTCTGGAAAAGAAAAGGAAGCAAGTCGTTCCAGGTCAGACGCTTCGCCAGCGCCTCCTCGTCTCGTCTCGGATCGCACGGTCCGAGGTTCTTCAGCCTGTCCTGCTCAGGTGTGAGTTAGGAAGACGGGTGCATTGGGATTCAGTGAGTTACAGACCTCTTCGTCCGTCTGACTCAGGCAAATTGCCTCTCACGAGTAAGGATTGAGGGCGGGCCACACGGAGCTCGGCTTCTAACGTAGCAATATGGGCTTCCAAGGATGCGACATAACAACACAACCGTCAGCGTTGAGTCTTGGTCAGGACGAGACAAATGCGCATACTCAGCACCTCGGGGAAGTGGATCCGTTGGCAAATCATAGATGCATTCTGGTGGCAAAGTGTCAATCAAGGGCAGCGAGAACGAGATGATGGTCTTACCAGCACCGGCCTTGATACAGGCGGCGCATTTGCTGTCTCTTGTGAGCAAACCACCGACCAACCCTGGATAATTCGGACGTACTCTTGGACGAGGCCTAGGAAATGGCATTTCAACTTTTTATTCTTGCATCGATGGCCTGATACGCCGTCAGCTGTGCGTGGCCCTCAAAGGTGAGGTGAGTTGAAGGGCTGGTGGTTGAGGTTCGCCATACATGCATTCGTACTCCGTCGGGTGGGTGCAGCATCGGTGTCATGCTTCTTTCGCTTGGTTGATCTCCTTGGGGCGTCTGGAGTAAGGTCCATAGAATTGCTTTATCAACCCCAACCGCTACTGTAAGGACAAGACAAAAATGAGTTGAACACTCCGATAGAGATGTGACAAGGATTGAAAGCCAGGGTCATTGGCAATGCCAGCGGAATAAGGGTATCTCTAGGTGCCTAAGATAATCACCTTGGCTATAGTCGCCAAGTGAGGCTTGGGGAGGTGGAAGCCTAACGATCCCGCTCCGCGTGCCCTTTTGGACGCTGCACATGCGAAGATGCTTGGAGATTCCACTTGATTCAATTACTGTCTATATCTCATAACCTGAATGGGATTACTGAAACCTCAAAAGCGGAACATTGGTCAGTCTGCCGTTGGCTTTTCAGAGTGTCCTGGGCCTCGCGCCTGTGTCGCTCTGCAACGAGCTGAAACAGATCCCTCGGGCGGCTTCAAGAAATAAGTTGACATGTCGATTCTAATGCTATCTTGATCTGCAATACCACCATCGACTTACCATCCAGATTGAAATGCTAGCCTTCGTTGTTCCAAGCAAAGCGTCCAAGCAGAAAGGTATCCACAAATCACCATTGTTCAATTTTGCGGAGATTTATTTCTCCGGAGGTTAAAAGATACCTACAACGCACAGCAAAGCACAACGTCATCTTGTTTTATCTCATCAACTCCCACGTCGCCATGTCATGGGTTTCCGAAGGAGACCAGTTGCTCTATTACTGTTGGGTATCACAATATTTCTCTTGATCCGGAGGTTTTTGTCTGTCTTCAGGACTGAAAGACTGGGATCAGTTCCAGCCTCCTTTGACATTCCAGATGAACAGCCACGACCCAAGGATGGGTATGCAAGCCATGCGAACGAGATCGTGATAATGCTGCCAGATACGGGGACATTACAGAATCCCCGTATCCAGCATAAATTCCCGGCCGAGACAGCCAGGGAGAAACAGACTCGCCTTACACGTCTTGACCACATCAAGGAGGCGACGTTACATGCCTGGACTGGGTATCGCAAGCATGCTTGGATGAAGGATGAGTTGATGCCGGTGACCGGGGGTCATCGCACCACGCTAGGCGGCTGGGCTGCAACTTTGATCGACTCTCTTGATACGCTCTGGTTGATGGGACTGAAAGATGAATTCGAGGAAGCCGTGCAGGCCGCGGCGACGATCGACTTTGACGAATCGGCAACCATACCCGTCAACGTCTTCGAAACAACTATCAGATACCTGGGAGGGCTGTTGGGTGCATACGACGTCAGCGGTGGCAAGTATCCCATCCTGCTTCGGAAGGCTCTCGAAGTCGGCGATATGCTGTACCTCGCTTTCGATACACCTAGCCGAATGCCCATCACACGATGGTCTAAGATTGGAGTCGAAGTCGCGGGTGGTGACACAGTCGTTGCTGAGCTGGGAACCTTGACCCTCGAGTTCACTCGACTCACCCAGCTGACCGGCGACAACAAATTCTACGACGCCGTGCAGCGAATTGCAGACTGCTTCGAGCAGCAACAAGGCAACACCAGAGTTCCTGGCTTGTTTCCACACACTGTCAATGCACGGGACTGTTGGTTTGCTGATGGAGTGACGTTCTCGATTGGTGGCTCGGCTGATTCTGTCTATGAATACTTTCCTAAACAGCATCAATTACTCCGTGGTGCCATAGGACAGTATAAGAGGATGTATGAAACGGCACGAGATCCTCTGCACAAGTACTTGCTATCAAGACCCTCCACGCCATCTGGTCAAGACATGCTCCTGGCGGGCATCTACAAAAGTTATGTCAATGGCCGGAAGGAATTCATTCCAGAAGTCCATCATCTTTCATGTTTTGCCGGCGGCATGTTCGCCCTGGCTTCCCGGCTGTTTGAACAGCCCCAAGACTTGGACACGGCGAAACAATTGGTTCAGGGCTGCATATGGGGATACAATCAAACGGTAACGGGGATCATGCCAGAGAGATTCCGATTCCTGCCTTGTGCCACCACCAACGATGACTCTGCATGTGCTTGGGACGAGCAGGCCTGGACCAAGTTGATTCTCAAGCACTCAAGTGAATTGTCCATCACCGAGCGAACTCTATCTGCAGAGGATCGTGTGGCAATTCTGAGTCAGAGACTTGGTCTTCCCAAAGGCATGCCAGACCTGGTCAGCCCGGAATACTACTTGCGGCCAGAGGCCATTGAGGCTATTTTTGTCCTCTATCGTGTCACGGGCGACGAGACGCTGCGTGAGACGGCCTGGGTCATGTTTGAAAACCTTGTTCGGCATACCCGGACTGAGTTTGGGTTCTCATCTATCCGCGACGTGACGAAGCCTGATTCAGCTAAGCTGGATAGGATGGAAAGCTTCTGGATCGCAGAGACATTGAAGTATTTCTATCTTTTGTTCTCAGACCCCAGTGTCATCAGCCTGGATGACTTTGTTCTGAATACTGAGGGACACCCTTTTCGGCTGTAAACTACATGACTGGCTGCGTTTATGATGGATAGCATAGGATAGGAATGGAATGCACAAAATTAGATATAGAAGGAACACGCGTCGCTTCATAGACAATCATTATTGAAAGGCAAGAGTGCTTCATAGTCAGCTGGTCATCAGAAGATCTTCCCTAGAACTTGCCTCACATCATCTGCGATCGGGGGCTCATTTGTCCTGTCTTTATCCTGTCGCTGCTGTCCAGCGTCTTTTGATCCATGGACATCAAACTGCCTCCACATCCTCTTGACTTCGTCGCCATTAGGTGCTACGTCGCCGGTGGTGGCCTTGGCCTGTTTTTCTTTCTTTCGCTTCATGCCTTGCAAGCGTCGTCCTTCCTCGACACCCTCGACAAAAGCCTTGGTCTCCTTCATGATGGTTCTGCGCTCCTCGTCTCTCCGGCCTTCGACCTCGCGTTTCTCCTCTCTGACACCAGCCATCAACTCCTCCCAGCGCATTCCACGTAGGTATTTCATGTTCCAGATATCATCGTGGTAGAATCCGCCTTTCTTGCCGCCGACAGGCTGTGCATTCAGCGTCTCGGCGCACAGGCGTGCCGTTTTCTTGGATGCAAACTCGATCCATCCTTCACTGTATAGTTGGCGCGAGTTCTTTCGCGAAGTTGATTTATGTTTGGATACCGGTGCTAGGAAAAGCCGTGTAATTGGGTGAAAGCCGCGTTGTAGCAGCAGGTTGCGAAGGGCTGAGGGTTTGAGGTACGGTGGGAGGGAGGACAAGTAGACGACACCCGGTGGTGGGGGGGACTTGTTGGCCTTTTTGGACTTGGATTTTGATGCTGATTTCTCGGCGGGCTGCTGTGAGGTTTCTTTAGTTGTGGTATCTTCAGGTGTGACGTCTTTTGATATTGAGGGTTCGGAGGGGATAGGTCGCTGGGGATCTTCGTCCTCATCTTTGTGGCTCAAGTGTGATCTGGCTACGGGTGTGGGCGCTGCCTTCCCTGAATCGCTGTCACCTTCGTCATCGGAGTTGTCATGGTCGACTTTGCGCCTCTTGGTCGCTCTTCTGCTTGTCTTGGAAATCTCTGCCGCTTCCGAGTCGTAACCTGCATCGCTATCGGATTCGTCGGAGGGGCCATGATCGAGATATGCGTTTGCTTTATCCGCGGCCATGTTGTATGGGTTCGTGGTTTCTCAAGTTCACTGAGGATATAAGTTATAGAACTCCCATTTTAGAGGCAGCAGATCACAATCTGGTCGTAAGTGGAGGATACCAGTGCACAGAATGGCTGATGTGAAGATGTGAAGATGCGGAGAAAATTACTTTTTTTGAGCGCAGTGAGTGAAGGCAAGGCTGCGCCTCAGCCTTGCACGAATATCTGATACCCGAGAAAAAGTGTGGGATTTCCACAATACCCAAATGCACTGAGCACTGACTGACAGCCAATTGTCTCTACACTCATGGATTGCTATACAGTCATTTATCCAGGCCTAATCATATGACACTGGCCAAATTCTAGATATCTTTTACAACCGTGGCGCTGGCTGGCCCCATTGAATCACTCCTTTTACTTCTTTTGTATTTCTCGCCAGCACATCTTCGACCTTTTCCTTGACACCAGCCTTGTTGTTCCACTTTCTTAGGACCTCGGCAAGAATAGCCCCTGCACCTTTGCTTCCAACCTTGTTGACCACCGCTTCAATGTCGGATTCGCGGGGCAAAGAGAAGATGGCGTGAGGATACTCGGTATACTCGGGGGCTGGTGAGCCCGGATATGAGGGAATCAATTCAATTGTTTCCTCGGGCGTAGGAATCTGGAAGAACTTGTCCACATCCTCCTTGGAGACTTGCGCCAGAGTATCGGGCTTCCATTGAGGCTTGGTCGGAGGCTTGTTGATCAATCGAGCAGACACCCCTTCGGTAAAGTCAGGGTGGGCCATAAACTCGGCCGCCATCTTGTGTTCCCGGATAAAAGTTTCTCTGATGTTCCAGTTTTTGCCTTCTCGGAGTTGCCGTAGAGTGACACGGAGACTGGTGGGTGAGCGGAGGGCAATAGTTTTCTCAGTTGCTTTGGCCCACTCAGCAATCTTAGCATCCGAAGATTCGACTTCTTTGCTCAGGGCGGACAGAATCTCTTCGACGGAGTCGAATTTGAACACACGGTCGATTGCCTCTCGTAGAGTCCCGGTTAGGTTTCCGTACTGCGCTTTTTCGTATGAGTCTGGGGTAGGAAGGTCATTGGTGAACTCGGAAATAGTCGAGTTGATGATTTGCAGTCGTTCGTTCAATGGCATATAATCCTTAAATGTCAATTCAGAAAGTCGTGTTGTCAGCTGTTGCAACAGCGAGCTGTCGAGATAATGGGTCGCAATACCGGCGTAAAACGCTTGAACTCCCAGTAGCCGTTCTGATGTGAGGGCAAGGTAGGTGCCAATCTCGCCGTCAAGGCGAGAAAGGAAGAAACTCCCTCCCACATCTGGGAAGAAGCCAATGGTGGTTTCGGGCATGGCGAAAACCGTCTTCTCCGTCGCAATGCGGAAAGGTGCGTGGACGGACAGACCAACACCACCTCCCATGGTGATGCCGTCCATGACCGCAATGTAAGGTTTGCTCAAAGTCGCAATGAGGAGATCGAGCTTGTATTCGAGGGCAAAGTAGTCGGCCGAGGCCTTTTGTCCCTCTGGTCCTTTCTTGTTCTGTTCCGCCAACTCGGCAACATCACCACCGGCGCAGAATGCTTTTGGGCCTGCGCCACTGATCATGACGATATTGGCCATGTCGGACTTCTCCCATTCTCGCAGCCGTGGAAGGATCTTTCTAACCATAGAGCCATTGAGCGAGTTGAGCTTCTTGGGTCGGTTAAGTTCGACGGTTCGAACGCCGTAGAGGGAACTAAATTGGACATCATCTGGGTCGTCACCGGGAAGTTCTTTGGGGAAGTCGCCGTAACGGACGGTCGATGAGGACATCTGCTGCAAGTCAGTACAATATCCTCTAGGACTCGGGGGTTGGCTTGACCTACGGCTCGTTGACCGAGAGTGGAATAGAGGAACGAAGGTCGAGAAGAATTGGTCAGGACTTTGGACTGAATCGCAGGTCTGGACGCTCGGAGGGCAGCAGCGTATTTTGAATAACAGACCTTCATGACTGAGTTGGAGAAGGAACGGCAGTCATGAACACCCAGACTCGTCAGTGGGAGCACAATTGGTAGGAGATGGCAGTTGGCCAGATCAGTAGTCAATTAATTGTTGATGCTGCTCGGATCTTCATATTCTTGGGGCCGATGTTGAATTTCGGACAAAGTTCCGGTCCGAGGCTGGAGAATGGGGAAGCGAGATGATCACGTGTGTAGCATGAAGAGTGGTATGCTTCGACCTATACATGTACGGAGGAGTGTCAAAATGTCTGTGCACTTTATTTGTCTTCTTGGCAGGCGCCTCATTGTTGAATCCTGCATTGCTCTTGCCTTGAATGACTCCGTCTTTGTCATTGGCCGAAGTGGCAAAAAGTCTGATAAATCCAGGCTTCTTTTCCAACCTCTTCCATCTTCTATCATATTTCATCTCAGAACGACCTCTTGTCAGTCTCTTGCGGAGGCAGGTCCTCTTCTCTTTATTTATTCAACTCCGGTTGCTAAAACCCAAGAAATCACAAGATTATCGAAGAACGACCTTGAAAATGTCGATGGATCTAGACTCGGTCGCTTTGCCGTCAGTCCATCGCCCGCAACAGTCTGCCACTATTTTATGTTGCAATTGTGGTGCGCCAATCGACGGAACCCAGTCGGCAGGTGCATTGTGTTATGACTGTATCAAACTCACCACCGATGTGTCTGAGGGCATCCAGCGAGAAGGCGTAATCCACACTTGCAGAGATTGTGAAAGATGGCTCAGTCCACCTTCACAATGGGTCACAGCTGCCATGGAAAGCCGGGAGTTGCTGGCTTTGTGTCTCAAGAAACTGCGGGGCCTCAACAAAGTCCGAATCATTGATGCTAGCTTTTTATGGACCGAACCCCATTCTCGCCGAGTCAAGGTCAAAATCACTGTCCAGCAAGAGGCTTACGAAGGCACCATTCTACAGCAGACCTTCGAGGTCGAATACGTCGTCGCCTACCAACAGTGTCCAGAGTGCGCCAAATCATACACCCCCAACACCTGGAGAGCCTCTGTCCAAGTCAGGCAGAAGGTCCCTCACAAGAGAACTTTTCTCTATTTAGAACAGCTTCTCCTCAAACATGGTGCTCACAAGGATACCATCAACATCAAAGAAGTCAAAGATGGTCTCGATTTCTACTTTGCCCAACGCAATCATGCCGAAAAGTTCGTCGATTTCCTGACCTCGGTCACTCCTGTCAGAGTCAAGAAGTCTCAAGAACTCATCTCTATGGACGTCCACACCTCAACGAAGTCTTATAAATTCACATATTCCTGCGAACTTCTCCCCATATGCAAGGATGACCTTGTGGCGCTCCCATTAAAACTCGCAAAGTCAATTGGCAATATTTCCCCCCTCTCATTGTGCTACCGAATCGGCACATCCGTCAACCTGATAGACCCGAATACCTTGCAGACCGCTGATTTGCCATCGGCAATATATTGGAGGGCGCCGTTCAAAAGCCTGGCAGATGTCAAGGAGCTAGTCGAGTTTATTGTGTTGGACATTGAGCCAACAGCCACGCAGAACGGCCGATTCTTTGGTGCCGAGGTGACTGTAGCACGAGCCTCAGATTTAGGCGTCAATGATACCACATACTTTTGCCGAACTCACCTTGGAGGTGTCCTCCACGCAGGAGACTCGGTACTCGGGTACCACCTCACAGGTACTAATTTCAACAACCCCCAATTCGAAGAGCTAGAGCAAAACAACACCTACGGTTCCACGATTCCGGATGTACTATTGGTCAAGAAATACTATGCCCGGAAGAAGAAGCCCAAGGCGCGCAGCTGGAAACTCAAGCGAATGGAAAAGGACGAAGGAGAGCTTTTGCCCAAGAAAGCCGACCAAGAACGCATGGATGCAGACTATGAAATGTTCCTACGGGACGTGGAAGAGGATTCGGAACTTCGCCAAACTCTCGCTCTGTACAAGGCGCAGCAGCAACGTCGGGCAGCGGACGAGATGAGCATGGCAACGTCGGCTGATGACGAAGTGCCTCAGATCAACATGGATGAGTTGTTGGAGGACTTTGATGAATTGAATGTCAACGATATGGAATCATGACCACCTATCGCCGCGACGGATTGTTAGGCATATAGCCTCGTGGAATGAAATCTGTTCATGTCACGCTCGCTTATCTTCACGTACAGTCACCTTTGTCGATGACGTTGTGCTACGTGGAGTGATTACTTTGGCTGCAGCAAGCCCGAACTTGGCCAATTTACAGTCTGGTATCTTCGACTTGTCGCGTCAGACAAGAAAGCCACCGAATTATCGCATGGATAATTAACAAGCCATTCGGTTCCTGGGTCTTTAATCATAATCTTGAATGACACCACCTGATTCCACACTTCGTTCGGCTCACATGTCTCTGCTGACAGGCATTAGAGACACATCTCGGAGTGGCGAGGCCTCCAAATCTCAACTCGCCTGTCCCGACCTTACATACTCTATTTCGGGGCCAAATCTTGATGACAAAGTCAAGTTACACGCCCTACATAGCTCACCCGAGGTTCATTCTTTGTCCTCGTGGCGACAGCTCGTCTAGCTAGTCATAAATCCCTTTTAATGTCACTACTGGACGCTACATCCATTGATATGCCAATAAAACGGCACAACCCCTCCTGATTCTGATTCTGATTCTTAATGAACACGCCCGGACAACCATAGTCCCTTTGTTCATCTCCATGCCCATGGGTGAGTTCTGGTCTCTCTTTCTCCCCTCGGCCGCGTAACATAGACGCGTGTGCCTGTAAGACCGCACTTTGAAATCCCCTGCAAGGCACGGTGCCAACCGAATCGCCTACACATACCTCAAAAAGGCCTTCGGCCTCTTGAGCCCAAGATAAGCATATTTGTAATTCAAGCAAGGCTGGGCTGTGGATTAGCAACGTTATCACTCCGGTAGAATTTTTTTCTTCAAGAGGCTATGGCATCCCAGCAGAGCCAGGTGGTTCAGACGTTTGTGACTTTGCCCCACATATCTTCTTAAGCAACATCTTCAGTATCATCACACACCATAATCCTCAGAATTATCATAATTATCATGCTAGCGAACCTTGATAAGGTACAGCGCATCGCGATTCTGGGCTTCTTCTGGGCAGCTTTGTCTCGCCTTACTGGGCGCCGCAGGGGGCCTAAAGTAAGGTTGTGACCTAGGCAAGTCTCCTGAGTCCAGCAAACAAAGAACATAATTATGTAGTAATTTTATAAAACGCCAACCGCCGCGGAGGCATTGGTCAATCGCCATTGCTAGGATAGGTTATTGGAGACAGCCTACAAATTGGATCGCTCGAGCGATCACCTTGTTCATTGATTTCGACGGTCTCTCCTATACAATGGCTTCTTCTATGATGGATTACAACCGTCGCATTGAGCAGGCTCGCCAAGTTGAATACCCACAGTTACATACGACCACATACCTGGATCATGCTGGGACAACATTATACGCTCAGTCCACCATTCAATCCTTTGCTCGAGACATGCAAACCAACCTCTACGGAAACCCTCATTCTGAATCGCCGTCATCGACGCTGTCGACTATCTCCGTTGATGAAGTCCGAGGACTTGTGCTGCAGCATTTTGGAGCTGATCCCAATAGCTTCGATGTTGTCTTTGTGGCTAATGCTACGGCTGCGATAAGAGTTGTTGCGCATGCATTCCAAGATCGAGGCTTTTGGTACGGGTTCCACAAAGATGCCCATACCAGTTTAGTTGGAGTTCGGGAGCTCGCGAGTGCAGGCCATCAATGTTTTGCCTCGGACAAAGAGGTTGAGTCATGGATTGAATCAGGTCTGGACATAGAGACATGTGGACCACGTCTCTTTGGATATCCTGCCCAGTCCAACATGACCGGATACCGTCCTCCTCTAGAGTGGGCTGGCCAAATCCGAGAGAAAACACAGTTACACAAGTCACGTACCTATACACTCCTCGATGCCGCCTCATACTTGACCACTGGCAGCCTGCACCTGAGTAATGCCAACACAGCCCCGGATTTCATCGCTCTGTCATTTTATAAGATCTTTGGCTTTCCGGATCTTGGGGCCCTGATTGTACGAAAAGACGCTGGTGAAGTCCTGCTGTCGAGAAGGTACTTCGGTGGCGGCACAGTGGATGTGGTGGTTGCGGTCGGGGACTCATGGCATCGATTACATGGCGAACACCTTCACGATGCTTTGGAAGACGGAACACTCCCCTTCCACAACATTATTGCACTGAAACACGCCATGGATGTCCACAAAAGAATTTACCAGTCGCAATCGCAAATATCAGCCTGGACAGCCCATCTTTCTGAATACGCATACTCAAATCTGAGCAGACTGGAGCATTGGAATGGAAAACCTGTGATCATTATTCGCAAAGATTCAAGAGCCCAGTATGGCCAGCCGACCAGACAAGGCCCCATCATCTCGTTCAACATACAGTGTCCTCGCGGCAAGATTATCAGCAACAGTCGCTTTGAAGGTCTTGCGGTGGCATGCGGTATCCACTTGCGGACAGGAGGTGTGTGCAACCCAGGAGGACTCGCAACTATGCTGGACCTCGATGCATGGGAGATAAAGCGTAATTTCCTGCAGGGTACACGATGCGGCGGCGAGATCGATGTCCTCGGCGGAAAGAGCACCGGCATCGTTCGTATCAGTCTCGGGGCTATGTCCACGGTTGGTGATGTGCAGACTTTCATCGACTTTGTACGTCAATTCTTTGTTTGCAGCAAAGAGCAGGCACCTGAAGCAGTCTCGACACAGAATCTGCCTGACCTAAAAGGTCACACAACTAGCATCACCCCTATAGAAGGGGGTCCGGAAATGCCAGTCCCATTTCAGGATTTCTACTCGCCCGTGGAAGCTGACAGGGAATATGCAACCTTGCACGAACAGTGGATCGTCGTGGACCCGATCACGAGGAAACGGTTGTACGGGTCTAAAATAGAAACACGCCTGCGGGAACTGATTGTTTATCTCGACACAGCAAAAGGTTCTATGACATTATCGCACCCCGAAAGCAACAGTGATGAGCCCGCTACTATCTCAATCAATATTCGACCATGGGAGCAAATAACGCCTCACTCTTTTCTACCTGACAAGACGACAGAGCCTGATGGTCTCCCTCACCCAGATCAAGAGGTCGAAAAGTTTCTCACCTCTCTACTAGGCGTGAGCAGTACGCTGGCCAGGCGGACCGAAAAGGATGATATGCAGGCTAAGTCACGCAGAGGCCGGCATATCTGTGTAGCTTGGTGGTGCAACAAAGAGATGAGGTCGGCCAAGGAGTTGGACGTTCACTACCACGAGCACGCCGCGGTGTTTTTGGAGAGGAGAGGCAGCCGGTCTTCCAATCGAGGTGGAGACCAAGGCTATCCAGAAAAGTCTCTTCTTGAGCAACCCTATTACAATGGCGGCAACTTGGACCCCAATATCGGCAAACCGGTGAAAGTGGCAGCGAAGAGGACTTGGCCTTGGGCTTGGGTGTGTGGGCTTCGTGAGAGGCGGACGAGGGTGGGAGAGAAGTCATAGTTCGGTCGAGATCGGGTAGCTAATTATGTGGACCATGGTTTCTTTTGAGGTGGTGAGCGAGTGAACCGGTTTGTCTACGATATACCCAGCATAGCATTGCATTACCCTAAATTATATAAAGGCGCGTTGCGAGGAGTTTGTTCATTTGATGGCGCGCATGTTTTATTTAACTTGTTTTTCTACCTACTCCAGCTATGAGGCACCGCACGCCACTGTAGTGCTCCTAGCTTAGTTACTCATGTTTATTCGATATATCTTTCACAGGTATAGAGAACGAGGAGGGGAAGAAAAGAGCAAAGGTCTTGGCGGAACTCAGCCGCCGCTCGGCCCCCTTCACCGTCAGCCTTGCCAACCCTTGCCTAAGAAAAAGGCAACTCGACTAGACGGCGTCTTTTCCTTTCAACGCCTATTTCAAGCCATGCTTCCCGGGGTTCGACTTTCCAGCCCCCAAACCAGCCGTGAATCATGACTGGACTTATCACCTTCGTCGGCAATTGGGATTGGGCCACTCGATGCGCTACACGACGGTTAGTCGAAGCGAGCGAACATGTCCACTTATTACAGGCGCTCAGGCCTTGTCGATGCATCCACGATGTATAGGCTATGCATCTTTATAGACGCACACGGGATGTAGGCTTCTAAACTCAAAACTGACTTTCGCAGATTGGATCCTGATGAGCCGGTCACATTATGTACGTTGGTAGACCGAGGCATTGATTCATTCGTCATATCCTCCAGAAATTGGTACACAGAGTTCGCCAACAAGGCAGCTTCACCAAGCTAGTGCGCCCGATCCGTGAGCAAACCGGTAAGGGCATAATCATGACTTCTTTTACTCCGTGGCTTGATGTGAGCCCAGTGGTAACTCAGGACTAATCTGGCAGAAGAGGGGGCTTTCGGCCAGATAAGAAGATGAATGTGTTTCAAATGGTTCTTCCTCTCTTCTCTTCCTAACAGTGTGTTTCCGTTCTAGAAAACCTCGCGTCTCATTGTTAGACCGGCCATACACAGAACGACATGGCCCACAACTCTTTGAAGCGTCCGTCCTTTGGCGACATTGTCCCTCTGGGGGCTCTCTACGATGCCAGGACTGACTCCTTCCTCTCGGACCAACTTCTACAGAGCTTTCCACCCCCGGCATCCATTCTCGTCACAGACAAGGCTTCAATTACAGTGCAACTCTCCGAGAGCCATACATATTATGATAAGCTGGCTCTGCTTGGAGCCAGTCCAGACCTGGGAGCCAGTTTGCTAACCGGACTCAATGCATCCAAGGCTTCAGCATGTTTCCTGACAGAGGATCAAGGAGCAGAAAGTAATCTTGCAGTGGCTCTGTCCCTCAGGCACTGTGTGACCACTGTTCACGAAAAGCTCAACTTTGGTGCCAATGAAGTAAAGGCCTCAATCAACTTATCATGTCTCCAGCAGTCGCAGGCCACCCATGTCGTCGCTGAAATCACATATGGCTTCCAGAACATAGTCACCTCCTCATGTATCAGAAACCCTTCTCAGCCTGGACATGAGATTAGACAATATTTGCACAACCATCTAGCTGCCATGGAAGATGGTATCCTGCGAGGCCAGGTTACTGACCCGGGCTCGACACCTGACAGAAAACCTACTGATTCTATCAGCGTCCTGCTGTACTCTGACCAAGTTGCATCAACAAAGGCACATCCTACCGACTTTCGAAGCGCAAAGGATTTCTTGTTGAATTCTCGTGACCATGCCGCAAAGTTCAATGGCGGCAAAGGTATCCCTCTCACATACACGTTACTCCCAGTAGAGTGGCTATCATTCATTGCATCGATCGAATTACCATCGACATCACAGTGGGTGCAACCTGATGCGGACTACTTGGCCGACTTCTTCGGCCTCCTCGAGGACAATATCCAAGTACGAAAGAGGCTGCAAGATTACTGGTCATATCTGGGCAGACACAAGCATCTTGTCCCACCGCAACATTTGGACGAAGTTACTGCTCAGCTCAACCGAGCAGTCGCAGTCACGAAGGAGATCAAGACCCAGTACGGCCAGCTATTGTACGCAGTCCGCTCCGGAAAGACACCAGCCAAGCAGCTATCAGGCCTAATCGACTCGTTCCGGAACGGAGGTTCTTCTCCAACAAGTTTGCTGTCCGTCGTCGACGTGTATACGCGGAAGCTGGCATTTATTGACCTAATGACGTCTAAGGGCGCCGTATACTTTCGTGATGGACAGCCACTAGATCTTCCCAAGGGCAATGTGTACACTCTTTACTTCACTCGAACTTGTATGGCAGACACACAGCTGTGGAATGAGAATTCAGGCCTGCTTGAACAGCTGCTGGACGACAATTCAAGCAAGAAGACGATTCGAATGGTCGACTGTGACGACTCATCGCGCAAGATTCAGAACGTGACGGTCAGATATCACCGAGATCGTCAGTTGATCACTGGTGACCTGCGCAGGCTGCGCCAATTCCTCAACGACAAGTGTCTGATGCGTTTTGACGATCGTCACCTTGATTCGTGGGGAGTCAAGAAGCCGTTGGAAAGAAAGCCGATGAGGTTGCCGTGCCCAGCGTTAACTTGCGATCCCCAAGCCGCGTGCAGTTGGATCTGCTCTCGATGCTACTCTCCAATCGACTATGGGTTCCAGGACGGGTATATGTACTGCGACTGTGGACGCACTCAAACACGATACTGGGCTTACAGGTGTAATGCCACTCATCATGGATCTGACTTTATGCGATACGACAACCGCCATCTGAGCCACTTGTTGAAGGGTCTTGAACCTTTCGAGGAGCTCAACATCCTGATCTTGGGTGAGACGGGGGTTGGGAAAAGTACCTTTGTCAATGCTTTTGTCAACTATTTAGCCCATGAATCTTTGGATGAGGCGATTCAAGCCACTGACATTGAGCATGTCATTCCTTGCTCCTTTGCAACTCAGACTATTGACGAGACCGACTCACAAAAGAAACTTGTCCAAACTCAGATCAAAATTGGGTCCGCAAATGATGAAGAGTTTGATGGCTCCAAAGGCCAGTCCGCCACGCAAAAGACGCTGACTTATCCAATCTTTGTCGGATCAACCATGATTCGTCTCATCGACACTCCAGGGATCGGCGACACTCGAGGGGTGGAGCAAGACCGGAGGAACATGGCAGATGTTCTGTCGGTTCTTCGAAATTACAAGGAGCTTCACGGAATTCTGGTATTGTTGAAGCCAAACAACTCTCGTCTGAACGTCATGTTCAAATTCTGCATCAAAGAGCTGCTCACTCACCTACACCGAAACGCTGCCCAGAATATGGTCTTCGGATTCACCAATACTCGTGGTTCCAACTACAACCCAGGCGACACTTTCAAACCACTCGAGGCGCTATTAAGTGAATACAAAGATGTCAAACTAGGATTGTTCCATGACACGGTATACTGCTTTGATTCGGAGAGTTTTCGCTACCTCGCGGCTCACAAGCAAGGCGTGAACCTTGGCAGCTTCGATGACTATGTCCGCAGTTGGGAGCAGTCGGCGACCGAGTCTCGGCGGCTTCTTCAACACTTCCGAGGGTTGGAACCTCATCAGGTCAAGAATACCTTGAGCTTGAATGAGACTCGCCACATGATTCTTCAATTGACCAAGCCAATGGCGGAGATTGCGCAGAAGATCCAAGACACCATTTCTCTGAATGAGCGAGACGCGGAACTTTTGCGCAACAGCAAATTGAGTAAGGTTGACATGCTTCAAAAGTTGACAATACAGCAGTCGTCTGTTGTTTTCACACCAGTGCAACGACCAAAAACAGTGTGCAGCAATGCCAAATGTATTGAGAAGGTGGACACTCTAGGGCCAAATGGGGAAGACACCATTCACACGAGCCTGTGTCATGATCCATGTTGTTTGACGAATGTTCCTGTTGAGAAGGTGGGGACACCCGAGTTGATCGAGTGTTTTGCGTTCAATCATACACCAAATTGTCTGAAATGTGGCCACCATTGGACCGAGCACAAGCACATTCTGTACGAACACAAAGGGACGACGAGAACGATCAAAGACCCCAAGGTAGAGATGCTGCTCAAGGACAACGCGCAGGTGACGACAGTGATCGAAGCTGCGATCAAAAGTAAAGAAGCCATGATTGCCGAGTTCAAATATGAACACAGGGAGATCCAGAAAGCAGCAGTCCAGTTCAGTCTTTGGTTGAAGCGACATTCAATCACCCCTTACAATGATGCCACACTGGAATACCTTGATCATCTCATCAAAGAAGAGACGTCCAGAGTGCAGGTTGGGGGGAATAGAGCTCGTCTGGATGCCTTTGAACAGTATCGCCGTGAGTACCAGGAATTGGTGAAGGTGTTCCAAGCGAACATTGGGCGAGGATCAGCTGAGGAGTCGATGGACGCCGAAGGAGTCGACAAGCTCATCAAGCAGCTATACTCGCTCAAGCACTACGGACAGGACCTTCGCAAGCTGAGAGATGTGGTGGTCATCGCACATGCCGCAACATATCGAGAACGTCCTTATCGTGTGAGATGGAACCGAGGATACGCCATAGGGTATGAAAGCATGGAGCCTGGATCTTATGAGCCGATCAGAATTTCCAAGACCTGGGAACGGCCACGAAACCCATTTGGATTTCTAGACAGATCCAGGCATAGCAGACATCAGTCAAGTGGGGCAAGAGATCCACACATCGACCCCTATAACGAGAAGGCAGGATATAACGAGAAATCAGTGTACGGGGAAGAGGTTAACGAGAAGGGAGAGCTTCAGCCGGAGATGTCGAGCCCAGGGCAAACAATAACTTCCGCCATGGCCCCTCCATCATATTTTGAGGCTGCAATTTCGCCCCAACATTCAGGGATTGGTTTACATGGAAGACGGTTGGGATCTCGATCATTGAGCAGTAAGTTGTCGAGCAAACTTTCGCTGCTTTTCAAGTAAAGATAAGTCACGTGTGAAGACGGATTAGTCAGGGTGTTTGGAGGGAAGGTTGGAGTTCTGCTGGGATGCGCCTTCCTGTGAAACAGGATGTATTCCGTAATTACAAGAGGTATCTTTTGTACTTAGCACTGCTACATAGTAATGAGGAAGAGGTGAAAGGAAGACGCGACGAGGCTGTCGTTTTCTTGGCAATGACATCATTTTTGTTGGTCTTGGGAAGTTTCAAAGTCCCTCACTCCAAATCGACGCCATCTGCACCCTTAGAGAATCTCGCAGCTTTGTCACCTCTCCCGAACATTCTCCCCTTCTCTTGCCACGAGGCTCAACAAACAAATGTCTCGTTTGGCCACGACGCACCGATTCTCTAATAAGATGGATGTGATTTTGAGAACTGCCCTGTAGCATCCTCTAACCCTCATGCGTTTCACCACCATGAATCAATCATTGATATCTATGCCGTGGGTATGCGCCTCGTGCGCGAGACGATTGACGTCCTCTGCAGCTGGCCTGCATTCTACATCCTCCCCGATCACTTCCCTCTGGCGCAATAAGGCCATTGGGAATCTCGGACGCCCTTCTAGACGCATGCTGCATAACTCAACCTCGAGGCTCGAATCCTCCGCTCCACGGCAGGCTGTTCCGCTCGGAGATTTCTACACAGACCTTCTTTCCACGCCACTTCCCAAGCAAGACCATACCGTCAGTACCCTACCTGTATTTGTTCAGTCTGGAGATGAGACAAAGGAGGAACGAGCTAGGAAGCTCTTTGGGACTATGGAAAGATATCGTAGTCAGATATCGGAAGAACCAGATGCAACATGGCGAACAATCAACGGCGTCCCTGTCCCACCTCGTCCGGGTGAACCAGACAATTGCTGCATGAGTGGCTGCGTACATTGTGTTTGGGATGACTACAGAGATGAGGTGGAGTCATGGGCCGAGATACTCAAAGCAGCAAAAGCTAAAGCTCCCAAGCGGACTACCGATGACGCGATCAAAGCAAATATGCCTCGCGCTGAAGTCAGCGAAGCAAGTGCGAGTATGGACGACGACGGAGGGGGAAGTGAAGGTCTATGGACAGAGCCCTCAACAGATCCGGACAGTCTGTTTCAAGAAATCCCAGTGGGGATCCGAGCATTTATGGCGACGGAGAAGAAGCTTAAAGAGAAGAAGAGGGCGAAGAAAGAACTGTGACACTTCTTTGAGACGAGCAGAATAGTGGCTTCAGGCGAGTAAGCTGGTACATGTCCAGCTAGGTATATCATGAGGACTTGCATAGGACGAAGCTCAGACAGGGCACCAGGCTGGTCAATCGGCGGAGCAGTCAATACTTGGAGCGATATCGACGACCAAAACGAAGACTTACGACTTATTAGAATCAGCAGCGACCTTAGATGATACCTACTCTGAAAGAGTTTATGTTCATTCAATAGCAATAGAGACATCACGTGCCCAGGCTACAAAAGATAAGGCATTCCGATGACCGGAGGACCATGGGGGTATCGGTCTAGGCTCTAGTAGCCCATAAGTTTAAGTAAGCAGGTCAGGTCTAGGCTCTGGTTGCTTATACAAATGGGGAACACGGGAGCACCCTGGACCCCGCGTTCCATGCCCATCGATGTCATCTTCTCCACCAGCCAGAGTTCGATCCCCGGCTTCTCTCTCATAATCCGCTGTCTGAGCTGCTATTTCCGGGCGAGTGATGAGCCCTCCGCAAAAGTGACAAAGGAATAACCACATATCAAGTCACTGATTTCATCCCCAGGGTCTTGATGCTTTACTGCCCCTGTGCCTGTGATTTCCAAGCAAGCAAGTCAAACACGAGGAAGTCGCCGTCACGTGCGGTGCATCCATCACATCGTAAGGAAGGACCAACACTGAAAACCTCAAATCGAGTAAGTCAACCTCAAAGCAAGGTTAAGGGATCGAGGGACACACCAGGTATTTAATGGGCATTGAATCGCCCAAATCTGGACTGTCTCAGCATGAGAATACTCATCTCTTCACTACGATCCATCTCCGCTATCCCATCATTTACAGTTCCCTTTGGTCCAGTCCCTCTACTGTCCAAAAGAAGACGACAACTACTCTACCCATCATACCCTGACCATCTCCACCGAACACTCCCACACGCAAGAATGTCTACATCAACTCCCACAGCCGACCCATGCAGCCCACGCCGACCGTCTCCTCCCACTCATGTCCTCGAAACAGCTCTCCAGGTCCAGGACGTGGTGGCATCGACCAAGTTCTACAAGGATCTGCTAGGTATTGAGCCTGATTTGAACACTGTGAGTAGCCATCCGAGACTATCTCCTTTGCAAAATGTTACCCAACCTACGACATCTCTTCTTAATCTCGCTAACATTGGGAATTCTTCTCCCTTCATCAGCCACGCATGTCCACCTTCCCCTTGGGAAATACTACACTCCTCCTCTTCCAACTCAATGCCACTGCCGACGACAGCGTCCTGCCAGAATCTCGCGGCACTATTCCCGGCCACGGGCCCAGCGATGATATCCTTGCACTCCTCAACCAGACTCAAACTACAGAAACCGGCTCCTCCCCGGCTTTCCTCAAACAGCATTTCTGTCTCGCTGTCCCCTCACGCGCCGACGTTGAGACCTGGGAAAGGTATATGGCAGCCACCGGTGTTCATATAACTGGTACTGTAGACTGGCCAAGAGGTGGTAGGAGTGTCTATTTCGCCGATTTGGATGGTAACGTTGGCGAAGTTGGAAGTCGTGGCATTTGGGCTCATTACTGACCAGAAAAGAATACATGTTGTCTAGTACATCTAACCATCATCTTCATATCTCGATGATTCAAGCGATCTCTCTGCATCACCCACCGCCCACCTCATTCAATACCCCACCGTCCAATTTAACCACCTCGCCATTGACATAGCCACATCGTGCAAGAAACACTACTCCCATAGCCATCTCCTCGTCCTGGCCTGCTCTACCTGCGGGCACCTCGTGACCCTTATCCTTAACCTTCTCATCCGGCATGTGGGTCTTATTTCTCTCATCACTCTCCTTCATTGTCATCTCGGAAGGGAAATATCCTGGCGCGATACTGTTGACACGAACACCAGTCTTTGCAAACTCCTTGCTCATCATACGACTCAAATGGACAGTCGCGGCTTTTGCAGCATTGTAACTAAAGTGGGCTTGTGAATCGCGCATGATGCCGGACATGCTGCTGATGACGATGACTGAGGAATTGTGTGAACGAGGTGCCTTTTGCAGTAAGGGCAGAAACGCCACCGTGGAGAAGAAGACACTCGTCACGTCCGTGTTGAAGGTCAAGTTCCAGTCCTCGACACTTTCCTGCCAGAGATTCTCCTTCATTTGGGCCGCGTCCTCCGTGTCAGGGTGGCCCTTGGCTCCAGACACTCCAGCGGCCGCAACCACCAGCGACAGATACTTCTCCTTGGAAGTGATCTCGGAACATAATTTCTCGAGGTCAGACTTCTTGGTCACGTCGCATGGTCCAATCGGGATGATTTCTCCGTTGAGTTGGTCTTGACTCGATTTCGGCGTGTGTTCTTTCGCAGCACGTTCCAGTACCTCCTTGCGTCGTCCTGTGATGTACACTTTGGCTCCTGCATATCAAATTAATGAGTATGTGGGATCAAGTCATTGGATCATCACAATTCAGAGACAAACGCCAACGAACCATTTGCCGCAAGAGCCTGCGTCGCCATTAATCCAATTCCAGTGCCTGCAGAGGTCACGTCAGTCACTTGATTTTTCTATTGGCAGTCTAGCCTTGTTCCAGAATGCATTTACCACCGCCAGTCACTAAACAAACATATCCTTTCATGGAAAATAGATTCTGCACGTGAAGTTCGTCGGTTGACGCCATGGCGGCGAAGTCCTTCTTACAGGGAGTTAGGTTCAAGAATAGGGCGAGGAAGAGAAGCAAACACTTTCAAGACACTCTAGAAGTAGCGCATTGCTCGACAAAAAGAATGTATTGTAGTTAGAATGTCGAGAGGAGAGAGATTCATATGATTGTAGTGAGACACCGAAATGCTCGTGTGGTCATAATGTGACGTCACAGGTTTGTGATGACACTCGATTGATTTCTTCATCGACAAAAGAGAGGCATCATCATCAACGGAATTTGTATCCGTAGCCTTGAAAACCCCTGTTGTTCGACAGCCTACACTGCAGTACCCTCCTCTATCTTCGGTTCACAAAGCTACTTGTCATTCTGTCCACCGTCGATACAGTGTTGTCCATTCTTTGCACATGTCCTTGTCGTAGATGGACATGTCTCGCTCGGAGGGAAGTGTGGCAGGTTGATCCCCCTGGTTTGATAAAAGAGGCGCAGTACCTGATGGACTAGCCCGTGTCGCAACGAGCATAGTCGTGGCTAAGCGGGTGTTCTTCGATGGCTAGATAGAAAACACCTCTCAAAGCCGGTCATGCTCTAAAGTTCACAGAATGAACTCAGAACCGCTGCATCCTGCATTGCAATGACTGCAGTGTATGTCCTGGGAGGCCCATAATTGGGGACCGTAGCTTTTGCTCTGGAACTCCTATTCCAGGATTAAATCTCGGTGTCACGCCAAGCTCTCTTCGTTTTGAAGAGATCCTTCGCGTTCCGAAGGCAGCACTAGAAGCTTCACTTCTGGAAGCAGACTTCAGAACAGAAGTGGGTGTCCTGGCAGAGCGCTCAAGTAGCCAGAGCCAGAGCGGCCATGGCACGGACTCCAGCTTCTGTCTTGTGTCCTCCAATAAACCCACTGGCATGGACAAAGACAGCGCCGTCCTCAACGGCATCCCCGAGGAGGGCATCCAGCTCGGCGTCTCTCACACCACGCCATGGCTCAGGAAGACTCTTTCGGTTCTCAAAGGCCGACAAAGACTTGCTAACAGCTTGAATGCGCCACTTGGATCCAGGCTCTTCTTTTTCAGGGTAGATGACATACAAGACTTTTTGACCCTCGGCAAGACCGGCTTCCTCTTCGATGTTGTAGAGATGTTCCTTCCATGGAACCCCGGCACGAGGCAGCGTGAGCAGTTGTCCAGATGGGTGATTGCTGGCTCTTGCGTCAAAGGCGGCTTTGACAATGCTTCGCGCAGGCAGCCAGGCAGTCGCAGCCCCGTGGAGTTTGCGGAGGAAGGAGTGGCCCATGAGGTTTGACGCTTGGGTGAATCGATAATCCTCCTCGGCCTGGGGTTGTTCTGCGGTGTTTCTCGATGCGGCGCCGAGAGCAAGAGGGTCATCGTGATTGAGGTCACCGACCAAGCTAGCAAGTGTGATTCCCCCATCTTTGAAGCGTTTTTGTATACCGGCAGCGGTCAAGGCAGAATCATCATATTTTGAAACTCCGTTGTCGTTGGCGTCGACGGCCTCGACGAAATCGTCATAGAGCTTGTTGTAGAGGAGAGTAACGTCAGGGTGATCGAGAGGGAGGGACACATGCTGTGCAATGATGGCCTTGCCAAAATGCATGTAGACCAATCCAGCGGAGGATAATTTGGTGTTGTGGTCAGGGAAGGAAGTGTTGAAGGTTCGCTGATGATGGTCGAAGCGGTTCTTAGACTCGTCGTATTCGCCACCAACATCGACCACGGTGTGGCAAGCGTCAAGAACAGTCTGGTCGCGAGTGCGAACCACTGAGGCGGAGGAATATTGTGGGAGCAATTTCAGCATGTAAACTGCCAGGGCTTCGTCGGCGTGGAAGTGGCCATTGTGGGTGCCAATGACGACGCCATCAGCTTTGACGCGTTTAGTCGTAGTTTGCGCCATTTTTACAAGCCAGCGAAACATAAACCACGGCAATATTGTGTGGGATATTGAATCAAGTTCAAGATGGGCTTGGAGGAGAAACTGCGTATACCATAATTCATCAATAAGAATTTGGAGTACCGCCGCTTTGACCTGGTCACGTGCGACTTTTACTATGGTCAGCAACAAACGATTCGCTCTGAATTTCCTACCACCAGACATGTGATAATAGAGGCAATGGTTGCAAAATAAAGAAGAAGTGCAAATATTAGTAGTACATACATTCCATGACGCTCCAGCTCATGAACCTATCGGGACTGTTACCTAAGACCTAAATCGTTATATCAATCGTCCTGCCCTCCGTAACAATAAAATCTGCCTTGATTAAGCGAGCATACTCTTGCAACCCTAGGCCAATGACGTTCAAGAAAGGCCATTGGACATTGCATCGAAACATCCGAGACCAGATGCGTAGCACATGGAGGGCCAGCTCCGGGATGGGCAGTGCGTCCACATATTCGGTCTTGTCGACACTTGTCTCATCTTCATCGCCCGACTCCTCACTATCGCTCGATTCCAGTGCTTCTTTGACGATGTGTCGGAGCCAGAGTATCATGCGGCTCTCGTTTTCTGCGGAATTTGTCAGTTTCTGAGACCACGACAGCATCTGCTCTGGCTATTTGCCGAGATGATCACCTCAAAGGGGTTGTAAAAGGATGACTTACTACTGATTGCTTCGGAGCGAGTGCCGTGGATTGCAGTAAGCCATTTAGATAGCAATACCGCACATTCCAGACTCGACAGTGCGTGCCGAATGCTCCAGAAAAAAGCCTGGCTCCTTCCCACAGACTCGATTCCAAGGCGAACCGGTAAGCTTAGTGCGTGAATCGCATACAAAATTGCTGGTAGGATGCGATGACCACGGCGAACTGGGGGTGACTTCATCAGACTTGTCGCTATTCGATTCTTGTCTCGAGTTTCTAGGCTGCGGTGTGGCCCAAGTAGAAGATGTAGCCGTACATACGCCAGACCAAGTAGTGCGCTCGAGGTGAAAGGGATCGGGCCATTTGCGTTTCGAGGGTCAAGACTAGACTCTGGAGTCTTCTGCCAGACCACCGTCCAAGATCTAAGGGCATACCTAATCAATTATGTCAGCGACTTGAATAGGTTACTTCTTGCAAGATGGTCGAACTCACTCCATCTGGTCAAATTCGTTGCGAGACATGGTGGAGATCTGATCATCTGTCGGGTTAGACACCTCGGATGCCAACAAGATTCTCTGTAATAAACCGTGTAAAAGAATGTAGTTGCCAAACGGTGTGGTCATTGGAATGGGTGGACTATCGGTCTTGGATGTGTCGAAAAGTACTGCCAATGCTTGTTGATAGTGCATTTGCTCCGAGTGCACTTCTGCTCGCGCTGCCCTCCATTCTTCTTCCGTGTTGGCCTTCCACTCGGCCGTCGTGCATGGGAGGCGGATATCAAATTGGCTGTTGAGCAGGTAGGGTGAAACGTTGTACGCAATGCTGAGGGTCTCGAGAAATGTGAAAGCGACGAGCTGGGCACGTCGTTCGCTTTCGGCACGAGCCCACTCTTTCCAGCCTAGGCCAGTGGTATCATCAGACACGGGAGTCAATGTCGCAATCTCGCGCAAACATTCCAGGACCACACTGGATAGACGAAGACTCTCTCGGAGGAGGTCAACTCCCTCCCAGGCTCCGTATCCCATGAGAGTCACTGCAGCTGCCAGGCACTGATGAAGAGCCCATTGCTCTTTCCACGAATCCTCTTTCTCCCCCAAAGTATTTGCAGCCGAAACCCTTTTCAACCTCCTGCTCCGGCCGTAATCACTTCCTGCTGAAATCACGGAAGCTGGAGATGTTTCAGATTGGCGGACCACGTTCTCACGGTATCGTCGCAACCTTTCCATCAGAACAGCTCTACCAGCGTGGAAGAGCCGGTCGGCATTGCGATGCTCAAAGACGTACTGTGCGCCAGTGGCCGCGAAAGCAAGAATCGCATCCGGGGCGAGGTCTTCAAACCTGGCCGTAGGAGCATGAACGTGAGGGAGATGGCTATGAAAGCCGTCGAGGAAAGAGGTCATGTACCTCGTCAAACTATGTTGCGAGGGGAGATAAAATCCGGGTATCACATCCCTGAAATCAGCTAGTTGGGCCTCGAGCCATGCTCTCTGTTCTCTCGTGATACTGCGCAGTGGCGTTAGAGGAACCTGGGCTGGACCAGTAGGTACTGCAGATTGTGAGCTTGCGAACATTGCCACAGCTGGATGTAGGCGACTGCCAGGATCTTGCTGAGAAGCGACTTACTAGAGCTGGCATCATCTCTCGTGTTCTGGTCGATCGGAGGAGGTGAAGGGAGCCATTGAGAGGAGCGAAACGGAGAAATCGGTCGACTTCCAGATTCAGCTTGCGGGATGTTGTTTGGGGCATCGTCTGGTGGTTCATTCTGAACGGCCATGGGCTGAAGCCGGGGGTCTACCAAGGGCTCATTCTGGACAGGATCGAAAGTGACAAAATCTGTGAGAAGGCCCATGCTGTCCATGAAATTGGCTATTTGTTGGAGGTGGGCATGCCCTTCTGGAGAGGTTTCGAGGAGGGTGTCAAAATCTGGCAAACTACTTAGCAACGCTCACACTTCTTTGGCCATCTTACCTACCCACGTCATCAAACGTGTGGCCCATCATGAACGGCGTTGCTGTGGGTGAGAAAGGCGTCGGTTGCTCAAGGACTGGTTGTGACTGGTGGCTCGACGGGTACGGTCCAAGTACATCTGGAGTAGGAATAATGTTCTGTCCATTATGGTGATTGGTGAAGTTTTGATGACCACCTGCAGGCCCGGGTTCAGCGACAGTCTCTGATGGACCAGCAGCGCTAGCTCGCATTGACGTGAGGGACTCTTCATGGCTTAGTCGACTTTGGAACCTCTCTGGATGCGATAAACGAATATGTCTTTTGAGCAAGTCCTGGCGCGCAAATGGAGCGCCACATTGACAACGGAAAGGCTTCTCCTTGGTATCTGTACTAAATCGTCAACATGAAACCACTCTTATTTTGTGATAGACACTGACGGGTTCTGAGATGCCGATTTAGATGCTCCGACCTCTTGAACGCTCTGCCACACCGGTGGCAAGTGAATCGGTCTGACGCATTCTCTGTTCTATCACCTGTGTCGGGCACATGGTTTCGTGCAGACCATGTTGAGAACAAAGGCTGAGCCATGGTCTAATGCATGCTTCCGCGTCCACAACATGAGGTCAAGCCATGATGAGGTTCAAAGATAATTATCGACGATGACATCTAATAATGTCGAGCCGAACCTGTGGATACTCTCGCTTTAGGCGTTGCCAAATCAGCGTTCTAGGCAACAAAGTACATTCGAGTGTTGTACAGTAGTGGCTAAAATCTCTTAAAGGGCACGCTTTCGGGCGATTCTGGGTCTGGGTCTGGGTCTTGAAACGGTGCATATCCAATCGACTGTATTGGGAGGGCCACCTCGTGCTGCTAGGCAACTGAGGGGCGAAAAGGCCCGAGGGGTTTGAGGCCCGGGGGTACTGACGTGGACTGACAGACACACTGAGTACTAAGCTAATCTCTTCCAGGGTATCATCAAAGATCTGCAATCAGTATTCCAGTCTTGGCCCAAATAATGTTTCTGGCTTCAGGATAAGAAGAGCCGCCTTGCAGTAGTGGTCTGCAGAGGACATTGCGGAGATGTGCTACTAGACTATCATGAGACCACTCACAAGGTTTCCTTTGATCATTCAGGACCTGACTTCGGCAAGGACGGCCCTGACGACAAGGGAAGTCAAGTGAAGCATCTCACGGGCCAAGTTGGAGACCACGTCCGCACTTTGCTTGGGCGGCTCCACCAGTTGGGGTCAGGATACATCTTTAATCTTCAATGCTTCTTTGGCCGGCTTGGTGATTCTGTAGATATCTTGATCATCACCAATCCCCACAGACTTCCCAGAGACAGTACACTACTCACGTACAATCGATTCATCATGGGCAAGAAACGCGTATTGATCAGTTATGGTGTTGACGTCGACGCCGTCGCAGGCTGGCTAGGCTCCTATGGGGGAGAGGACTCGGTCAATGACATCAGTCGAGGTAAGACTAATCAGCTCTGTAACAGAAGATCAAGTCTGATTCTCCCTGAACCCTTCAGGTATCTTTGCGGCCACTGTAGGAACCCAGAGACTGCTGGCCATGTTTGCCAAACACGACATCAAGACTACATGGTTCATCCCAGGCCATTCCCTGGAGTCATTCCCAGAGGACATGGCTGCTGTGCGTGATGCTGGCCATGAAATTGGTCTTCACGGATATTCTCACGAGAACCCATCCGACATGACTCTAGAGCAGCAAAAAGTGGTCTTGGACAAGACATTCCGTCTACTGACCGAGTTCTGTGGAAAGCCACCTAAAGGAAGTGTGGCTCCTTGGTACGTTTTCTATACCTGCCAATTTGTCCAAACACACTCAACATATATATTGACCTCTATTGCAAAACAGGTGGGAAACTAGTGCCGAAGGTGCTCAGTTGCTTCTTGATTACGGAATCGAATATGATCACAGTCTATCACATCACGATTGCCAGGCATACTGGCTACGAACTAACGACACATGGACCAAGATCGACTACAGCAAGCACCCAGATCACTGGATGAAGCCATTAGTCAAAGGCCAGGAGACAGGTCTAGTTGAAATTCCAGGAAACTGGTATATCGATGATCTCCCACCGATGATGTTTATCAAGAAGGCTCCCAACAGCCACGGTTTCGTCAACCCTCGCGACGTCGAGGACATCTGGCGGGATCATTTCGATTACATGTACCGCGAGTACGATGAGTTTATCTTTCCCATCTCTATTCATCCGGACGTCTCAGGTCGACCTCACGTGATTCTTATGCATGAAAGGTATGTTACCAACCCCCAAGATCAGTCAAGATAGTGATAACTCTAACCACGGTTGCGCCTCTTCGTCAGACTCATTGAGCATTTCAAGAAGCATGACGGTGTCGAGTTCGTTCCCATGGTGGAGATGTCCAATGAGTTCAAGAAGAAGAACCAATTTCCAGAGGGCGCCTATCTCCCTCAAGATCCTACAGCAGTCTTGAACAGGGAGCCACTTTCCAAGTGAAGCATGATAGAAGATGAAACCGACGCTTAGTCCTCTCTAATGGCATTGATAATTCTCTCACTCCATGCTACATCCTATTGCTATCTCAAGCAAGATCTTGTTATACACACCTATCAGCTTACAGCGGTCTATTCCTCAAATTTGTATCCACCTATGCGATAGGAAGATGTTAGTTTCGTGATAGAAACCCCTATCTAGCCGAAACTCCAAATTGCCTCTTTTGGCCACATAATCTCCACTTCTCGCTTGTGTGATACTTCTGAGGCTTTAGTTTGGCTCACCACAAACTGATACAAATTCAGGTTTGCTTATCGTGCTTGGATTGTGGCGTGTTCAATACCATTACCATCGCAAGTTGACAAAGCTTCTGCAGGAATCACGCGGCCAGAGGCCGAATCCGGATCGTCGGAATCACAATTCAGTGTTGTGCATCGTTCTCTCTATGAAGAAGGACAATGGACAAGTGTAAATGCTCTATTAGAATGTCTACCTACCATGCTAGAGATATAAATATGCTTTATTCATGCTCGGTCCTTCACCCTCACAGATGTGACTGCACCGCAGCAGTTGCTCTGCGGTCTCTTGCCTGCTGGCCGACTTGGAAAAAGGCTGCAGCTTTGAGAACAGTCTTTTCGTCCCAGCGCTTCCCTATGATTTGCATACCAACTGGCAATTGCTGCCCAGTCTCATCGTCCCTCTCAAAACCGCACGGGACACTGAGAGCCGGATGGCCAGTGACGTTGAAGGGACACGTATTAGAGCTGAGGCCAATGGCCGGGTTTATCCTCTCCATAATGCCGGTTCTCTTTCCTTCTCGTTTGAGCTCAGGGTGCTGGGATGCCAGACCGAGAGTGGTTGGTGTGATTAGAACGTCGAATTGTTTCAAAGCGTCGTCATATGCTTGACGTAGCTGGAACACCTTGCGGTGGGATTTGGCTTCAATTCCGGGTCCATATTTTTCTTTCAGAAAGGTACTGCAGAAGACCAGATTCATGACTGTGGGGTTTGTGTCTGACAGTGCTTCGTACATCTCCTGGTTCGGTGGCCATTGGAGTCTCATGTGAGGGGGATGATAAGATAGGTATCCTGGTGTTTGCATAGCAACACCCCAATCCGACATGGTCGCTCGCGTTGCTGCAGTCCAGATCAATGGTCCGTCTTTGTGCATAGGCACCGAGACGTCGACAACTTGGGCTCCCATTTCTTGGAAAGCCTGTTTGGCGGACGAGTAGACATGATCACTGATTCTTGGGTCCATCCCTGGTATTTGGAAAGATTCTTTGAGCAATCCAACTCTAAGGCGACTTCTCGGCGGTGACAGAAGTGAATCACATTCGGCAAAGGACTCGCGTAGCAAGGCTGGATAATCGAGCACATTATTTCTCAAAGGTGCTTCGGCCGTCATCCGGGCGTCGATACCATCGTAGCCAGCCAGAACCTGTAATAGCAATGCGATATCCTCCAGGCTGTTGGCGATGGGTCCCACATGGTCAACCATCGGTGATAGTGCCATGACACCTGTGTAAGGGATCAAGCCGTGAGTGGCTTTCATTCCATAGCAGCCATTATAGGCTGCTGGGAGTCGAATGCTGCCTCCTTGGTCACCTCCGATAGCCATGTCGATACTCTCACCAAAGCTGACACCTTTAAGCTTGGAGACTTCATTGGAACCAATCAAGGCACCGCTGCCGCTGCTGCTGCCACCGGCACTGTAACCGTACGCCCAGGGATTCTGGACAGGTCCATTGAAGGACGTTGAAGAAAGAGTTGATGCTGAGTACGTCTCACATGTTGTGGTTCCCTTGACTGTCGCACCGGCCTTCAGAACTCTAGACACCACGGTAGAGTCGATAGTCGATATAGGGTAATCGACACCTTCCCTGGACAGGAGACTGGAGCGGGTACCGATGGTGGTAGGTAGTCCTCCCACGGCAATGTTGTCCTTGAATGCAATCGAACGGCCTTTGAGAAGGTTGCTTTCGGGACTAGCAGCTAGAAGAGAGGTCCGATGACTCCAGGCATTGAGCGGGTTGTCTTCAGGCTTTGGTCTCCAGAAACGACGTTCATTCACAGTTGGAACAGGGACCAGGTCTGGATGAATATAGTCGTCTATAGTTTCGACGTGTTCATAAATTGCCTCGGCAGCTTGCAACAATTTCAAATATGCATCTTCGTCAGATCCAGCCTCGAGGAGGATATTAAACCTGGCTGCCAATGATCTCAAATCCTCGACAGTAATCTGAGACCTATGAAAATTAAAAAATATTCCATATGCATTGAGGTAATATCAAAAAGAGTGCTTACTTGAAGTCCGTGTTGGGCAGTGCAACGGTCGACATGTTGAGGCCTAGTATTTTTGATTTCAATGATAAGCCGACTGTGCAAATTGAGATAACGGAAGTGAGAAGCGCGAGAGATATAGTAAGAGTTTCCGGTGGGGTTCAGACAAGCAAAGGGTTAGGAAATCAATAGTGACCGAAGTAGGCCAGTGCTTGGCCGTCTCACAATGCTGGCCGAGACTCTCCTATATAAATTGCTTGTAAGTTTATCTGTCTGTTTATGCTTCCCAAGTGAGATGGTCACAGGAGGTTTGAGTGGCGAGAAATTGATTTATGGAGAGGCAATTGCCATCGTATTGGACCTCTCCAACTGAAATTCCTAGCCCCGAAATCCACTTCTGACCGTGCTTCTAGGCGGCTTGACTACCAAGAACGTTCGTCGGGGTATACCGGTCAGTCACTTGAGGTATTCTGATTATCAATACTAGGTATTCAAGTTGGCAATTATAAGACACAATAAAGGTTGCTGTTGTCGTTCAGGGTTTTAAAAGATCTCATGGTCAAACCTGGTAGCATCCAGCAACCCGCAATCAGAATGTCGACACGTCAGCAACCCTTGGTGCTCCATGCCCATAGCACTGGACCGAATCCATTCAAAATTGCCATAGCGTTGGAAGCATTAGGCGTTGAATACATTGTGAAGTTCTGGGAGTTTGGTGATGATCCTCAAAATGGTGTCAAGGGCGAAGCCTTTCTCAAGATCAATGAGAACGGCCGGGTTCCTGCATTGGAAGACCCTCGGACCGGAGTGGTTTCTTGGGAGTCTGGGGCATGCATGAATTATATTCGTCGGGTCTACGACAAAGATGGCAAAATTGGTCCTGTGGGTACGACTGAACAGGACAGAGTGGACTTTGAGAAATGGGAATACTTCCTGCTCACCACACTGGGCCCGATGACCGGACAAACGAATTGGTACAGGTAAGAGTTGATGCCTTGTCGGAGTCTTAGATGTTCGGCTTGAGACTCATTGTCAATCAGGCACTATAACAGTGTCAAGAATCCAGATGCCCTAGATCGCTACTCTGCCCAAACAATCCGCTGCTACGATGTTCTCGAAGCCCAATTGAGCAAGAGCGGGGGGGCGAGTATTCTCCCCGGCCGCATCACCGCTGTCGACTATCATTTCGAGCCCTGGGTGCGGCAACATGGATATGCAGGACTGAGCCTGGAGGGGCATCCCAATGTTGGTAGCTGGTTGAAGAGCATGGGAGCTAGAGCTGAAGTACGCGCGGCGTATCAGAAGATCATGAAATCTGAGCCACCAAAATATTGATGGACGTGAGGCCAATACCATCCAGCTTATCAGTTTGTAGCCCTTGACCAATGGTTCCATCACTCAAACTACACTATTGAAGCGATGCTGTACACCTCTTGGACATCTCTTCCTTGAACAGTCTGGCTCCGACTTAGGCCATGCTAAATTACATCAAATCATGACTCAGGTTATCTATGGAGCCATCACCAGAAGCCCATGACGCATGGTGAAGCTATCAAGGTTTGGGTAGTATTGACGCATCCCAATGCTAGTCTACCATCAAGAGCAGGGATGCTCCAAGTATCCCGATTAGGAAATTTGGGGATTGGCTTGGCAGAAGTGCCCGAGTCGAGACATCATATTCACGTCACGTAATAAGAAACACGGGCCCAAAGACAAAAGAACATGACTGTGCTGCGAGTTCCCGCGTGATTTGCGGGTGACACACGGAGGAAGTGGACGCGTGCCCCCTGGCCACATGCCAACCCGATCTTGGTAGGTACTAGGTAGTTTCCCAGGATTATAGACATTTCTGGCCGTTGTATTTCTGGGGACATGCCACCCATAGTCTAGCTAGCCATTACTGGCACACACGCGCAATGAGATGATGTGAATGTGAGATGATACTAAATTTCGAAGAAAATGGAAACTGATCCAATATTTCATTTCCTGTAAAGTTTGCAACCCAAGCCCTCTAAATAGTGAAACATCACGAGACCATCTCAAACTCAGTCTATCTTCCACCAAGTAATATATCTAGTTCAACACGGTGCCGCTGTTGTCGGCGCAATCAAAAGCCTTGCCAATCTGTCCGTTGGCATAAGCGTCAATGATGGATTGGATGACAGAGTAGGTTCCTCCAATTGTCATGAACAATCCAAGCACGATAAGGAAGGCATGGATAGCGTAGAGGAATTTCTGTAAAATAGTTCCCTTCCGGTAGTGTGGGTGGTCGTAGCACCACAGCCAGCCAGGGAGAGAGATTGCCACAGGGGCGAAGCAAAGAGTTCCAGCGAGTCCCAACAAATAGTTGAAGATTGGCACGGCAGAAGAAATCAACCATCCGGCAATGGTAATTCCAAAGGTGCTTGCGAGCCATGTACCCCAGTTGATCAGACTGTTGTCTTGCAGATGGTGAGTATTCCGTAGGACGCGGACAAAAATGTACTTGGCACCGATATGGACGTAGAGCGAGGCTGAGATGGCAAGCCCAATGATGGCAATGCCGTAGCTGACCTTCTTGAGGGTGGGGCCAGCAGATCCTAGGGAGGGAGTGGCGACCCATCTTCCACAGTAGTAGTATACAACGACGGAGAAAGCCAGGTAAGCCGAGGTGACAATGCTCATAGTGACATAGACAGCCTTGTTATATTCGCGTGGCTTTTTCATCTCTGAAATGACGGGGAGGAAAGCGGCCGTGGCAGCACTTGAGACAAAAATTGCAGCTGCTGCGGTCATGCCTGCAACGAATGTTGGGCTGCCGATGACATGGTAACCAAGATCAAAAGGGCCAGTTTGAGGTGCAATGGCGGGCCTATCACGGGTAGTCACACCAATCTAGAAGGGAGATTCAGTCAGTGTCGAGTGACTAGACAAAGAGGACGTATCTGGGACTACTCACCACAATCACCATGACGGCTGTAAATACGGAGATGGTTCCGACCCAGGTGAGCCATGCGATCTTCTCGAATTTTCTCACACTGGCAAAGATTGCGACAATGACGGCAGCGATAAAAGTGAACCAATTGGTGCAGAGGGAATGGTTGGACAAGGCGTTCAGAGCAGCAGAAACACCAACGATTCCAGAACCAGCACAGATGATGTAGGCAGCAATGAACAAGAAGCCGACCAGCTCCTTGACAACGACGCCGCCCACGAGTTCGGCCATGTCGGCAATACTGTGGCAGCCGGCATGAGAGTTACGGAAGTTACCCTGGATGATGGCGCAGTAGGCATTCAGGAGTGTCCACGCGATGATGTTGATGGCACCGGGAAAGGCTCCTAGGGTGTACATGGCGGTTGGGATTGATAAAACACCGGTGGCAAAGATGACTGGACATCGAGGTTAGGAGACATGCGAAGGAACATGGAAGTCTCCAGACATACTCTTGAAAAAGATCATGGCAGCATGATACCAGGTGACTGTGCGAAAGTCGACCATGCCTTCGCCCTTCTTGAAGACCTCGAACTCATTCTCAGCGATAATTTCTTTGTCCACAGTGCCGATCATATCCTCAGACATGGCTGGCCTGACCTCGTCGGCAGACGTCTTGCTTCCACCCATGGCGACAGTGACTTCTGGTGAATGGTGTGGTGGAAATGAGAAGGGAAGTCTGCGATCGAAATTGTCGTTTCTCTCGTTAGAACAAGTATGAAGATCTTGTTCCCTTTGGTCGTTGAAGTGAAGGCTAACTATATATCATTATGTCCAAGGGCCGGGCAATGGATACCTAGAAAGGTAGATTCGGGGGAACCCTGGGGGCACGATTACTGGGTCAGTTCTGACTGGTTATGAAATGGATTCAGATCATCTGAGGTGTTTAGAGGGTCCACCGTGTGGAGCAGGTGGCAGTCACCAGGGAGAGGTGACAAGAAGCCGAATGGTCAAGGTCGATCTTATCAACAATAGCACTGGTGGCGATGCACTCCAATTTTACGGAAAGTCAAGCATTTGAGGTCTCCAACTCCCAGTTTAGTACACAGACAGTGGACGCTCAAGCCAATTGTCGAGGTGCCGCGACTCGAGCCCGTGAAAGTCAGTGGCATGTTCAATGACACGAATGGCTACCCGAACTCAATGTGGCAAGTTGGAGATATCTGATAATCCGAGGGTCTGGTCGCTGGTGGAAGATATTGACCCGCTTGAATGCTTCTGGAATGATAAGACATCCTTGCCAAGACCAAGGAAGTACTCAAATCCGGCCTCAAGATACGGTCTAAGTCGGATTTCAAGACCAAGGAGGCTCATTTCACATCTTGAGCCACGAATCCCATCAAGTTTCTATTAATAATCGTCTACCGACCAGATTTTGCCGGACATCAACTTGAGTAACAATGTCACCGGCGACTTTATTCCCTGGAGTTGCGGTGATTACGGGTGCTGGAGGAATAGGTATGTCTTGGGCTTGTCGAGGGAAGATGCATTTCTAACCTGGTCGAAAAAGGCATTGGAGCTCATACTGCATTTGCATTTGCGGCGGAAGGATGTACAAGAATAGCTATCACAGATCTGAAGGCGGACTTGCTTCATCAGACTACGGAGAAGATCAAGGCTCTGAATGGATCAGCTGAGGTACTTTCGGTGGCAGGAGACGTAACAGATTCAGAATTTGTCGAGTCATTCATGAAGAGTGTGGTTGAAAAGTTTGGACGAATCGATTATGCCGTCAACTGCGCTGGAATCTTGGGCAAAGATCAGCGGTCTGGGGAGATGGATATCTCATCATTTGATGCCATCAACAATGTCAACTATCGTGGATGCTGGATTTCATCACGAGCGCAACTTCAGGCAATGGTGCAACAGGACCCACTCCCTTCAAGCAAGCCAGGGCGACCAGGGTCGCGAGGAGCGATTGTCAACATTGCGAGTCAACTGGGAATTGTGAGCCGGCCCAACGCACGTAAGTAGAACTCTTTGCAAGACGAGTTGATGGCAGAGTGTGCTGACATCTGGCAGCGGCATATTGCGCGTCCAAGGCTGCGGTGATTGGGATGACCCGCTCAGATGCGATTGACTATTCGAAGGACGGGATCAGGGTCAACTGTGTCTGTCCAGGACTAATCAAGACAGCAATGACAACAGGGACCAAAGAGCTTGCTGAGTTGATGGAACCTGCCGTGCAGATTGCTCCAATGGAGCGAATGGGACTTCCTGAAGAAGTAGCAGACGCTGTCCTGTTTCTGTGTTCAGAGAAGGCATCGTTTGTGCAGGGACATGCGATGGTAGTGGATGGCGGGTATATCATCAACTAGGATCCATCATGTGCGTACGAAGTATATACAACAGAGATTCCAGGAGGGGCGGAGCGGGGTGGAGGGCGGCACGTGGGAACTCCATACATATTGCACCTTCCACGCGAGCAGAGGAAAGAGGAAAGAGGAAAGAGGAAAGAATGGTGTTAATGGAACAATAATGATCCGGCCAATGGATGATGATGCCTCAGGGTAGTTTTACCAAGATTCACAGAGCCACGAGAAGCCAAGTTGCTGGATGTCAGGACATGATAGCAGGATAGAGCCTTCGGGAGATTCAGTCAATACTCCGTAGTATGTTTGAAGTTTAGTAGGGTCACACCGCCAGGCCCCACGTGTCACTCACGCGTCGTCCGTCATCTGTCTGTTTGTCTACGAGGATGTTATGAACCCTGGAAAAAAAAAAGAATCTTGGTGTGGGCTGGGTGATTCGGTGAAAGGCCGAGGGGCGTAGGGGGGCACGTCCCAAAACTGGGGGCTTGATGGATAGGAAGCTAGGCAGGTTTAGGGATAGCGGAAGCCTGGAATCACTCCCACCAGGCCTAGAGCCTCATCCGCACTCTTAGCCTTTGGGCCCGAGGCGCCTTGGCCCACCTGGAAATATCCCCGGTGCCCCCAGTACCTCGCATTTTCTAGGCGGTGAGGGATGTTAGATGCGTGTTGATCGCACGGAATAATATCATCAATGCCCAAGCTGGAGTCGATATTGACACACACTCACACAAGAACCTTCATTTGCCTAGACGGAGGAAGGCAAGAGGAAGCGTGTGTAGTCTTTAACATTGGCTCGCAGGTGGCAAATCTCATCATTTAGGTAAAGTGATGTACGTAGTACAATCGAACTAACAGAATCACCACCACCAGTTCGCAGCTTTATCAACAGGGAAACCACAAGCCTGAGAAGCCCGAACCAGGCTTCAATAGTGGCCTACTAAGTAAGTACTACTAAGTTGGCTGGATACTAGGTACTTTACTCTCATTCTTAATCATATAAATTAGCCCGAGTTCCTGTTCATCCAACATCTCAACTGCATTTTTTATTATCCGACAACCTCAGTAGTTGATTACTTTACCCTTACCCCGGGTGCCCGGTCAATCTGGACCATCCACTGGCCAGAAGTGTCAAAAAAGCCAAAGTGCCAGGCCACAAGCGACATTCCTCATCTCTTGCCGTTCCTGCCCAGCCCTGCCACTCCACAGTCCGCCTGGACCTTGCGTGCGCCTTTGCCTGCGGTTTGCCTGCGCTCGGAACAGGTTCGCTGCACACGGCACACTACTAGGTACTTACTACACGAGATAAAGCATACCCAACGAGATCACAGCACTACAGCACCACAGCACCACACGCCATCACCATCCCATCGCCCCTTGTTGCCTTCAAAGCCTCACCGTCACCTCCTACTAGTCATTGTCATCTCCATTTTCTACCCGTCTAAAGTCCTCTATCATCAGACATCAACCTACGTCCTTGTCTGCAGCCTCTCGATCATTCCCCTCGTGGCATGTGACAATCTGTCCCTCCACTGTTAGCGTGTGTGCGACTGCCTCCACTCGATCGATTTTCATCAACACCAACACAATCTCAAACTCCCCGATCTCCCACCTCCACTACCACCGCAAGCCCTCAAGATCAAAGATTCCTCTTCGTCGCCAAACCCCTGCGCACATGCACGACCCCAACATTGTTGCTTCACATCTCCTCAGAACCTCCGCCGCCCTCGCCCTTTCTGAAAACCTCCCGCTTTCACCGCTCATTCCATCGACCGAATGTTCTTCTTTCGCGCCCTCTCCTCCCTCCTCTTCCTGACACTCATCATCCTACTCATCCCCCTCACCTTCGACATCGGTGGTCGCGATGCCGGTCTCGCCTACTCCCTCTCCATTGCATCCTACTACTTTGTAGTCTCCATCTTTCGCATCGCCACCCCTGATTCCTCGACCTTTCGAAGATCAATCGTTAACATTCTTCGTGGCTTCCAATGGGTCATACTCCCCGCCCTGTGCATTTGGGCTCTAGGCAGATTCTCTATCGACGGCGATAACAACAGTGGTTGGGTTGAAAGGACTTTCAGAGCAAAATACTACCCATGGAAGCCCGATACTACCTTTTGGAATGCCATTTTGGGTCCTGAGGGTCTGGTTGAGAACATTGCTATTGGCGGCTGGGATCTCCTTCTCCGCTGGTCTTCGCCAATCTTTCAACTGCTCGAGGGTTTCTGCAGTCTGCTTGTCATCCAAGCACTTGGTCAACTCTCTCGCTGGCTCGTCAACCGCAGTGAGTGGAGCGACTTTTGGTTGCTGACCTTGCTCGTCTCCGCCGCCGGCGTCGTCTCCAGCAGTGTCTACTTCCTCTGGCGTGTCCTACAATTCCCTGATATCTCCAATCTGGATTCCACCCTCATCGGCATCGCCATTGCCTCGGCCATCTTTCTTTGTGCCTATGGTGTTGTCTCTGGCCGCGGCACCGCAGTCGAGTCTTCTCTGCTCTTTGCCTACATTGTTCTCTGTGTCTACCAGATCTTTACCGATTACAAGCCCAACGATGTCTCTGCCGCCGAAACCGCTTCCTCAGCGCCGGACTTCCCCCCTCTGCCGCCAATCATCATGTCCTCCTACACCGCCATCATGCACGCTCTATCCACCTTGCCTGGTGCCCTCGTCAACACATTTGACTTTACCGCTGCCGCTTTCAAAGCTGTCACCCCGTCCGTCCTCATCTCGCTCGGCTACCGCCTGTTTGTCTTCTATGCCTCCACCCGCATCATTCCCGCTATCAACGAATCTGGTGCCCGGGCCTTGAGCATGGAACCCAGTCTGGACGATTCCAACGCCGGCAATCAATTCCTCGCTTTCCTCTCCTGGTTTTCTCCTAGTATCCTCATTGCCGTTTATACCAGTCTCCTGATGCAGCATTTCGCTACCACCATGGGTGGATACTCTCCTGGTCTGACTGAGTCAATTGGCGCTTGGTGGAGTGGCAATGGCCAGCCAGGCATGAATGGCAATCTTTGGAAATGGGTCAATCTGGTCGGCACCATGGGATTGTACGCCATCGAACTGTGGCTGGGCAAAGAGGACGACATTGATGGCGGGCACTGGAAAGTGGATTGAAAGACCCAGCCGACCAAGAACCAATCCATTCTTTCCACTTGGGTGCAATGCGTCAAACGCTAAGAATCTGCAAGGATAATGAAATCTCAAGCCCTCCCGAGGTTGACCTAGCTATAAGGTTGGTCACACAGCCTGCTCCTACGAGGTAGCCAGCGCAGGAAAACGGCCGCTTCTATCAACCATCACCCTCAAAGAAGACACGGCCGGCCCCTGCCAAACTAGTGGATATCATTCATTCCTCGAATCGAACCCTTCTGGACTTTATGGCCAGTGTGCGACTGGAGTTCGAATTCAGCAAACAAAGGACGAAACCTCTCTGCGCTTTTGCGCCTTTGCACCTCCGCACTTTATCTCAGTAACTGGTTTCAAGAAAGTGCTGTGCCCATGATTGAAACCAGCTACCACTCAGAGTACCAGATAACTTCTGGATTTCTGGACAGGGTTAATCGACGCTGCAAACTGGCCAAGATGAAGGAGGACAGTCAGCATGAAAGAAAGAAAACGAGCATCACAACGGGCTAGACTGTCTGGGGTTTATGTAGACAGATAGGACAGAGATCGGAATTGCATAGCTTGGACCAGATGATACGGGAGACAGAGAGAGAGATATGAAAGTGTTGATGATCACATGACGATTGAGTCATATTTCAGAGTGCAGTCAGTCGCAGAGGACCTCAAGATGTCCTTGGACGTGAGGTGTGGACCTGGCGTGCATTATCCTCTTCCTTGCATGGCTTCGATCTACGAAATTCTGGCACTAGAACAAGAACAAGAACACACTGCGTGACTGCAAGGCAGGGCATGGTATGGCAGTAGAAGATGATTGCTATGTGGACTATCCCATCGCCCGGCTTGGCCTGGCCTTGTCATTCTCGCATGCTACTTACAGCATGCCATGGCAGAACGAACGAGAGCAAAACACGCCATCCATATCTCTCTGACTTTGCATCCATGAACCATTTTGTTTCACTTCGTGCCCTCATCTACCATGTCAAAAGCCAACACCGCCCAGGATGAAAAGAATGTCTTGATCATGTGACCATAATTTCTGGCCCACCACGACCTCTCCCATGTTTGACAGAAACCTGATGCAGTCGGCTCCAGAGCTCCAGCCACCAGCCCTCAGCAACTTGGTCCGTCTGGTTTCCATGTCCCATCTGACCCCAGTCCACCTCAAGTCGTCCAATGATTGTTGACAAACGCCGGCTTAACTCCTGTCAACTCCTGTCGCCGTTCCAAAACGTGACGCCCTCGTCCCTCGAGTGGTGGGTCTCGCTCAAAGCCTCGTCTGTGCCATGGTATTGCAGAGACATCTCCATGGCAAACACGTCTCCACCAGTCTCTTCCCTCACACTCCCTGCGGCGAGTACGGATAGACATATGCTCTGTCGATGACGAAAGAGCCCTCTGGTGGCAGTTCCATAGTCACAACCATTCCTCATTGTCGACTTCCCCCTAGAGTATCATCACACACATCATCTGCGGATGGGGATACCTGCTTGGGCGTGCGGGGAACTAATACTGCGCTCCAGGATGTTTCTTTCGTCCCCATTGGCCTTGTCCTCTTCATTGCCGTCTCTCTCGTCCATGCTAGCATGTCGAGCCAGGAAACTGCTTTCTTTGATCGGGCTACGACCACTGGCTCCAGGCAAACCTCCTCCTGGGATACCGTTGATACTTCCTCGGTGCAAATTGGCAGGGCCTGGGTTGTCTGGAGAGGCGGCAAGGCCAGGCCCTCCTGGAAGGCCAACGTTGGACTCGGTGCGAGAGACGATATGGGTGAGTGGGCTCATATGAGGGATCTCATCTGCTTTCGGGTGCTCGGTGCCAATAGTGGTGACACCCGTATCCGAGGCTTTGCCTGCTTTGGAAAGGGCATAGTCCCCAGAATCGAAATACTTGCGTTCCTTCTCAAGGTCAGACACGGTCAACAAAACCACTCAGGCGCTTTACCTTCAACTTGTTCTGCAAAAGATCCTTCTTATTCGGTAGCTTTCCATACAAGCGAAACAGACGCTGCTCATCCGCAGACAATTTCTGACCATGTTAGTGTTCCTGTCCGTGTTGTAGAGTGGAGAGTAAGAACCCACCGAAACATCGATCTTGTTCTTTTGATGGGGATTCATGGCTGTATGTCCAACGCAGGTATACCGCTACAGGGAGAAAGACTCCGTGCCGCAGCGAGAAAAGATGTATGTATTCAACGAAGAGGGACTCCCTCAGGTTTGGGGTTGGTTCTTTTGTGCCTCTTCTCAAATTGAAGGTATGCTAAGGGAGTAAGAGAGCTTGGAGAGGAGGTTCGCAACGAGGGCCTTTGAGGTCTTGAAGTATGTGGGGGATAGGATATGTCGGCAGTGTCAAGGAGGTAGATGTGAAGGAGGAGGGGTCGATCAAGGCCCGAGCGCCGGTTGTTGTCAATGGCAATACCACAGTTCTCAAGTAAAAAGACAGGAGTCGAATCGAAGTGCTATAGGACTTTGGGATTCCAGCAATGTTTGGAAATCCTGACAGACAGGGTCTCTGAAATTGTGTTGGACAATCGATTGAGTAGAGGGAAAGAGAAGGGATGTGCCAAAGTGGGGTCGATAGCGAGTCGACAGGAGGCACGACAACGCCCAAGGGAAACTAGAGCTTTGTCGTAAGGTTCGGGAAGTAGAAGTGGTGGTGAGGGTTCGAGCGACTGGACAAGGATTGGGAAAGGTGTCGACGAAGATGGAGGATGGAGGTTGGCTGGCTCTGGAGAAGGCGAACGGGAGGACGCAGATGGAGTCTAGAGTAGATCAACTTGTGAGGTGCGGGAGTGAGTCTTGGACGAAGAATGAAGAAGTGTTGTTGGTTGGTGTTGCTAGCAGGAGCCACTGGCCAGTAAATCGCCCGCCGGGACCTGGCACCTCCTTCCTTTTGGCCTAGCCTCTCCGCGTATGCGGGAGATGACGACAGCCGCCCAATCAACGTGTTTGCAGTTGGCCAGACTGCCGTCACGTGAAACATAATTATTGCTAGGCTCCGGATCTTCTTGAACTAGATCGAATATGGTTAGATTCGTCTAATCCTACGCATATTCGCGGGGCCAACTGGTCGAATTTTATATGCATATTTGGAGTTGAGAAAACCTCATTGAACGCCTAGGCCAATCCGACCCAGACTGATTTACCTCAGAACCTGGTGTCATATCAATCATGACTGGGTCGACTCGGCCTGCCTACACTTTTGTGGTCGAGCACCTTGATCCTGAACTTGGCCCCTGGTCCGCGCTCGAATACAAGACCATCGCTCAAGAATCGAGGGCTGCCTCATGTCGATTCATTCTTTCATCGGTGCCTGATTCTCTACTCAAGTCTCAGGATCTTGAAGTACTTGTAGCCAATGGTGCAGAAGGCAGAAATGACTCGGTTGAATCGTATTTTGCCGACCGCAAAGACAGGATTTGTCTATTAGATCCGGCAGCTAAGCAGGAATTAAGCCCTGCTGATGCAGACCAATTTGATGTATTCTTGTTTGGCGGCATTCTGGGTAGGAGATCATCTTAGTGACTGTGCAAGCAATACTCATTGGTTTCTCTTAGGAGACGATCCCCCACGAGACCGAACAAGCGAGCTTCGGAAGAAAGGTTTTACTGGTCGGCGCCTAGGTCCCAAGCAGATGACTACCGACACGGCCGTACGAGTCACACGTATAGTCGTACTGGAGCAGAGTGCGTTTCGTCCCAACACTATCTCACTTCACTGCTGACCATCTCACCAGCACCTTTGGATAAGATCCCTTATGTTGATTTTCCCGAGCTGAAGATCAACGAGCACGAGACTACCGAGATGCCATTTCGCTATGTCACTGACAGAAGTGGCAAGCCAATCATGCCACAGGTACTTCATTTATAGGGCATCTCCTCCAAGTCATGTGCTAACGCTGTCGCTTTAGGGAATGGTTGATCTCATCAAAGCTGATGCGGACAAAGCATTTGATGGTCTTGAGTTCGCCGATGAGGTCGATGGCATTAAAGCCTTGAATGTTGATCGGTCTTAGAGCGCCCTATAAAATCAGAATCTTTGAACCATCTATACACGATGTGCAAGTCCTAAGCGATCTTGGGTGCTAGCCACGTTCCGAAGGCTGTCGCACTTGGGTGGTTTATGGTGACCAAGACTAATGTCTATTGATACTGGCTTGAAGTGAATCGCTGGCCTAATTCGGTTGGTATATATTACACTCGATCGATACGCATACCAGATTTGTGTACCAGTTGTAGCGTGACATATACAGCGGATCATAGATACCCAGAAGTCTACGTTGAATCATTTCTATGTTCTGACGAAATCTTGACCGCGGGGCGTGCCGCCTGAATTCAAGTTACTTTTTCTCAAAGCCGTGGGGCGGGAGAGTGACTTTCTGTGGCATTGATGTGACCTTGTCTCTTTATTCCATGGTCTTTTTTGCATGACTGTAACTTGACTTACGCCTATACACAATCTTCACCACTTCCTCTTTCTCCTCTGGCTATTTCTCTGCCCGGCGGCACCCTCATTCATCATGGTAGAAAAGGTCTATGCTACATATAATGATGTAAGTGCCAATCGCGTTATCTCAAAATTAAGGCTCGTGATTGATGGCCATGATTGACTTCTAACTCGACCACCTTTGTCTGTTGCACACTCGTCCAGGAGCTCTTCACTCACATTTTGCGACAGGTTCACAAACTCTGCCAGGATTCGGCACCCAAGATTTTGCAAGATTTCCAACCCAACCTCATGATTGCCATTGGTGGAGGTGGATATGTTCCCGCTCGAATTCTAAGGTATGGACAGTCCAACCTTTCCACCACCCTACGTATCTACATAGACCAAACCACAGTGAAAACTGACTTTCATTCCGACTCTAGGTCCTTTCTCAAACAACCGGGAGCCCCTAATATTCCTATTCAAGCCATCGGTCTCTCCCTCTACGAACAACTCTCCGGTTCTGACCCTGTTGAGGCTCCCGGCACCAAAGTTACCCGAACACAATGGCTCGACTTGTCGTCTCTGGAGATGTCCAACTTGATCGGCAAGAACGTCCTTATAGTCGACGAAGTTGACGACACACGCACGACGCTCGAGTACGCTGTCAAAGAATTGGAAAAAGATGTCGAGGAGGCCAGAAGACAACAAGGGCGGACGGAAAAGACCAAATTCTCGATATTTGTTCTGCATAACAAAGACAAGCAGAAGAAGGGCCATTTACCGGACGATATGATCAACGACAATCGGTACCTGGCTGCCGTCACTGTGCCTGATGTTTGGATTTGCTATCCTTGGGAGGCTACCGACATTGACGAGCATGATGCTTTGGCGGCCCAGAAAGGCGTGAAATGATGTCCTTTCATCGTTTGGTTTTTTAAGGTGTGATCTTCCGTTAGGGGCATGAACATAGAACACCGCAACCAGAAGATGCGCCCAAAATATCTGACCCAATGCCATGTGTTCTTTTTGGACTTTTCAAGGATCTAATCCCAGCGGACTTTTCTTGCGTCCAAGTCCTTTCTCGCCTTGTTCAGCTGTACCTGCAACTCATCATATGCCTCTCTTGTGTCATTGAAGCGTAATACACCAAGCCCCAAACGGCCGAGTAGATATGCTGCAAGAGAAATCAAAGCCCAGAACGGCAGGACTGGAATGATCTCAACCTGGATCTTCGTTGGTAGGATCGATGGAATTGGCGAAGACTCCATCAGAAGTGGCAGAGCAAGAAGTAAATATGCCTGTCAAACAAATGATGAGCAAACGGTGTTGATTGTGGACATTACAGTCCATGTGGACGATTTTAATACATACCGACGACACCAACAACGCGAAAGAGATGGTTTGCGCCGCACGCGTCATTTTGACTGTCGAGATGTTTGGAATGACTCTCTGCGAATCAACAAAGTGTTCGAAGTTTGAGGATGCTCCGGATGAGTGACTGTAGGTTGTCTGAGTTGAAGAAGATGTCGAAGCAAGACTGTCTGGTTCCTCACATTGAAGAGGACAGACATGCAATGCAGGAGCGACTGGACATAAATGTTAGGAAACGACGCTTGCATCTGTGCTACTATAGTCCTCTGTACTCTTGGCATCTCTACGGTGCATCTTGCGATTCCAACATACAGTCAGCCTGATCAACCCTGATTGAACCCCAACATCTAACAGGAAAGCCTCTACGAGACTAGCTGAAAGTCATATCAGACAGCATGCTGATTGGGTACCGAAGTCGACACTGTCTTCAGTATCCTGATGCCTTGTAGGCAGGGCTTATGGTACGAGCCTGTTGAAAAGCAACAGGTGGCCGTCTCCCTGTCCTACTGACATTCACCCTCATCATACTTTGGGCCAGGCAACTATCAAAGCGAGCCTCACCTATATTTGGGTGACATCGCTTACAAGAGTGAGATTTCTTCTCTCTAACAGCCGGCACATAGTGAGTGACTGGGCTCCTCCCCCTCGAAAATTATCAACACCGGCACTTGAAGATACCATGTCGGTCCTCACCCCGAACCAGGCCTGTCACGATCTTGCTGATGCTATATCTCAACTGTCCCGTACTGCCTTAACCAACAATAATGACTTTAAGCAACTCATTCAACACTTGGTGCGAGCCGCTGAGAGCCCCAGCAATCCAAAGACAGGGCTTACTTCTGCTATCCAAGAATTATCCCAATATCTGGCTCGACATGTTAGCAAAGACACAGAAGACGGTGATGCCATTTTCACATTACTCGCCAACACCACACGTGACGTTCCCTTTTGGAGACCTCTGTTTGGTCTTACTGTCAAAGCCCGTGCCGAACAAGACCGCCTCCACGTTGCCGGCATCGTTGCCCCAGATTGTGTTGTGGAAGTCGCCCGGCGCATCGTAAGCAGGAACCCGGCGCCAAAAGTCGGCAGTCTCAAGGCCAGGGCTGCCCTCCGACTTATTGCAAATTGCTGTGCCGACAATGATATCAACCGAAGCGTCATCGTTCATAGAGACGGTGTTGCAGCTCTTATGCAGATGGCATATCTTCGACGAGAATGCGACCTGTTGATGCCCACCTTGTACAATGTTTGCGTTGACTATGATGAACCTGCCATGGACGCTCAAGGAAAGCCGTGGCCGGCTCTAACACAAACCAATGACACCTCTGAAGCATCAGATGATCCCATTGTCAATGCAGCAGAGCAGAAACTTGGCTCTTGGTGGGAACGGGAGTCGGGTCTCTCATCAGTGGAAACGCTACTGAATGCCAGCTCCGCCTCAGACCCTTCGTCATTAGCCGACGTTGTTGAAATGGCAAGCCGTGTATCGGTTTATGGCATTCATAATCTCATCCACTACCTCAGCGACACCGATTCAGACGACATAGTGGAAGCTAGCTCGCTTGGTATGGTGCATCAACTCATCAGCACGGGAACTGAGATTGCCCTTTTAGACTCTGATGGCTGGATTGCCATTCTACAGAGCATCCTCAACGTCCTGTCACAGAAGAGTGTTCATGGTGCAGTCCTCAGTATTGACGGTGCGCTCTGGCAATTGATCAACCTACCTTATCTCCACCCGACCGATGATGACCTAGAGATGGACGCTTTGATCGCACCCTACCGAAAAGCGATCCTTAAGCTCGTCTATGAAATTTCCTCACTTGAGGCGTACGGTAACAAATTCAATGCAGACTCTGATTTGGTCAAGAGCTGCGTAGCGACGCTGGAACACTCCCAAGGTCTACAAAACTCTCCTTCTCGGACGTCAACTTCACCGTTTCCCAACACTCTATACGCTTCTGTTATAGTTCTATTGGCCAACACAATCATCTCGCCTGACCGGCTAGAACGACTACTCAAGTCATTCCCTAACCTTGTCCAAAGCCTCATGAGAATCATCGTATCATCGTCTGCCAACGCTTCAGAACTCGTGCGTCCGACAATTGATCTCGCTACACGACTCGCATTATGTGCGTCCGGACAACGACAACTGTATTCGTGCCAGTTCCTAGAAGCGACAAAAGCACATCTTGGCCCGACAAGTCAAACAGATACAACGAGAATCGAAATACAGAGAAACATAATCGATCTGGCAAGATTGATTATCAAAGGGAATGCAACTTATCTCGACACATTGACTCATTCATTGCCGAAAGGTGAAGAACGTCGGAATATCAACCAGGCGCCCAACAAAGACGCCAGCTTCATATCCGCTGCCATCTACCTTTTCCAGCATACCCCCGACACGGCCACAAAACTAGCCATCTCCCGATTGACGATCGAGATCCTCCGAACACTGATGTCTGGGGTGTCAACCACCCCCACAACCACATCTGATCCTCCTCACCCTGAGAGACCTGACATGACAAGCGCAATGGAGAAAACCCTGGAATCCGTCTTCCCTCGGAGTAATCCTCAGCAAACACATTCTGTCTCGCTAGCCGAAATGATCAGTCACATAATCGAACAGTCTATATCAGGATCATCAGATTCAACGAAGACGACGCAGCAGCCGCCATCATCCTCATCTGCGAACCCAGAACCTGAGGGCTGGTTTGGTTTGGCTCTCCTGTCGACATTCCCCAAGTATCACGCCAGTATCCTCGATGTGCTTTCAAGCAATGACTCTTTGCTAATGAAGAGGTTGCGACATATTGTTGCTGAGAATCTCCCTGCTGTGTTACCGCAAATCTCTCCTACGTCCTCTACGTCCTCTACGTCCTCTACGTCCACTTCCATGACTACAGAGGAAAGATACAACCTAAACACACAGAGCAGTAACCTGTCGCACCCGCCGCAGGACGCAAGACTTGCCAACATCAAGGTCTTGGTTGTTCGTATGGTGCAGAACTCTGCGGCTGCTCAAAATCGCACTCTAGAGTCTATGCGCAGTGCAAGCCTGCATAGCGAAGCAAGCCAGACCGAGAGACTAGGAAATACCTGGCAGGAGCTTGAATCTGTGGCCGCCGATTTAGGAGTTGATTGGGTCATGGTTTGAGAATCTCTCCTTGTTACTGCGGGTATCACACGGATTCATGAAAGTCAGGGCCGATATGAGGATTTGACATTCGGACATTGGAAGTAATGACACCATAGTCTACTGAGAGACTTGCAGAATAGAAAGGTGTTTGTCTCTGTCTGCACTTCAAGACATTCCATCAGTTGCAGATGGATCTCGCCCCATGAAGACCTTGTACAGTCGTCTTGAGGCCATGGGTCCTAACTTCCTATCATTCCATGCCCCGTCCTTGTTAGCACTTTTCCGTAGGTCCTGAAGAAGCAAATTTCCATGCTTTTCAAACCCAACCGCAAGATCACGGACAGATGAATACTTGTCTAGGATTCCATAGGCCATGCTCGGCGTCACTCGTTGAACTTCCTGCAACATTTTCGCAAATGTTTCGCGAGAATTGTCGCCAGTGCGAACTTGGCCTCGATCCATGCAAAAGGATGCGTTTTTCAGATTGAAGTCTACTTGTGCCAGGCGGTAGGGCCTGGTGGATAGGTTTTGCGTCAGGGCGGAGATCTGTGCGGCTGAGTTGGAGGCTGAAGTGGTGTGCTGAACAAGGATGGGTTGATGCGCTAGTTGGAGATGCAATAGCATGTCTTCGAGGATATCTGCTGTGATGAATGAGAGGTCTATCGACGATACTGCCGATTTCTTTGATTTCCTCGACCGTGCCTGGGACCCTGTAGGGACGGAGGTAGTGTTGTCACCATCAACGTCGACCATCTGAGCCCTCACTGCGGCCGTATATTCTCGATTTTTGGCATTGATGTTCCTCTTCAGCCAAGTGGTCATACCCTCAATCAAGTAAATAGGTATACAATCTGGTCCGCCTATGCCACGGAGAAGAGCCACATGGGCATCCAAGTTGGCTTTCATTTCTTCGACTGATGGCTGTGCGCTTTCTGAAGAGGCAGATGCGGGAGATGCAAGTAGCGTGGCGAGGTCTGACCCAGAGATATGGACTAATAAATGGCCTTCATCAATGGTACGACTTTGTGAGGCAGGCTCCCACTGGCCGTCCTGATCATTATACCTTGAGACAACTTTTCGCCGCCACTTGATGATGCGCCCTTGAGGCCGGTGCCCTGTTGAGTTGTGAATTAGGTCGACTTCGTCTTCGATGTAATTGAGTTCGATGTTGGCCAGCTTCATATACTGTTCGATTTGATTTCCAATGGATGTGCCTCGAAGAGAGCAAGCCACATCTACTATCATTTCTGCTGCAGAGTCCTTCTTGTCGATTCTTGATTTATTCACCTCAGCCAAATCGGCAGCTCTTTGCTTTTCCTTTGATTTTTGCTCTCGCTCAAGACGTTTTCGCTCTTTCTCAGCTTCCTTTTCCGCATCTTTAGTTGCTTTTGCAGCTGCACGGGACGCAGCCTTCTCTTCTTTATTCGATTCGGTAAATGACTTGGTTGGTTTTGTTGTTGTCCACACTTGACTTGAGGAAAATATAATGTCATCCAAAGGTTGCTCGATCTGTTTGACCTTGTCAGAAGCCCTGGGGTTCTCAATTCTGCTAGCATGAGCCTTGAGATTTGACTTTTTGCCAGTATCCTTCTTCATTAATGCGAGTAGCTGCTCAGTCCGCGTAGAGTAAGTTGGCCTTGGGCTCGAACTTAGAATCGCCGAGGATTTGGCTAGATTCGAGTCATCCTGTGCGTAGCGTTGGAGCCTGTTTGCGACGGATGTCGGTTCTAACGGGTTCACTCCCCTAGATTCCGGGGCGGAGGACGAGAATGTGATTTGGTCATCATCATCCCAGATTGTTGCAGCGGGTCGCTGAATCTGTGGAAGTGCTTCTGCAATGAGAGTATGAATTTCAGGTAGCTCATCTCGATCAGATATATCGAGGTTCGAGGAGCCTGGAAGTGTCCCTTCAGTCGTAGTAAAGGTTGGAGTGATGCGTCGTCTTTTTGCTGAGCGGTCGGATTCAATGTCGGAATCCGAGAAAATCTCCAACGAAATGGCTTCAGGTAGTCTGTCTACCACTTCCGGCGAAGCACCAAGCCGTTTATTAGGCGGTGGTATGGTTGGCCGAGAGGAGGGGATGGGTGGCGAAGAGGAGATTAACTCGATGATTTCAGGCATCATGGATGTCCCTTTGCCCTCAGCTTCTGAACATACAAGAGACAGTGCTTCAGGTGGGCTTATCTGGCCCGTCGAGAAACATCCAAAACTAGTTGAAGTGGCTTCAAGTCATTCATTGTTGCACATCAGGTTTGAAGTCGGTAGAAATGGAAGATGTCATGGAAGATCCCCAGTTTGGGTTTCCAAACAATCTTGGCAACAACGACGCGTGATGAGCCAAAACCACTTTACGCGTCACGAGTTTCCTCCCCGCCTCAAGCCTTGCAACTATCAAGCAACGAGTACAACAACTTGCGTCTGTCATTTTACATCGAGTAGTGATCAACATACACGACGAAACTCTAGATAATTACTTTGACGTTTACATCGGCGTCTGGATGCATTCGCCGAGCCCGGGCGAATTCAGTTAATCTAGTGTCGCTTTTACCCTTTCTTGACTTGATCACAAGACCCACCAATGCAGCAACAAACATCAAGACCAGACCGACTCCAACAAAGATGTCATTGCTTTCCACAAATGTACTGCGCTTATCGGCGGTCATCTTTTCAATGGCCCGATCAAAGTTGATAGCCATGATTTTGTTGGAAAATTGGTCCGAGGCTCTCAATCTTCCATTGCTAGCCATCTCCTGCAATGTTTGAGGGCTCAATTCATGTAAAACTCGTTCTATGACGGCAGTCCATTGATCCACCTTAGAAACGTCTCGCAGCCACCCGGTCTCCCCTTCAACAATGGTCTCTAGTGGACCGCCTGTATTTGAAGCAAGGACTGCAACACCCTGTTGCATTGCCTCGACTGGGACAATGCCAAAGTGCTCGTTCTGGGGCGTATAGAGGAGAAGACGAGCGTTTTGCAGAAGAACTTGCTTGAAAGGCCCTGGCACGGAAAGCAGGAAAAGGACTTGGACCTCATTTGGAATGGCCAGTGCGGTAGGGACGGTCTTTGCCGTGGCGCTTATCAGACCATGGCGCTCGGCGAGATCAACCAGCTCCTTGTGATATTGGACATTCTCCGTCACTCTTTGATCATAACCACCACAGATTACCAGTCGTGTGCCCTTACGCTTGTCGGGGGCCAGAGCACCGTAAGCTCGGACGGCCAAACCAACGTCCTTTTTGCGTTCGAACCTATTGATGCTGAGCAAGATCTTGAACTTGTTATTCCAGAGGACCTCCTTTTCAGTGGATGGGCTGTTCTCAAGGTTGACACCTGGATAGACAACATCAAAGGCGGACTCCATTGACGGCCAAAGTTCTGAAGCAATGGCCTTTGTGAAATTTGAGTTGACCACCAACTTGTCACTGGCACTCATGCTCCAACCTTCAAAGACATCAAATGGCAGTCTGTATGATTTTTTGATGAGACCAACCAGGCCCGAAGAGCGCCGATCGGCGAGCAGCTGATCAGGAAAGTGGCAATAGAAGAGGGTTCGTTGGCGTCGAGGAAACAGCCACCTCAGTAGAGGGACGCAGGCTGAGAGCTGATCAACCAAGAATACATCTGGCTTCAGCGCCTGAAGCTCGTTTCCAAAGATGGCAATGGAGAAAACAAGATGAAGTTGACGAAGAATGGCAAGGAGAATGTGAAAGCGATTGAGGATGGTGGGGGGGAAGAGTGTGTTGCCACGAACTCTAACGTCTAGGGTGCCTGTACTCACATGGAGGTCAACGTTGGAATAGGGTACTGAGGTGTCAAGGAGCGATGGCGTACCATCTCGAGCCTCGTCGAAACAATGGGTAGGATCGCAATGCGAGGTGAAAATGGTCACCTTGTGGCCCAGGTCTTGGAGGCCGACTGCGGCATCAATAATCAACCTCTCAGCACCGCCAATACCAAGGTCGGGGTGGAAGAAAACGATGCGTTTCCTTGGAGATTTGGCATCAAAGTTGGAGGCATGCGCCTTTGATGACATTGCGGACACTGATCATGAGTGAGCAGGAGTCGTCACCGGCTCCTGGGGTTGTCGATATCCTCAGAGCTGACCAGTCGCACATGTTTTGCTTATAGAAGGTCCCTAGGTGGGGAGGTACTCGGGCTACTTTCCTCGGCGAGAGATGAGCTTGTGCTTCGCTGTAGTCGTCAAACAATCTGCGTCAGAAGTGACAATACTCCGCTCGCATTTTCTCCTTTCCCAACGTGCCAACCTAGAGCCAAACCAGGTTAGACTGAATTAAGCGTGGTGGGCAGCATCCCTGCAGCTTCCTGCACAGTGGCCGATCAAGTCAAGAAATTTGTTGAATAGTCGTGACTGAGCCCCTGCAAGTTGGCACGTTTGGCAATGATGACGGGCTAACTCGCACAACGACGATGAGTCTACTTGACTGAACTCTGAACGCAGATAACATTCCTCTATTGCACTCTGTCTATGAGTTATGTCCTCGTCTAATTTGACATTAGCAAGTGTCATTATTGATGGTGCGACCAAACTGGGCGGATGGCAGTGGAATGTCAGTTCTTGGGTTGGGGAATTTCGCGAAGATTGACAAACAACAACGCTCATTGGCTCTAATCAACGCGTCAAGCTGATCCTAGACTGATTCATCGCCACAGCGCTTTCACGGTCGGCTGTTGGTAAAATTTATTGTGGGCCAATGCTACAGAGTGCCGCTACCTCCCTGCACGCCCTGCGCCTTCACGGAGTCAGGTAGACGGAAAGAGTAGTGTCAGTGGAAGATCGAATGACTCTCACATTGTCTAGTAATCAGTAGTGGTGGTGGTTGTTTGTCCGCCGCCAGCCATTTTTAGCTTATGGCCTGACTGGCGATTGATTGCCCGCGTCTGCGACTGCGACTTGAAGTACGGACATACGACTCCATGGTAGTTCCTTCCAACTTTCATTCCTCCACCTCTACAACAAAATCTTTCTTGGATTGTAGGCAGGTGCACATTCGTTTATCCCAAGGTTGCACAGCGCCACCGTTTCTTGACTTTCTTCTTGACATTTCCCTTCTCCATTGTCCTTCTCCATATTTTCTTGTCACGTCTCATCTTCCAAGATGGTGTGGGTAAGGATCAACGTTCATTCAGCAGGCCTGCAAGGCAGCCAGGTTGGCAAAGGCTTGTGCTAACATCTCTTCAGTTTCCCACTCTCACCACTGCGCTGTTTGCGCTCTTTGTCAGCAACGTCTTCGCCGTGTCCCCACTCGTTGTTCGTGGAGCAGACTTTGTCAACAGTGTCGATGGCAGTCGATTCCAGATCATTGGCGTGGCGTAAGAAACTTGATACCCTATTCAGGAGCATCGTGGGTGCTGACACAAGGACTTCTACAGTTACCAACCCGGTGGTTCGTCTGGTTTCAACCCAGAGGCCGGAGTCGACCCTCTGAGCGATGCCGATGTCTGTCTTCGGGATGCCGTTCTCATGCAGCGACTCGGTGTCAATGCCGTCCGCGTCTACAACTTGAATCCCGATCTTGACCATACGGAATGCGCTTCCATCTTCAACGCCGCCGGCATTTACCTCATCCTCGATGTCAACAGCCCTCTTCCCAACCAATCGCTCAACCGAGGGGCACCACAAGAATCATACAACTCGGCCTACTTGGAGCGCGTTTTCCAAGTGGTGGAGGGCTTCATGCATTTCAACAACACTTTGGGATTTTTCAGTGGAAATGAAGTCATCAATGAAGATTCTGTGCCAGATGTCCCAGCCTACATCAGAGCAGTGACTCGGGACATCAAGGACTACATCGCGAAGCAAGGATCACGGGAGATCCCTGTCGGCTATTCTGCTGCCGATGTCCGCCCGCTCCTGATGGGAACATTTGACTACCTATCTTGCGCTCTCGATGATGAGGCCAGCTCCAAGATTGACTTTTTTGGTCTCAACTCATACTCATGGTGCGGTGATGCGAGCTTCCAGTCCTCGGGCTATGATGTTCTGGTCCGTGACTTTTCCAACACCACCATCCCCATCTTCTTCTCGGAATATGGTTGCAATCAAGTTCAGCCTCGTACCTTTACCGAGGTTGGCGCTCTGTACGGCGAAGAGATGACAGGGATATTTTCCGGTGGTCTCATCTACGAATACAGTGAGGAACCCAACAACTATGGCCTGGTCGACCTCAACACCAACGGATCTGTTTCAATCAGAGTGGACTACAACAATCTGCGTGAACAGTACAACCAGATCGACCTCGACCACATCACAGCTGCTAACTCCACTGCGACGGCCTTGGACGCTCCGGCTTGTGGTCTCGGCGTCGTGGCTGGAACCAACTTCAGCCAGTCTTACGACATTCCTGCTCGTCCGAGCGGTGTGGACGACCTGATTGAAAAGGGTGTCTCGGGCAATTACCCCAGTGGAACCGTGTCTGTGACCAACCGTGTGCCTGACCATATCGTTTATGAGCAGAATGGACAGGAGATGACTGGACTTGAGTTGACCATCCTGCCCAACGATCAGAGCAACCTTCCTGGCAACAACACAAGTGGAAGCACTCCGGATCGGCCTGCGGGAGGATCGCCGTCGTCGACTTCCGGTGGTAGCTCACCTTCCCACACAAATGCGGCCGCCAAGATGGATGGCACAACAATGGGACCTGTCAGTTTGGCAGCACTTTTGCTTGGTCTCTTCATGCAGCTGTGAGGGTGAATTGGTGATTCAAATGTTAGTATGGGTTATTGACGACCGACAGCGAGGTCATAGTTGGTGTGAGGGGTTTTTTGCCAGGCAATAGCATAGTCAAGTCTTTTTCGATGGACATATTGCAGTTGGCTTTGCTGGACAATTCGCCACACACAAATGATATCATAGAAGAGGATCAATGAGATGCAATTTTCATGTAGATGGTTTACGTTCAATCATGATCCAGAAGGAGACGTGGTGAATTGTCACAAAGCTTGTCGCTGAAAGGAAGCCTAACCAGCATCGCCTTGACCGAAGTCTACTTGTGTGGTCGTCTTTGGATGCGGCAAGACTCGGACGGGCTTTTACAATTGACTGACATCATGTCTGCGTCCAAGTAGATGAGTTGCAGTTCTCCAGGCTCAAAAGTTTGTGTGGATGCCAGCAGTCACCCCTTGTTGTTCAGTAAGTTGAGGAATGAGATACTAGTGGGTATGTGCGGTGGTAGAGCACCAATGTATCTTGGGACAGCTCAGACGATCTCAAACAAGAATTGAGATTCGGACAAATTAAAACTTTGGCAAAAACTTTGACTGGAGATGAGGGTATACGGAGTACTGGGCAGGGCACAAGTTGTGGAGGTTGCGGCCATTTACAGAGACACGGCTAAGTGCAGTGCAGTGTCACGTCTCGTGACTCGTGTATGTGCTACAAACTACCTACAGGACTGCCACGTCGGGCGCGTGCGTGTACCCTTGATTCTTAGAGGCTTTGAGAGTCCTCTTCCCAGTTCTAGACGGCCTGTCACCATATGCCAACCTATACGTACAACAAGACAAAGGGTGTGTGACCTCAAAGCTGAAGTCGATAAGATTTTCGCGCTACTGCCGCTACTGCAGGTCACGACTGCCCATCGGACCAATGATCAGTCGCGTGGCTGAAGCCCTGACGTCGTAATTGTGGCTGTAGCGTCACCACCCCACCAATCTGGATCGACGCTTGGGTGGCGTTGATTCATTCCAACATCTGCGATCTGCGCCCCAACGTCACTCACAGCAAATCCTGCTTCTGTCCAGCCAAAACATCCAGACTTTCCAAAGCAAGGACCAACCAGCCAACACAGAATGCATCACGACCCTGGTTACCGCAAAACTACAAAGACCATTGCTGCCCTTCTGGAAGATCCCTTTTTCTCTTCCCCCATCGACACGTACGACACACCCGACACACACCACTCGACATCTGCCATCTGAGCCAAAGCCTCGCTCCTGGTCAACATTCTTGTCATATCCCGAGTTGTCTCTAGACGAATCCACATCTCACCATGGCTCTCGGCGGTGCCATCCTCCGCTTCAGCCAAATCGGCGTCCGTGGTCTGCAGTTCTGCTGTGCCGCCATTATTCTAGGCATTTACTCCTACTTTCTCGCCGTCCTAACCAACCATGATATCAACATTCCCACCTGGGAGAAGGCTGTCACGGGCATGTCAGGCTCCGCGGTTCTTTACACCATCTTCGGATTCCTCTTCACCCTTTGCCTTGGCGGCATCGCCTTCCTTTCCTACATTGCCATCTTCCTCGACATCTGCTTCATCGGCTGCTTTGCTGCCATTGCCTACTATACCAGACACGGCGCCAACTCCTGCCAGGGTATTGTCAACACTCCCATTGGCACCGGCCTTAGCAACGAAGAAGCCCCTGGTGCAGGTGACTGGGGTTATGTCTGCAGTCTGAACACCGCATGCTTCGCTGTTTCCATCCTCGGCATCTTCCTCTTCATCGCCAGTGCCGGTCTTCAATTCTTGCTGGCTCGTCGTCACAAGAAGGACAAGGCTTTCGGCCCATCTCCCAACAACGATTACACTGCTGGACCTGGTCGCCGACCATTCTGGAAGCGCAGCCGCAAGGTTCAAGATACACGTGACGCAGAGGCTGCCACTGCACATGCCGGCCACCATCATACTCTAGGCCGACACAGTCACGAAACTGGTATGACCGGCTCGACGATGCACGGCGGAAATGTCCCTCTTACCAGCGAGCCCAAGTACGGCCAACCTGGGTATGGTATGGAGGGCTACAGCGCTCCTACAGGTGTAGCACGATAATCGTCACGTGTTGTTCTTGGCTCTCACACTCTGGGCCCCCAATGAGACAAAAACAAAACTCGTCATACCAAAGCTGCATCAATGTATTGCACAAACAGATATCGACAGTCAAGACCAGGATGTTTGGCTTGTACCAACATTACCACGATTTCCATTGCGTCTATCGGTCTTGTGAGCGCGGCGCAACAGTAACAGGAATGAGTTATATGACAGTACGCTAGAAAGGTCGCTTATCAGCACCATTTCATACTTAATGTTAATTATTGAAATATTGAACCTGCTCTGCTACTAAAAAGTTTTCATCTGTCTACTTGTCGATGGTGTAGATACCAAAAGATGACACTAACGAAACATTCTATCGAAAAGGCCATGTTATTTCTGACTAACATATGCATAACAAGCTTTACATGCAGCTTTAGGCACCCGGTCGAAGCGAAATGTTCGTGTTTGTATGCATACCAAGACCAGGATATACGAGGTTGTCAAGAATCCGAGGTTCGTTACTGTATGTTTCGCTGGCGTCCATGCGTCCCACCGGAATTCTCGGATCATGTGCAGCCGAATCAACGTCTCGCTTATTGTTTCAATTTCATGCCTCTTTCATCCAATTAATTCCACTCCTTGCTCTTCATTTTCTTACTGCTGTAGGGCCATCTTCAGCCAGCATCTTATTGCAGAGCCGCCAGAGCTTACTCACTCATCCCCGTATCTCAAACCTTTGTGGGTAGATGTTGAGCATGACACCAGCCAATTCAATTCTGGCCTGACCTGCAGGTTGGGACCTATCTGATGAAAGAATACCTTTGGGTTCAATGTCGACCATGGAGAAACACACAGATGGCCCAAGTACAGGCAAAAGCTCAATTAGACGGAAGCCAGTATTGCAGGCAACCCACAGTGACGATCTCGAACAAAAACATGTCCACACCCCTCAAGATACCCTGGACGAGCAGACGGCAGTATTCCAGGCCATGTCGCTCGAACCTCCACCTGGACTTGTCGAGTCTTCCTCCAGCCAGGCATCGGGTTCCACATATGGTCCCACCTATCACGGTACCCTGACTGAATCCATCCCATCCACACCCACCACTCCACTCAGTCCGCCACTAGCTTCCCCAGATGAACCATCCAAAGCTGGAAAGTTTTTGAAGACTGCAATGCAAGACGTTCGTCACTTTGCTGGAGGTCTCATCAATCATCCCTACGAAGCGACCAAGCATTACTCAATACTCCGTCATTCTCACGGCCTGGTCTACTACTCTGGCCCATACACGAGTCTAGCTATTACCATCTTCTCGGATCGGGAAATCCCCCAAGACCGGACCTTGTGGTTGCAGCGTCGTGGCTTCTCTGGTAAGACGGGTTTAAAAGTCGGAGGGTTGCTAGGCGCCAGAAGTTCATGGATCGACATCACCCCAACCAGCCAAGCCACGCCTGATCAACTCAACCCAAACGACGAACGTGCCTGGCAACGCGATATCGAAAAGTTCTTGAGAAAAGCCCCCAAAGAGATTCGATCTCACCAGGTACGCGAGACCGACGTTCTCCGAATCCCAAGCGAGGCCGACGATGGCTATCTTCGAGTGGTTTTGTGTACCGCCGCAGGAAAGAAAGTCCTTTGCGGAAGTCCGATCTTTCGTCTTGCCTCTTCCTCCACCGACTCCAGCTCCCTGCGGGGAGCATCATTGTTGACCATGCCTGTTGAGGTTGGGATCCGCGTGGCCTCGGCCATGGCAAGCGCCGCAGCAACCACGGCATTATCACCTGTAGCAAACACGGCCAAGACGTATGCTACCGCCCAAGTGTCTCGAGTCTACCAACCAAGCGCTGTCGCCATGCAAGCATTCTCTTCTGCAGTAGACAGGAGCGGAGTGACGGATCGATTGAGTGATGCGAATAAGCAGTACTCAACAACTCGAGAAGCTTCATATAGTGCATTACATCAAGACAGATACGACGCTCTAGCTCGGCCTTCAATTGTCGGACCTGACACGGGGCCTGAATCCCCGTTTCCTGTCCGGTTCAGCGGGAAGGTCATTCCTGGCGCAGGAACCAGCTCCGCACAGTTCAATCTTCCGACGGCCAATCTATCTGGAGTTCCTGACGACATCCTATTTCGGTACCACGGAGCGTATTTCGGCTGGGCTGAGGTGGAACTACCTAAGAAAGTGGCGATAGAGAAGAACATCCCCAAGGAATGGCATCAGGCGGTAATCTATATCAGTCCTGACCCCACTGGCCGCAAAAGTGTTGTTCCGACCAACACCGTTCGCGTCTACGTGATGCACGAGTTCAAAGGTGAAACATTTCTAACGGCCAAGTTGTCCGTCATGCTGATGGGGTACATGCGGGAGATGGATCAGGTCTCACCAATGCAAACACCCGACGTTGAAGCACAGCTCTTCGACATTTACAAGGATCTTGCCGTGACTGCGGCGAGTTTGGCCAGACCTGAATGGCAGGCAGAAGCTACGTTGAACCGTCTCAAGTCCGCTGCATCCAATCGATCGCTCAACGAACGATATGTTGATCTTCGCCAGACTAGCCAGAGACAGATTGACCGTATCCCTGTGTATCGATTGGGTATTCGAACCGAAGGGGCAGATTTGAAAGACCGCCTCATTGGAAAGGGCGGGGTTTGGATATCACGGCAGACTTTGACTCATGCTTCTACTGTTTGAGGTTATGGGTTTGTGCGCGAATCCCGCTGGCGTGTATACTGGCGTTTAAAGCTTTAAGAGAGAGGAGTTAATTCTACGGATATTATTAAATACTTGGTTCGAGATACCAGATTACTTGGGAGTTCCCAAAAACATTTAGAGGACATATTTAAAACCATCTAATATTGACAATTTAATAATCATTCTGAGCATACCTTTTGATCGTACTCTTACCATTCAAACACGAGAAGCTTAGAATATAGTTCTTATGGGACGATACGAAAATAATAGTTCACAGTCAATTCTTGTCGTCGAATCAAGCATTCCGCCATTTCATTTTCCACATGCAACCGAAACAGCCGAACCCAAGAAATTATATTCTCCATGTCACATTGCCATGCATAACCCACAGCTGTTCACACATTCAGTTGAATAAACATATAAAATAATCAGGTAATCGAAGACAACTCATAAGATCCTACACCCAGTCAAAGAAAACGACTCCCATCCTTGGCCCCAGGCTGCTGTTTCTTTCTTTTTGCTTCCACCTCCTCCCCCCACCTCAGCCTTGTGGCCCCGGAGTTCAGTGATACTTGTGCCCAAAAAATGAAGAAAATCCCTCTTGCACGGTATCTATTCACACGTCTAGCTCAACACAAAGTGCAACATATGCACGGTGTACCCGGAGACTTTACACTTAAGTCTCTCGACCACCTCTCACCCAGCGGGGTAAAATGGATCAATTCATGCAACGAACTGAACGCCGGCTACGCCGCGGACGGATACTCGCGGATCCGGGGTCTAGGCGCATTAATGACCACCTACGGAGTCGGCGAACTCAGTGCAATCAACGCAATCGCCGGTTCATACGCAGAATATGTTCCTGTCGTGGGAATAGTGGGCACACCGCGTCGGGAACTTCAAGCGACGCGAGCGAATGTCCATCACACGTTGGGAGATGGGCGTCCTCGTGTGTTTGCAGAGATGGCCCGTCATGTTACGGTGGCGCAGGCGAATTTGATCCATGATGATGAAGAGGCTCTGGTTGAGGCGGTGGATGATGTTCTTGCTACTTGTTTGAGGGAGAGTCAGCCGGTTTATGTCGAGTTGCCGTGTGATATGGTGGCGAAGCAGGTTGATGGCACGAGACTTGATACGACGACTCTTGACGTTGATGTCAAGAGCGATGCGCGTGCAGAGAAAGATGCGGTTGACGCCGTGTTGCAGAGATTGGGTGCTGCGAAACAGCCGCTGATTCTCGTTGATTCAGGTCATGGTGTGCGTGGGTTCCGGACGGAAATCAACGCTTTCGTCCAGAAGAGTGGGATTCCAACGCTGGCTATGCCATCTGGGAATGGATTGGTCGAGCATTCGTTGAGAAACTTCTACGGCGTCCATTCCGGCCCTGTCGGTCAAATCGACACTATGCCCTACGTGAGCGGCGCCGACGTTGTCCTTGCCATCGGACCAATGTTCTCCGACACGCAGACTCTAGGCTGGTCGGTGGTTCCAGAAGCAGACAAGATCATCACTTTGGCAAAGAAATCGATCGAGTTTCCTGGTCATGGTCATGGTCATGGAGGTCATTCGAGGACGATCAACATCAATATCCAATCTTTTCTCACCACACTGACCGAGGCTATCAACCCGTCGAGCCTCGCTACACCCGATACGTCCAGTCTGGGTGATTTTCGAAGCATTGCCCCTGCGTCCGCTGATCTATCCGCTCCTATCGATCAGACCAATTTCTATCTCCATCTTAGCAAGTATCTTCGACAAGGTGACACGGTCTTATTAGCAAACGCAACCCCAATTCTAGGTGGACGTGACTTGGTTCTCCCACCGAAAGCCACCAGCATTGCATCAGGACAATGGTTCTCCATTGGACATATGCTTCCAGCAGCGCAGGGGGCGGCGCTGGCACAGCAACAGGGGATTCAGGACCAAGAAACTACCACCACCACCACCACCAAGGCTACTGGTAACGATGATCATCACTTAACCCCATGGACACTAGCCACTACACCGTGTCCCCCCATCTCCCCAAGAACAATCCTCCTTGAAGGCGACGGCAGTTTCCAAGTCACAGCCCAAGAACTCAGCACTGCCATCCGGTACGGCATCCCTCTCACCGTCATGATCATCAATAATAACGGGTATGCATACGAGCGACAAATCCACGGCATGCATGAAGATTACAATGACCTAGCACCCTGGCGATATGCGGATCTGGGCGCGAAATTCTTTGGTGCGGATGATTATGGTCCGGAACATAGACAGGCGTATCCCATTTGGACGAGGAGAATCTCGACGTGGAAGGAATTAGATGATACGCTGGCAGATGAGGCGTTTAACGAGGCCAAGGGGTTGAAGGTTCTGGAAGTTGGCATTGGGAAATATGATGTGCCGGAGAAGTTTAAGAGTGTTTTTCAGGCGGCGGGGGAGAAGTTGGGGTGAGAGCCCAGGATAAGGACGAGGGATATGAAAGGATATGAGAACGGACATCTTTTGTAAAGTCAGTGAGGGTTCATTGTGTGGAATGAGGTGGATATAAGAGGTATATGTGCAATTTCATAACGAGACGAGAAACGAATATTAAGCATTCAACGTAAAGAGCAGAGACTGACATACCTAATATAGTTTTAGGATATAAAACCGACATCATCAGATGAAGCTGAACGGATATGACTGAGGGACTGTCTCCTCATAAACGTTACACTGATCGATCTCACGCTAAGTATAAAACGCAACTTGTCCCTAATATCCCATGCATTCAACATGGACTTTTCGAAAAGCACTTTTGTGTTTCTGTTGATCCATGTTGTCGTGCATATTGTCCTGCTACTATCTGACATGCATGAAATCCCGCTGAAAAGATTAAAACGCCCATGTTCCCACATGCTCGCTCAAAAAACATGCAATAATCGATAAACAGAGTGAAAAGGAAGGACCAGGCCAGACTGCTTGGTCACCGTTTCAACGCCATTGCAAGTCAAAGCTCGCTCTACGACTTCGACTTTGATTAGTATTTCGGCGGGAAATTCGCCCAGCCGCACTCGCAGATGCATGAGACATGGTTCTACTGGTTCTGCTGTTTGTTCTCGACAAGGACGCATTGGTACCGGAATCGTCAATCGCATAGTCGTCGGCTTCTGTGTCTGTGTCGCCGCTTCCGGCTTCCTCGTCGATGACATCTAACAATGCATTGTCGTCGTATTGGACTGCCACTTGGTCTCTAGCGTCGAGAAGTCCATGAATAGGTTCATCGTCGCCGGCGCCGTCAAGTCCACCAGAGTCCATGTCAGTTTGACTCTGCAGTCGTGGAATTTTCAAAGGCCAGATCAACAGCCCCGGGAAGATGGCGACGACGACGATGACCAAAAATGTGAAGCGTAAACTCGCGTTGTAAGCGGCAATGACCTGGGTTTTGTGCTCTGGATCGAGGTGACGAATGGCTTGGACGGATTCCCGAACGGTTCGGATGATGGCGGCTTTGGTTTGTGGGTCGGCTGCCGTGACGTAGGAATCGAGGAATACAATTAATGCATTCTGAACTAGCCAAGAACTCACGGCGACGCCGAGAATGGAACCAAGGTTGCGGAGGAGGCCGAGAGTGGTGCCTACCACGGCTTGTTCATCTTGAGGATTGATAGCAAGGACCGAGATGGTGACGGCAGGGAACAAAAACCCTTGTCCAATGCTACAGAATGGAATCAAGAGAGGGACAGCCCAGGTAGGAACTTCGGGAGACAGACACGCCGTGACCAAGACGATTCCCATAATCAGAATGATAGTTCCAATTGTCATGGGTCCCTTCATCTTGCGCGTGTAGGTGATGTAGTAGCCTACCAGAACGGCAGTGATACTAATTCCAAATAGCGGAGATAGAAGAAATATGCCCGAGGTGGTGGGAGTAGTCTGCCGTACAGCTTGGAGGTAGAGAGGGATGTTGAATAGAACGGTGTTGATGACGATGGCGGCAAAGAAGTTCGACCACATTAGGTTCCCGTTGGGTTTGGTCGAAAGATATGGAATTGGAAGGATGGGGTATTCGGCTCCGCGTTCGATGAAGTAAAGAGCAACAGCAGAGATGATGAAAAGAACGAGACTTGTGATTACCAAAGGGTGTGTCCAGTTGAAGACATTCCCTCCGAGGTTTACTCCGAGAATGAGACAAGTCGTCATGGTTGATAAACCCACGGCTCCATACGAGTCGAAGCTGGAAAATGCTGACCCAAGGCTCGTCCCCCGCGTTTTGGCCAAGTTGGGACCGAGACCTTTTGGAACAGCAATGTAGGCAAGACAACCAAAGACAAGAATAAAAGGTAGTTGGAGGTAGAAAGCCATTCTCCAACCAAAATGATCACACAGAAACCCACCAAGGGCGGCGCCGATTCCTATGCCAAAGCCATAAGCCATGTTGAAATAACTCTGGTAAATACCTCGATACTCGATCTTGACCAAGTCACTGGTCAGGATTCCGGCCATGGTGGTCACTCCGCCGGCACCCATACCACAGACAGCTCGAGCAGCGATGAAATTGCCTAAGTCTGGAGCAGAACCACACCAGGCAGTGCTGCAGAAAAACATGGTAATGGCGAAGAGGTAGACTGGACGACGGCCAATGGTGTCACTGATTCTGCCGTATAATGGCTGGAAGACGGTTGAGGTTAGGTAGAAGACGGTGCTGAACCAGGATGCGGCGTTGGATGCATTGAAATAGGAGGTGATGACAGGATGAGCACTGGCCATCAACGTCGAGTCGAAAAAGGCAATGATGCAATTGAGGAGAATGCTGATGAACAAGAATTTGAAACGAGCGGACGAAATGGGTCCTCGATGATGTACTTCATGGTTGTCATGGCCGGCGAGGGCTGCTTGGTCCGAGGGTTTTCGCTTTGAAAGCAAACGAGTAGTTTCTGTCGCTTGAGAAGGGGAACTTGGCCCTGGACTCTGGGAAGACGAACGAGACGTGGAGTGGACCAATGAGGGTTTATTGGTCTTAGGTTGAGGCATGTTGATGTTGGTGACCTCATTTGCAGCAATTGGCACAATCGAGGATCAAGGCAGCGGCGGCGAAGAAAGAGTGATCTCACAGGTGAACATGTTCAGAGGAACAAATCAGACATGCTTTCCTCACAGAACAAATCTCATGATGCAAAGATAGAGAGTGGACCGAGGAGTGTATGTGTTGTATGCGGTCAAGATATGGTGCAATAGCGGGAATACCTTCAGCGAAGGAAAAGATACATTTACGCAGTTGATCAGGTGGAGTGGTAGTTCCTCTGCTGCAGTCTATGTCACCGTCTATGGTAACCAAGGACTTCTTTGCATATCGATCACCAAGTGAAAAAGCCTATTATATATATCGTATTCATATAGTAAGTGAATCGATGTTGATGGGCCAATATCAACATACCTGATATAGGGCCGATTTAAGCAGCCAGTCTGTGAAACAACATCCGCTGCCATACACATTAAGTCTGACCAAATGGCTTAGGATAATATCCGCCAATGAGATGCGCCTACATGGTCCTGCTGTTTCTATTATCCAATGAATCGCATCTACGCCACCCATGATCCACCTATCTCTAATCGATTAGATAACGGATATTCACGCCCTTTGAGGAAGGAGAGACGTCCAAGTTCAAATTGTCAATGTTCTCACCGTCGATCCGACCATTTTGTTTGTTATTTTCTAGATGTACATTGTATAAATTATCCCTTTGTTTGGTGTGGACATTGTCAAGATGATTGCCAAGGCTCATTCACCCCTTCGCATCGCCTTTTTGGAAGCCGATACTCCGTTGCCACAGACAAAGGCCAAGTTCGGAGGATATGGCGGTGTGTTTGAATATCTTTTGACCGAGGGCGCAAAGGCTTTGAATCGTCCTGATCTCAATCCGGAGACGGGGTTTGAGTTTTCCAGATACCAGGTCGAGTTGGAACCAGAGAAATATCCCAATCCGGCGGAGATTGATGCCATTTTAGTGACGGGATCAAGTAAGTCTATGTCCTTGCATTCCACCTGTCATAGTGTCTTACATTTCATGTGTTAGAACACGATTCATTTGCCGATACACCATGGATCAATAAATTGGCCGAATTTGTGGAGATGATTCTGAATGAGACCAACGTGAGGGTGATTGGAGTGTGCTTTGGACATCAGATTATTGGGCGAGCATTGAAGGCTCAATTGGGTCGAAACCCTCAGGGCTGGGAGGCCGCCGTCAACAAAGTACAATTGAGTGATCGAGGGAGGGAGCTCTTTGGCGTGGACGAGCTGGTAGGTGATTGAAGGAACGACAAATCTACGGACCAATGATACTAACTTGAGACACGTGTAGAACATCCACCAAATGCACCGAGATATCGTGTTTGAATACCCACCTGGTGTCGAGTCATTAGGCTCGTCGTCCGTGTGTCAGGTTCAAGGCATGTATGTGCCCAAGAAGCTCATGAGCGTGCAAGGGCATCCCGAGTTTAACGAACAGATCATGACGGAGATCATTGCGACACGACATCAAATGGGAATCTTCAATGACGAGGCGTTTGCGGAGCACAACTCCAAGGTTGCATTACCACATGATGGGTTGGTGGTTAGTCAGGCGTTTTTGAAATTCTTGTTGGACTAGAGAATTTCCATCCAGGTCGGTTTTGTCGCTCACAGCCATACAATCAATATCTATGCATACATCCCTTGCCCGGGTCAAGAGTCGTTTTGCCTATCACGAAACCATCCGATCTGCGTCGGCAGCGCCAGGCGGTATCCTTCCCTCGGCGAGATCCTTTTCTATCCGTGTGATCTCTGCCAAACTCTTTGCGTTCTTGATCATCTCTTGTACCCTCTTCTTTTCCGAGTCGGTCAACTGTGTGCGGACGCCCTTGCGAGCTCCCGAGTCAGAGTCTCCATTCGTCGCGGCTCCCACGGTAAAACTCTGGGCAGTCGACTTGATGCCTTTGATTTTTCTCGCCAACTCGGTCGGCTCTTCTCTTGTTCCCAAGAGTTCTTTTGCTTGTTCTCGCTCGGCGTCTCGTACGCGTTGGAAGTCGAGGAATCGTAGAGAAGGGACGGACCAGATGAGGTAGGATCTGTAGTGCTGTACATTGGGAGAAGCGTGAGTAATTTTTTTTTGAATTGGGCGGGTGGAATAATATCAGCTTCAACCTACCTCTTTTCTCACCACCGGATTGTCCAACAAGCTCAAATGTCTCAGAGAGCCCAACGCACTCAGGCCATCAAGGTCAGCCAGCTCTTTGACATGATTTCCTGACAAGACCAGCGTTGTCAAGTTGGGCACTTGTTCAGCGATTCTCTTATCCACGCTTTGGATTCGATTCCGCGCTAGGAGTAAAGTGTTGAGTCTTGGGGAGAGGGGAAAGCCCGAGAGGGAGCTGATGTCATTGTCTGTAAAGTCGATAGCGTCCTGGGGACCAGCGACACCGAGATTCTCGATGGTGGGGATTTTATGGCCTGCAGGAAAACCGACGAGGGTCGAGGTCAATTGAGATTCATGCAAATGTTATGATTTAGAAGTAGTGTGGGTTGCAGAGTCGATCAATCCATTCAAAACAAGTGTAGTATCTGCTCTTTTCAGGGGAACGTACCTCGTAGGTCGAGTTCACGCTCTTTGATGGGGTTGAGGTAGGAGAGAGAGTTGTTGATCAGGTCGGCGGTCAGCCTCATCTTGGGAGATGGGCGGTGTTTTTAATGGGAGGATCAAGAGGTAGTTGTCATTACGAGGAGAGAGGTACGACAGGAGAACGTATGGGATACGTGGTTGACAAGGAGTGGTGGATGGGGTGAGACCGAGTTATGGAATTGATTGTGTATGTACGTATATTCAATTGAGATTCTGAGATTTTGCGCATGTGACGTGATTGGGTGAGAGGAATTGATGCCTCAGCCTTGTCATTTCAGCCTTGCGCTCGGCGATTTGAATATTCCGATCCGGCTGCGGCTTCCAACAACCGCATATCGGCCTGTCATGGCTGTATACGTGGTATCTCTAAACGCTTGCGATCCTTCTCACACACCCTCTTATCCTCCGTCACTGCTACCTAACGGTGATGTCCATCATATCCAGGGCTGACTGATCCCACTAACAAGTTTACCGCCTGCCGGTGAACAGTGGACTACCCAAACAGGATTCAACTCTTTACCTGGACAGGAAGGTCATGCAGGCTACCTTTCGTAAGCGCAAGGTGCAAGACCACATGGCGCAAACAAGGGACATACGAGGCAAGGCGGCTCCATTGTTTGCAGAAACCGTGGCTTCTTTCAAAGCGTGCTTGGGGTCCACCGCCATATCGGTCCTATCATGTCTATCTTCGATGGTGCAAAAAGAGGGGGTGAAGGGAACAATAGATAAGTGTACCTTTCACTATAGCCTATCAACAGGGGCTACTTCGGGCTATGGTTGTACTTGCATAAGCTAGCGATCAAGTGTGAAAGATGGAGTGCATGAACTAGTGTGCTGCGAGATATCGCTTACTGTGGGGAAGAGCGCGTGGTCAGCAAGGGATGGAATGGAATACCTTTGTTGGATGTATAGTATATATGTACGCATGTTGGGAACCCGTGTTCTTGTTGAAGTGTACAAATTAGGATGTCTAGGTAAGGAGGTAAAATTCAGATAGACGATCACAATTGTGACATGTCTTTTTTTCTCCTCTGAAGGAGATTGATGGGACTAGACACAGGGTTAACGAAATAACCCTTTCAACACAGACTAAGAATCCCATCGTCCAATGCATGACTCGTAGGCGATGCGAGCGCTCAGACATTCGCTACTCGGGAGGTGGCATGGACACGCATGGGTCAACATAAGTCCCTGTCGTAACAAATGCCATGAGGACCAGCGGATCATTCCACCTGCGCCAAGGCCGAGATACGCCGACCAACGGCTGTTGACAGTGGAACAGATAGCGTCCCTACCAACAAATCTTGTCGACAGTTGGGTTACCTAAGGGACCCGACAGTCACGAACACCGTATGATGGAAGATGTACTCCTCTTTTGTTCTCCACCGAAGGCTTACCCGACAATATGGCTCATCTACGAGTACATACGGTCGTACTCGTATACCGCAGATACTACTGTACCTAGGTAGCTGAAATGTACGGAGTAGATGCCGAGGGACAGGGTAATCAGAAAAGGCAGGCAGGTTGATCGGTATCAGCTCGGGGCATCACTGTTACGGATTTTGTTGTTGCAGCCTTGTTCACACCACCCTCTTGCGACTGCGCTTTCTGTATCAAGTGCGGATAGGGGCATACATATGCAAGAGCTGCAAGAAGCTGCAAGAGCACCTGACTAGAGCAATCTCTAAGGGCACCTGCCTGCCTAGGCTAGGTACTTATGGGCCAACAGGCAGGAGCCTAAGAAACTATCCCAATTCCTGGACGCCAGTAAAAGTACCAAGTACTATAGGCCCTCAGCCCCATGAAACCACCACCAGGCGCCCTACGCAAAGTCACTTCCCAAAGATGTGATGAGTAAGAGGCCAGCGACAAGGATGATGCCGCAATAATCAACACAGTACTTCCCCCAGATCTGCAACATAAATGGTGTATCATTGATAATAATAGGTCTAGCTCTTTGGTGATACTTCAAGTTGATATATTTGTGTCGTTCCTACCCCAGGGTTTCCATGGGGACTTGGGAAGGATCAACCCAGGTAAGAGTCGCACCTTCCACCCCTTGAGACCTAAATGTTGTCTCAGGAATGGCAACCACGACCCTGTCACTCGCAACTCACAAAGTACCTCCTCCTTCCTCCTTCCTTCCTCGTTGCATGTGATGTGCAATCTCCCTCATCATCTCGTATAATGCAGCCTGGCAGTGATGCGAGGAACTACTGTCTACGAATAGACACTGGCTGCTGGTTCATCGGCCTGGTCCGTCACTTGACATGTGTGTTAGCTGCAAGAAAAAGCAAGTCTTGATATATTTTTAAACCTGTCTAAAGCATTCATCTCGGCAGGCCAAAGCCACGTACGTCGGTGACTGGTAACCTCCGTTGGATTCATGCAACAGCTATGTAGCATGCATCAATCAATCATGTTGTCCCCCATGACTGGAACCTCCTCGATGAGGTCTTTGATGCTCTCTTGCTTCCTTGCCCAAGGGACTCAGCGAGGGTCTTACTCATTCCTCATCCACAGTATATTTCTGTACAATCCACTTCCTCCTCGGCAATACCAAGACCGGAGGAAACGACAAGCAGAAAGACAGGCAAGCAGGCCACCCACAATATCTGACATCATCATGCTGTCCTTAGTGTAATCACTGTCACCGAACATGAATAGCGTGCGACATACAGCAGCCGAGTGGGTTGAACCAGCTCTAGGATTTTCCAAAGGGTCACGAGGGTGTCACCGTGGTGGGTGCAAACTCATGCTCGTAGAATCTGGTGCGCCCTTATCACTTGGCCGTATTTCCACAAACACAAATGACTAACTGGCACACACTGGATTCGTTGCCATGCAATCTACGGCTAGAGCCAATCATGCGAGTTTATGGCATAGCCGCGCCGCTCTAACCGGTATGCTACCAAGCCAAATAGATCCAAGTCGACCCGGAGAAAAAAATTTAGAATTGCATATCCATCAGATGATGCATGGAGACCATAGTGATCCAACAATGATACTAAGGGGAGATCTATGTACCTTGGTCACCTTGTTCGTGCTTGTCCGGTTTTCGATGGTGCGTCACTTGTTCGCTTGTTGGCTCGTCGCTTGTCGCCTTGTCATCTCGTCATCTAAACTCTCGGAAGGATTGCAGATGTAAAAAGCAAGCAACACTTTGAAGCAAGAAAAAGGGGCGGGGGGGTTTAATGTCCATCACACTCTGCTGGTCGCATGGGTTTGATGGCTTCCAAGAGAAATCCAAGGCCATCGATCGTCAGAACAAACAAATGTTGTAACAACAACATTGAGGGACATTGGGGGAGGCGCAGGTGTCGTGCGTCGAACCAAGGCCTCAAGACCACCCCCCGTCACCCCCGTATGTGGCAGGATTGGAGGGATTGGCATCCGGATTGGTAACATGATCTTATATGCCACTCGTCAATCATCTTCTGATTCGGGAAGGCTGTGGGAAGGGAGTTTCCTTAGGACATGTCTTGGTTCGCGACAACTCGTCTTTGTTATTTGGTCGTATACGAAGGTTTTCTTGGTTGGCTTTTGCTGGAGAATGGTGGCCGCTGCATAGGATCTGCAATGTCCCTTGTTTCTTGAGTTCTTGTCTCTTGGGTCCAAGTCCGTCCTCTTCCACCGACACGGGTACACAAGCACGGGCACAGGTACAGGTACAAGCACCGACCGACTGGCGATCGCGTATTCTACAGTGATAGTTACATCTATAGGTTTATAATACTTATTGTTTGTTGGGACTTGGGAATAAAAGACCCCGAGACCCACGTTCGTGGCGAACAAAATAACCTTGTATCCTTATTGTCGCCTCTCCGGGGAGGCATTTAACAGGCATGACAGGGGTGAAAAGTGAGGAGGTGAATGGGCTGGGTTGAGAAAAGCATTCATTCCCACCATGGCCTATCTCCCGTCCAGTCATTAGCTGAGCACGGGCGGATCGCTTTATCTATGGGATTGCTTGGCATATTGCCAAGACTACCCGTGACTCGCTCCGCTCATTGGTCCAAATCGGGCTTATCTTTGACGGCATCTTCACTTTAGTCCTACTTACACCATTCCAACGACACACCTGCTTGTATCCCCATGCCTCCTATAGGTCGGTTTCTCCAGACCGATTGTCTGATGGAACTATAGTGCCGTCCCCGACCAAGATGCAAATAGTGAATACCCAAATCATCAAATCATCCCCCTTCTTGGCCCCAAGTCAACTCTCATCCCATCCCATTGTCCCTTTCGCCCTGGATTGGGCCCGGCCCACTATGTCCTGGACGCCCTGGACGCCCTGCTCGCCTCTCACACATCCTCACACACGGACTACGACGCACACAGACTTTGGCGCCCTCGCCGCCCTCGCGCCGCCAAGCTGCCTTCAAGCGAGTCCGTCATGACTCTACTTTGGGCCAGGGCTCCACCCTTGCTGATAACAGACTTGGCTCCATACACTTCTTCCATGGCCCCTTCGTGTGGGCATTGTGGGTTCCTGAATCCCACCCCCAGCTGCCTGTGCGTTTCATCAACAGCGAACGTCAGGCGGCTCATACAACCATTGCCTTGACAAGAATTATATCGTCAAACATCAAATCTACACATATCAACGCGCCAATGCAAGTGGGCCCTGTCTCCATCGTTAACCCACACTGTCTTCTGAGGCTTCCCTGTTGATCGGTGCTTCTCCCGACTTTAGCCTCCGTGGCCCTCCACCCGTCGCAAAGGTGGCTCCTTGGAAGTCGGGTCGTGCCATCCATGCATTCCTCATGTCTCCGTCCTTCGGCGACATGGCAAGATATATTTATCCCGCTCCAGCCCTGTTCCTGGTTGCGATCCTTCTTGTTTTGATTTCTTCTCAACCCATTTCGACAAAGTCAACAGACAAGCCAGTGACTTGCAAAGACCTGTTCGACAAAGGCAACGACACCTCACAATGGAATTTGTACCTGTAAGGCTGCTTCTTCCACTCCACCCTCCCTCATGGGATGCTAATTGTATCTCTCTAGCCTGAATATGACGAAGCCCATCCCGAGGGTGGCAACCCCCTTGAGGTTGATGTCAACGCTCAATATGCTGGTTTCGAGTTCCACGCCGCATATCTCGCCCTCTGTGCCTATCTTGTCTGGATGATTATCCCCGGTCTGGCCCTGCTGTACGGTGGTTTGGCGCGCCGCAAGTCGGCTCTGTCCATGTTGTACCAGGGTTTCGCTGTCATTGGTGTAAGTCGCTCCTCCGCAAGACCAAGCGTTCAACCCAGCGACTGACGAGAGACTTCAGGTCATTACCTTCCAATGGATGTTCTGGGGTTACTCCCTCACCTACTCCCCCACTTCCGGCCCTTTCATTGGTAATATGAAAAACTTCGGTCTTCAGGATGTCACCGCAGCTCCCATTGGTTTCCTGCCAGAAATCCTCTTCTGCTTCTACCAATGCCTCTTCTGCGTCGTTACCGTCATGATCGTGGTCGGTGGCGCCTTCGAGCGTGGTCGCGTCATCCCTGTGCTCTTCTTCAGCTTCTGGTGGGCCACCATCGTCTACTGCCCTATTGCATGCTGGACATGGAACGCAAGTGGATGGCTCGCCAACCTCCCCTCTCTCGACTATGCTGGTGGTGGACCGGTCCACATTGCCAGTGGTTGCTCCGCCTTGGCCTATGCCTTGGTTTTGGGAAAGAGAAAGCTCCGCGAAGCACCTCACACCAAACCCCACAACGTTTCCATGGTCTTCATCGGCACGGTTATGATCTGGTTCGGTTGGTTTGGTTTCAACGTAAGGCATACTTCATTCCTAGACTCGATCGCGATTCACTAACAAACGTAGGGTGGTTCCACTCTCAACTCCACTGTCCGATCCTTCATGGCTGCGTGGAACACCAACGTTTCCGCCGGTATGGGTGTTATCGGATGGAGCATCGTTGATATGATCCGCTACAAGGGCAAATTGTCCACCATCGGTGCCTGCGAAGGTGCTATTGCCGGTCTCGTCGGTAAGTTTTGGTGGTATCACAATTCCCTGTGACCTTGACTCACTCTCACAACAGGTATCACTCCTGCCGCTGGTTACGTTTCCGTCTGGTTCGCTGCCCTCATCGGTCTTTTGACCGGTATGGCTTGCTCTTCCCTCAAGAACATCAACAAGTGGATCCGCGTCGACGAGGGTATGGATGTCTTCAAGCTCCACGGTGTTGGTGGTATGATTGGATCTTTCCTCACCGGTATCTTCGCCTCGTCCTCGGTTTCCGCCCTTGACGGCGGTACCCTTGCCCCCGGTGGTGTCGATGGTGTCGGCGCTCAAGTTGCCCGCCAATTGGCTGATATCGCCTCCATTGCTGGCTACTCCTTCACCGTCTCCTTCATCTTGTTGTGGATCATGAAGTTCATCGGCATGTACGTTCCCTTCATGGCTCTCCGAGTCAGCGAGGAGGCCGAAATCCGTGGTATTGACTCCGAGGAGTTCGCCGAGGAGGAAGAAGTCGGTGATTGGTCCATGTTTGAGAGCCCCAGCACTGCGACTCAGGGAACCACCGCCGAGTCGAAGCTTGTCTCGACTCCTCCCAGCCCTCCCCCAGGTCTCCAAGAGGAGCAAAAGCCCACCACTGCTTAAGCAGATCCAACCAGGAGGAAGCGACGGTCATGTTGCTAGACAGACACAACGTGGCCTGCGTGCCAGATGCCATCGCAGTGCGATGGTAAATGCCCTATAGTCCCGGGCACCAGCTTTGGACGTGGATTTACACACACATTGATTCCCCAAAATACCCACATTAATAGTTTATAATTTGACAATCTGCATCCTGATATTGACTATAATTTGGATCTCCTGCGTCGATCGCGTCCCGAGGGCTGCGCTGCCTCTGTCAAGGATGTCTGGGCCTCGTCGAACAATTCTTGGTTCAACTTGGCCGCCAATCTCAGAACTCGGGTGGAGACCGCGGCTCCATCACGCCGGTTCTTGCCCTCGCGCCTAAACTGTGAAATGTTCTCGATAAAGTCCCATAGTCGCCCCGACGCTTGGAGATCACCCGTGGACGGGTCTCGCGCTGGCATCCAGTCCGGGGCCAATTGGATCGTTGGCCCGACTTTGGCATCCTTGCTCTTCGCCACTATCACAATCTGCTCCTCTTGGAAACGAGTGAAGGCGTTCTTGAGGGCTTCCTTGTTAACAGCCTCGAAGTAGGATAGATCGCCCTGGTGATACAGAGTCCGGCCTGCCAGTTGGGCCATATTTTGAGCCTTTTGCATGTCGATCCATTTTATCGTGGAATCCACAGGAGGAACAATAGCGAGCAGAGACACGGCCCCAAGCCAGGCCGCGTCAATGAATGGCCAGATTAAGAAGCAGTAAAAGTCGAAGTTCTCGCGACCGTGTTTACGTTCGGCGTTGGAGAGTCCGACAATTCTGTCGCTGTCCTCCGAAACCTGCAACACATCTTCACGCAGGAGCCCTTCCATGGCAACTTCCAGATTGTGCTGCAAGCCTTGTCCGGCGGGGAAAATAAACTCTCCCCGGAATAGTTGTGACAGGAAGGTGACTTTTTCGGTGAGCTCGGATTCTTTCAGGCTCTGGTGTACGCTCCCTCCACCTTGTTTGACTCGAGTGTATAGTGATGCCGCAATGAGGGACTCGGAAATGAACAAGTGGATTGTCATGTTTCTGTAGAATGACAGCTGAAACCTGTCGACGGCATAATATGTCTCCTCGGCGAGGCCGTCAATTGTGCCAACGAGCTTTGGTCCGAGAACTTCTAGAGCCCGCTCGACGATGTAAGATGTTGGCATACCATGAAAGTCGGCGACCTTGCCTCTATTGGCCCTGGTTCTTGTACACAACCAGTCCACTCTTCTGACCAGTTCAGATTTTCCCACACCACGGCCTCGAAGAGTCAGAAGCACAGTGCCAACAAGGGCAGTCGGCATGATGACAGCAACCGAGTTGATGTCAGAGAGAACCTTGTAGCCCAAAGTTCGCAGAAGCCGGACCCTAGCATCAGAGTCTCGTGAAGTCGCAAAGGGATGCTGCGGTTTTGATACATCGTGTCGATCCTGCTGTTGGTGCAGGAATCCTTTCAGACTCCACGGCTCACAAAAGCGGCAATCAATCCTACCCAAATTAAGGGCGAGGACAGAAGAGGAGGATAAGAAATCAGACAAGTTTTCCTTCTGCTTTGGTTTGCCCAGCAACTCGCTGACATAGGAATCCACCTCAATGACCTTGTCGTACTGCAGAGACACCGGACATATGTAGACATCGTCTGTCCGACCTGACAGAACCGAGTCGAGATAAAAATCGAGGATCCCAAAGCGAGGACCGAGGAGTTTGCCCGTCCGACTTCTAGTGCCTTCGATAAAGCATTCGAGGTTGAAGCCTTGTTGAAGCATGGTGTCTATGTATGCCTGAACAAGCGTCTTATAGAGTTGATCGTCGCTGAAGCTCCGTCTAATCCACATTGCGCCGAGACTTTGCAGAAAATTGCCCACGACGGGGAAATTGAGGTTATCACCGGCGACAACGACAGGAAGAGTGAGGCCCAAACGGTAGCAGATGAGGTGAAGAGTCACATAGTCGAGATGAGAGGTGTGCCGTGGGAGGAAAATGATGGACTGCTTCTTCTTGGCCGCTTGTGTCGCAATCTCGCGTAAACGCTTCACCTCAGCCTCGGAAACGTGAATGGCGCTGTAAGCTCTAGTGAGGAGTTGGGTGACCATGTAAAAGGCGCCACGGAGGTAGGGTTTGCTCTCCATCTTGCACATCATATAATCGAGCATGCCATCAGTGATATCGAGTAGTTGGGATGAAATCTCGTGCCTTCTCTTCTCTCGCTCTTGCGCATACATGGGGCTGGTAGGATCCAACAGATACTGGTCTTCTTCCTTGCGCAGTCTTGCCTCAGTTAAATCGACGATCTTCTTCTTGAGAATTGTAGATTTCATGGTGGCACTTTTCAGCCTGGCGGTATAGCCTGGATAAAAGACACGTTGTCCGACAACGTTGTCGTAGCTCCGCCAGTCGACACCTCGCACGAAGAGAGAAAGTTCATGGGCGAAGTTGATTGGGTTCTTTCTCAGACGTGCCATTCGAGTCAAGATGCTCTGGTCTGTATGGTCCTGGGCGTCATCGCCGTGTGAATCATGGTGCAGAACCTCTGAACGAACGAGGTCTGCCATGGTGACCGTGGAATAGAGGGGAGGACAACACGGTCGGCGAAGGCTAGATGGAAGACGGTAGGAGAGGAGGGTGATAGGAGTGGCCCTTGGGTTTCTGTTACTGAAGGTGTCGCGACATGGCCTTGACCAGATATTTGATGCTCAAGTGGCCGCGATGAGGTTGCTTGAAGCTTTGACGAACGTGGAAGGTGGATGTTGGTCTCGACTGAAAGAGGAAGGAACGAGTGGTGTGTCTACAGTACAAGCTGCAAAGTGCAAGTGCGGAGGCGGGACACCCACATCGCAACTTCCCCAACTTTCTGCCCCACGTGATCGCCCGGCGAGCCTCGTCCCCATCGCCTTCGCCTTCGCAGTGTTCCATCTTCTTCATTCAGGCTTCCAGTCCAACCTCCTTCTTCATATCGACGAGGTTGAAGGATTTACTGAGATGCCACTGACCTATTGGAACGATGCGAGGGTCTCCGATTTGTTCAAACCCCCGTCGTTTCCAGTACCTAATATTGCGATCTAGCTCAATGGCGACGCTCACCCATAACGAGATGGAATTCCCACTACTCATCTGGAGTAATCGGTCCTGCAATGCAGCGAGGCATTGTTCGACAAAACCCTTGCTGCGATACTCTGGGCTCACTTCTGATGCAGCAGGGCCTATTTGCCAGTGAAGACATCCAAGTTGTGAGTCGAATGCTGTTGGGTGTGCCTTTTCCGGCCAGGGTTTCGCTCCCACCATCGCAATAGGAAGCTGCTTGTTCCACATATCTTGGACGACAGCACAGATACCAAATTCACCAAGCGATTCTGTCAAATCATTGACGCCCGAGAAGCGATCCAGAAATCCATCGTCCCCATCATGCTTATAGACCTCGTTGATCATAACAAGCAATGGCTCTAGAATGCTGTCGCCGAGGAGCTCTCTCGTGGTCAAGACTCGTAAGGAGAACTGTGTCGCCATTTTGTGATAGAAGGTAAGAAGAGAAGAGTGGGTATGACTTCAAGGCTAGGGGAACTTCATTTCTCAAAAACCCATACGGAAATCTGCCATGTAGTTTCAATTACTTGTCTAGTTTTTTCAATGTCGTATCCGGACCCTAGAGCCCTTGTGCATGTATCTTAAACATTTTATCATTGATGACGTGACATTCGCGAATCCAAAGATTTGTCCCCACCATAATCGCGCTATCACGTGACTCGCCTTTCTCCTCCCTCCAACGTCCAACATTTCTTTCAGCTTTCAATCATTATCTCGACTCCCAGCCAGCCACTACCTCCTCCTCTATCGACCTACCAAGACTCCTCCCTGTACTATACCTTCTCTGACTAGCGACAACATTTGTACTTTTACTCCTTCAAGTCCAGCGCCTTCCACTCCGATCCCTTCAACCAGGTTCATCCCTCGAGATATCCAACCCTTGTCTCCTTAGTCACCTACGATGTGCCTGCCCTGAGCAGACATGGGTGCGTCCTCCGACGATAGATACGGTGTGGTCCTGGATGCAGGTTCATCTGGGACTCGAGTATACGTGTATAAATGGGAAGACAGTTCCGCTGCAAGACAAGACCCCTCAACCCTCCACACCCTTCCAGTACTCAAAACTAAGGACAAATGGACCAAGAAAGTTCATCCTGGTGTTTCGACCTTTGGCGACAACCCGGAGGATGTTGGCCACGACCACCTTAAGAAACTCCTCAAACATGCTCTCGACCACGTCCCCAAGAAAGCCGTCCCCGATACACCTATATTTCTCCTCGCCACGGCGGGTATGCGTCTTCTCCCCGAACACCAACAGTCCAGTCTTCTACGCAACATCTGCTCATATATTCGCTCTGAAACCAAATTTCTACTACCAGATTGTGATTTGCACATACAAGTAATACCAGGCGAAACAGAAGGATTATATGGTTGGCTTGCTGCAAATTATCTGGTAGGCGGATTTGACAACAAGGAGGATCACGACCATGGTAAAGGCCATCATACGTATGGCTTCCTGGATATGGGCGGCGCATCCGCCCAGATCGCATTTGCACCTAATTCCACCGAGGCCGAAAAGCATGCCAATGATTTGACCTTGTTAAGATTGCGGACCAATGATGGCGTCCCTCAAGAGCACCGAGTTTTTGTTACCACGTGGCTAGGATTCGGAGCCAACGAGGCAAGGAGGCGCTATATCGATGACCTAGAACAGTCATACGGTGTCGATGGCATTAAGGAACTTCCTGATCCTTGTTTACCTCATGACCTCCGCATGACTCTCGATGGAACCATTTTATCGGACGATAAAGATGCACCTTCAGATGAACACATCCTACTCGGGACTGGCCAATTCGACGAATGCCTCAAGAGGACCTTCCCACTGTTAGAGAAAGACGTCCCCTGCCCGGACGAACCCTGCCTTGTCAACGGAGTCCATGTCCCCGCGATTGATTTCGATGTCAACCATTTCATCGGTATCAGTGAATACTGGCACACGACTCATGAGATTTTTGAATTGGCGCACAAGGACAAGTCATACGATTTCAACACATATCAGACCCGAGTTAAAGAATTTTGCGAACAGGATTGGTCCGTCATCGAAAAGGGCGTAGATGACCACACCTGGGGGAAGGATGTTGACGAACACACCGCGCTCGAGGTCTGTTTCAAAGCCAGCTGGTTGATTAATATGTTACATGACGGCATCGGCATTCCACGCGTTGGTCTGGAAGACACCTCGTCAACCAACAAGAACGGAACGACGGAACTGATCGAAAGTGGCAAAGATAAGGGATTCCTGGACCCGTTCCAGGCCGTCAATAAGATCAAATCCACCGAAGTCAGCTGGACTATGGGCAAAATCTTGCTGTACGCCTCAGCTAGTATCCCCGCGGCCCATGATGGCGATCTCCCTGTCGGTTTTGGCTCCAACGTGCCCGGCATCCCTAAAGATTTCCAATACCCCAGCGGTGGACGGCTTCAAGATGTTCCTGACTATACACCGACACCAACACCGCCTCAAGATGATTCAAGCCAAAGTATCACTGATCGCGTCCATTCAACCCTTTTCAAATCCGACTCGCCACACCGGCTTCCTGGCTTTATATTCTTCCTCTTAATCCTCATCATCGCAACTTTTTACTTGTGCGGACGCGATCGACGTGCAAGAATTCGAAATTTCTTCTTCGGCCCGACCTCACCTAGCTCCAAGAACAAACCAAGCGGCCCATTCTCATTCCTCGACAAATTACTCGGCCGACGTCGACGAGTCGGCCGCTTCGACATTGAAGACACCGCTGCTGAGACACGTCTATACAACGACGCCGACGATTTCGAACTTGGCAATATGTCCTCCTCTTCAGACGACGAACTCCCCGTTGATGCGTCTGATGCATTTGGCATGAAATCCAAGCCTAAATCGTCCATGCCCAACCCCACTTCTCGACCTAGCCCGAGACGTGGCCATAGTGGCCGTCTAACGCCCGTCGCTAGCGCAATGGATCGTCGTGGTTTAGTCGTCCGTACTGAAAGTCGCGAACAACTTGGTGGTGATGGTGCGTTGGGGTCTGTTTCTGCAAATGGTCGGATTGTCAGTCGTAGTGCAAGTCCCGAACAGGCACGGTGATACGCAGATGTACTTTATGTCTCACTCATGGCTTGGCTCGATAGGGACAATGAGAAGAAAGAAGTCGTCGATTCTTGTGCGCCTGTCTCACTCTATAGCTTCTGTGGTCTCGCATCGCAATACTTTTTCTTTGCGACGGCGCCACGCCTCCCGCACCCTGTATAGCTAGAACAATGATGTATTTTAGCGTGTCTAGGAAATTCCACAACCACTTCAAGTTCATGGGAGATACATAAACATCAATCTATACCTCCTGAGCTGGGATGATAGTAGTAGGTACAGGTATATGAGCATCTAACGCTATTCATGACGAACAAAATTCCACCTCATTTTTAAGTCGTCGCATGGTATACTGTACAGATAATGGCATCTGTATAAATGCGAAGCCTCAACCTCAGGTATCTACAAAGCGGGCTTCTGAACCACACGTCCCTGGACATGAATCCAAAGTATACAGATATCGGCTCTTTCAATCGCCATCCAACCATATCCTCGCTGCTGCTTTCCAGTCTTACTGCTACCAGCACCGTCGTTAATCTCCTGAAGAGCCGCGACGATCGGCTCCCTTCTTTGGCAAGTTCAAACTCAATGTCACGCCCACTGGCTCAGGCAAATTGAATTCAGGTATGTCTGATCCCATGACTCCATCTTCTTCTCCAACTGGTTCGCGAATTGGTCGAAGTAACGTACTGCTGGTTCCTCCGCTGCGTCGCTTTTCTCCTGCGCCCGCCGCGCCCACACCAGATCCATTTCCTGTTGTTGCCCCACTGCCAACGACAGGTAGGGTGGCGGTAACCTCTTTGAAAAATGCTTCTAGACGTTCTCGATCACGGCAGAAGCTTTCGAGGTCATCTTTGATCTGTTCTGGCGTCACATAGTGTGAGAATCCCGTGGCAGCCAATGCTCGGCGAGACCCAAAAGTGTCGGCAATCACTCCGGGATAAGGGCTTGATGACGGCTGCGCATAATCGACAGCAGTCGAAGAGGAATTGGCGCTGGCACTCGGTGACACCACAGAAGCAATGCTGACCGGTCGAGTACGAGGACTGGAGAACGGTCCAAACCGAGGTGACGCAACGTTGAGGCCAATGATGCCAGACGCAGACATGTTTGTTGGACCTTGCATCTGTGCATTCGCTGGTGTTTTCATAGCCCCTAAATTGCCGTTGTGTGGAGCCATCGAACTATTGTTGTTCGGGGCCCGAAGCATGTTTGACGATGCGAGATCCCGTGGAGCATCTTTCTTAACATGTCCACCCTTTGATGATTCCTTATTTCCCGCAAGCCTGGAGTTATACAACCGGTTGGCCAACAGCAAAATGTCCCCTTCATCTGTGATTTGTGCCAAGATCACACCACTGCGATGCACGAATTGTGTATATCGATATTCGAGCTTTCCCCAAGAATATGCGATCTCCACATTTTGGGGGAATTCGCCGATACCTTCAATGTCAAGAACAAAGTTGAAGTGCTTTAGCAGTGCTTTTTGGTAGAGGTGAATATCCGAACTGAGTGCGGGTTGGGGGCCAAATGAAGTCGCGGTAAAGTAAACGTTGCCAGTGACAGTGCCGGTACGTTTCGGAGGCTCAACCGCGAGCTTGATGCGATAGTATGCACGGAAAGGCTCGGTCTCAGGCACCTTGCTTGCTTCTGCAATAGGAACTTCGACGAGTTTGAGTCCATATTTTTCTGCTTGGGTGGTCCAAGTGAGTATTGCATCATCGACCAATTTTGAGGTTACATTCAGCCAGGAGAGTTCGAGATGATAGCAATTTTCTGGGTTATGAAGGCGGTCGTAGTGGAGGTTTATCACCTCGGGTCGATTGGATCGTTTGCGGTGATCGACATCGATACGAATCATCTTCGAAAGTGTGATCGACCGTCGCTTCTTCTCAGACCCTAGACCCTTAGTGATTTCTGACGCTGAGTTGTGGGCTTGACCTTGAGATACAAGATTAGACCCAGAACGCGATCGGCCAGTAAGAAACTCGCGAGAAGGATTCTCGTTCAAGGGAGTGGCAGGAAATGATCGATCAGACTTGCGGCTTGAGGGAAACCAGGATTGTCGCGGTTCTGATCGTTGAAAGCGCCAATCTGGGTTGATGGAGTAGAAGTAATTGCCGTCTTTGAACCTGTGTCGACTGTTGACATGCTCGAAGAGTTTTTCCTTCATCAAATCGTTGCCAAATTCTACCGCTTCTTCACGGGTGTCAATATCTCGGAAATTGTGCACGAGCCAATTTGTAAAGTCTTCTCCCTGGAAACAACTGTAATGAAGTCGCAAGTGCCACCGTCGGTTCTTGATTTCAATGCCCGTTTCGCCCTGAATGGCCTGGGCGAGTTTTGTCATGTTGAATGTGTCCCTCTCAAATTGCTCCTCTTCTGGCAGAAGCCGCGTTGGTTGAGATTCACCCGCTTCTTCGGCAGCCAACAACTTGTCCAATTCTGTTGCGACCAATTCCGATGGGTTGAGCGTTTCTATTGTTATCCTCAACGGGTTTTTATCTTTGTTTTTCATATTGCTGATGCGATTGTGAGCGGGTCTCCTATCTTCTGGGGGCAGGTATCGAGCTTTCTGCCACATCTGCGTCAGTATGCGAATCCCTCGTAGGTGGATTTCTTCTTCATTCTCGTCGCTATCTGCTGCAGTCGGCCTCCAGCTATTAGTTGGAGGTTGAACAGGTATCAACACAAAGCGGGCGCGCCAGAAGCGGAGTTTTTTGGCATCAATATCAGACTGCTTCTTTGAGTCAGCAAGATAAGCATCGGCCTGCTCCCATGGATATTGTTCCGCAAACCCGCCAAATTGCATTTCTCGAATTTTGTAAGTAGGTGACAGGATTGTTCGAATATTGGGTCGATAGATTATTTGTACAGGGAAAGGTGGCTGGACCATACGCTGCTTGCGAACATATTTGAAAACGCGGATACGGTCTGCTTCCTGCAGGGATATCTTTTGAATCGTATTGCCCATCGACATGAAGATGAAGACACCGTCCGGACGGACGAGATTAGGCGTGAAAAAGGAGGAGCTATCACATGATCCAGGACCGACAGCATCCACGAGGGCCGAGCCAACGACCAACTGGTACCCGTGAGCAAATCTCAAAGCCAACATTTCTCGAAGAAGGGTATCGCGTGATTCCGGGACCTCCTGAAGATCGTCATGCTCAACGAGAGAAAGGTCGTAGGTGCTCATTTCATAATCCGTCTCGAGCCCTTGCTTGGAAGGAAAGTCTTCAGTAGTAAGGGGAACCGACGCAGGTGTGCACAGTGAGCGCCATTTCACCGTGGCTGCGCGGGGCTTGCGTGGATAAAGATGCTGCCATCTTCCAAAAGTCGATTCCCTTTCAGGATGTCGTTTCAAGGGGTTAGAGGCATTGACATTGCGGATAGATACTAAATTACTGCGTGGAATGGAGCTCGCGAGTGAAGTGGCCATCCAGCTATCGGGACGGCCAAGGCTGCTAGAGAAGCATTCGCTACTTAGTCCAGACGACGTTGTTGAATCCGAGTCCGATTCTCGGTCATCCTGAAGTTCGATCTCACGTGGATCGAGTGACGTGGGTATCACCTTGGACGGAGGCTGCCTTTCTCGAGAGTCGTCTTTGTCGTCGTGACTTTTGCGTATGATGGCATTGATCGATATAGGCTTTGATGGTGTTCCAGTCGCTTTGCTGTGTGGGTTTGTCGGCATTCTCGAGAGAGGGGAGACTTCGTCAATACTCATGTCTCCAATGGTGCTCTTCATAGACACTGATCGGATGCTTGCAGCTGATGTTGCCACCGTAGGCCGAGAATGGCCAGGGTCCCTCAACAAGGGATGGGCCTGGGCGTTGGTGACGTTGACCTCAGTGCTTGCTATTGACCGTATGGGAGGAGCTAGTCCACGCAGAGAATAGTTCAAGTTCCGATTCACTCTAGGAACTTCCGGGCTTTGACTTTGTTTCAATGGGGTCGATGCGTCCGCCGAGGCAAGAGAAGGCAGTTGTGGTCTGAATGGCGAGTTCAAAGTCTTCTTGGTTAGAGACTTTTTGGCAGGTGATAGAGTTATAGACTCTTCCACTGTTGTTGGTTCCTTCTTGGAATCTTTCCTGGTCTTGGAGGCTTTTGCTGAGACACCAGGTAGACCAGAACCTGGCCGTGAAATAGAGAGCTTGTTTGTATGTGGCGGTTGCATAACAAAAAGGCCCGCATCGTAAGAGTCCATGCGGTCGAAGACGTCGCCCAGCGCTTTTGCATGACTTGATAGTAACCCCTGTCTCGAATATGACAAGCCTTCACTTTGCCGCCGGTGGCGAGACAAGGTTGGCGAATGGGATAAACTACGGCTCCCGCTCGAGCGCTTACTTTTAGACCTGAGACGTGTAGTGGGTGGTGGACGACTTGAAGTCTGAGTTTCACTCATGTAGGGAATACTCATGTCCGCCATGCCGAGCTCCATGAGACCCATCATCTGCACTTCGTACATCCTCACACGAGGTTGAAACCGTCCTTTCTTTGTTTTCTTGGGACCAAGCTTGTCCCGCAAGTCATCGTCGAGCAGCTTCTGATCCTCAAAGTCAGGTTCACCAGACCAGTAAGAAAGATCAATCCACTGTGGAATTCCGTAATGCCAGGCTTGGACAAGCTCGCGGCTCTGTGCCGACATGAAACTCGTAAGATAGCGAGTGCCATTGGACGCAATGGAAGACAACGCAGGAGATAGCTTCCGGGGTTGTGATATATCAGCATGATAGGGACCGGGCCCTGACCTGAGAGGACTTGCTGAGAGTGCTGCCAGTGCTGGACTGAGGTTCTTTCCATCATTTGCAGTAGGATTGCCGTATTTGAATAAGGGTACGGAATGGAGAGGCATCTTGGACAGACAAACAACATCTATGCCAACACCGTTATTGGTCAATGTCTCCGAGGTTAAGTTCAACAAGTCCCGATTGACCTCGAAGACACCAGTTCCAGCTGTGACGACAGCGATGGAGACGCCTGTTCTGATCAAGTCTCTGTCCACGTAATCGTTTGAAAACTGCGAACAGGCAATGTTGATTGCCTCCAGGATATTGCCTTTGAGCGCTGTGCTCGGTCTCCCTGCTATTCGAGTCGCCTTTGGCTCTTTGTCCTCGAGGTCAGGAGTAACGGCGGTATGTAACGAGATATCTCTCAAGAAGACACGAAAGTCCTTTTTTAATTCATTCAAGATCAGGGTCCACTGGGCGCTGGCCATATCTGTCACAACCACTCTGTAAAAGTCTTGGTATTGGCGAGACGTCATGTTGGCAGTTCCAGACTGTTGCTCTACCTCCAATCTTCTGTCCTTGTTCCTCGCGAGATCGATGTGATCGTACTCCAACCGGCCGAAGAGAACGATGCTGACAAGATGGTGAACATCGAGTTCAGTCCAACGTTTGAAGAGGTCAGGGAGGAAGCCGTTGATAACGCGGTTGAACATGATCTCGCCACTGCCTTCCGAGTCGAAGTCCCACATTTCACTGGACATTTGGACAAATAGGACGTAACGAGCTGCCTCGCTGCGGAAGACGGGAATTGTCGTGCCTGAGAAGTATCCGGTGGGCACTTTATGACTGTTGACGTGTATGGATTTGACGGTCAGTTTAATGCTACCGAGAAAGGTGATTTTCTGCCCCGAATAGATGGTCTTGCCGGCAAGTTCTTGTCCAACAAGTCGCCACATGTCTGAGCGGGCAATGTAAGCATCTCTGAAGCTCAACTCGACGTGAGAAGCAGTGTGTTGTTCTAGAGATGCCAGGGAAATGGAAACGGTAGAACGGGATCGAAGACCAAAGGCTGAAGCGATGTTGCTCTTAACCGAGACTTCTAAGTTGGCTTGCTTTGCTCTGAGTTCGGGTGGAGGGAATGTGGCGACACACAGATACCTGGCATTTGTGTCGAATCCATTTGCACTGAAGGCGTTGGAGGTGGGGGGCCGCCGCGAGTCTCGCGGCTCTCCCCCGGGGGACTGAAAATCACGAACTTCGGTGGGAGAATCCAATGGGGAGATCTCAACTAAATCTCCTTCCTCTATGCCTGTGCCTTCTAAGACAGACTTGCCGATCAAGACATCCTCGGTGGAAAATGCATCATCATGCACCCACAATGTTGCTGGGACGGACAATTCTGATGGAGCTTGTCGTGAACGAGTGGTGGACAGTGGTGTGACGACAGGGTTGGGTCTCACGGTCGAGCCGCTGCTGCTTCGACGACGACCTTTGCGGTTGAAGGCATTTGTAGGCATGGCTGAAAGGGAACAGGGGGGCTTTCCCTGATCACAAGGTCATATCAGAGAAGGGTGATGCTGGACATGGATCTCTCCCACAACGCATTAGAGGCTGCTGGGTTGTCATTATCGTTGAGCCAGTCGTCTATTAAAAGATATTGGTACGCGTTCAATGAGCAATTCATCAGATTCTCGGTGAAGATTTTGCAATCTTGAAGAATGTGGGTTGATGCTTGAGAGTTGGAAGGTGCGATGGACGATGGACGCGGAGTCCGCTGGGGATGCAAGAGCGAGTGGAGCAGAAGCGGAGGTCACGTGTGCCAGAACTTCTGGACGGAGTGCCAAGCCCAACGGTGTGTCACGTGCTCCACTACTACTCCTCTCCTCCATGACCTCCTTGTCTGCTTCATACCAATTCACAGGTTGCACGCGGAAAACAGGAAAACAAAAGGCATTATCGAAGAATGAATATCTAGTAATACATTGATTGGATCATATCGGGTATCTTCGCTAACCACAAGATTCTGCCAAAAAGACAAAAAGAGCCTCGTTCATCTCGCCCACCGTGTTGGTTCATCAGTCGTCATATGTACATATCACCATACACTTCGCGTTTCCACGTTCAACAGCCATTTCTTAACCCCTTCTCGCAACACGTTGTCCTGCTTCAGTTCTTGGGTGAGAACGACATCGTCAATTTGCATTCTGCCCTCGGTGTTTCGATGGTGCTTGGTCAGATCGTCGTTGACACTCTTGACAACCTCCTCCAAAGCACCCACCACTGCATGACGGCAGTCTGACTGTGAGAGGATCCCAGTGTGCGCATACTCTCTCGACTTGGCAGAGCCCGCAATGTCGAGAGGTTCAGATTTGATCGAGTCGCTGGTGCCTAGGGACACTGCTCTGGAGTGGGCCCTCGACGTGTTGACTGATTTATGCTTGACTGCTTCGCCTTCGTTCAAGACTCGCTCAATGGCATCAGTTAGGATCGCATCACAATCCATCACAGTCTCCACGATAAACTCTTCCGAATCGTTTTCCCTGGCTGTTCGCTGGCTCGTGTCGCCGTCAGTCGGGGTCTCGCGTAGTTGATGAGTGCTCTTCCTGTTCAAGCCATCAATGCTACCTGTCTTGCGTCGGAGTGTGAGACGCTGAATCGTAAATGTCCGCACATCAGCGAGAAGCGTTGTGCACACATTGACCCAACGGTCACCATTCTCGGCAATCTCCACAAACGAGTTGGAAATGTCATCAACCGGTGTCTGTTCCCGCAGCATGCTTTGCCTGACATCACGTTGCAAGTCCTTATAATATTTCAGACCTTGCAAGCTGAAATCCTCGTGATAGCGCTGGAGGTACCCTGCAACATTGACATTGCTCCTCTGATTCTTCTCAATCGTGTGGGACCTTGAACTACATGAGGACACAACTCCATCGCTGAAAACGGATGACGACTGATGATGCAAAGACGGAGGAATGGACGTGGTCCTATGGTCACTCCACCCTACAAAACCAGGCATGTTGATGTCAACATCGATCACACCATCTCTGTCGTCCACGGTCAGTCGAGGTGGCGCAGTCTCAGTGAGAGTCTCAGGCGCTCGCTTGGCAGCGACGGTGGCCGTCTCCTCGAAAACCTCAATGGATTGTTGCCCAAGAGAGTTGGCTTCACTGACCATCGACTCCAATGTGTTGTATTTGCGACGCTGGATAGGCACTGATGTTGGTGCATGCGGGCGGCGAGTTCTGAGGCTGCCGGAGCTGGGCTGCGGGGTTTCCTCCAAAGTTGGCGCGGGCAGCTCCTGTTTGCCCTTCCAGAGTCCACTGACATTGCTGATCAGTGAGCCCCATTTGGCAAATGATGGTGTCGCCAAAGTACTGCTAGTACTATCTCGGCGGAGTATACGGGCGAGATCAGCACTCGCCCCGGCCTCTTCACCGTCAGCAATCGCGTACTCTGGGAAATATCCGTCATGTTTGACGGTAAAGTGAGGCACTGGAGTTCCTGCATTAGGCGTGGCGGTCGAGCTAGTCGCGTTTGTTTTGTGCCGATGGCTCAGGCCTTCTCTGGGCGTCACAAGGGCTTGATGGCCATCATTCCTACCCTCGGCAATGATGTTGGCATGGGCAGATTGTGGGTCGGTCCGAAACGCCTTTCCAATGCCTCCAATGCTTCCACTGGACGAGGCACTGGTGGAAAGCCCGGTAACGTCACGCCGTGGGAATGTCAGAGTCCCATCTTTTGCCACGGTGTGGACGTGGCGGCGCGACTGGCTGTCAAAGAGACCTCTGCCGGCAGGAGACGAGGACATCATGTCCGGCGTCAGAAGGGGCGATCCAAAGTCAGCCCCAGATTTGAGCATTAGGCTAGCGTGTGAAGATCGAGGCAGAAAAGATGCCAGTAAGAAGATGAAGCGTCTTGCGGTAGAGCGATTATCACAGATGACCACTGTGCGAGAAGCTAGATTGTTTGGCCGGGATTTGCCCCGATTCATCGACTTGAATTGCTTGCGATACCAGTCTGGGCTCAATCTCTCAAGCCAATCGGTGTGACTGCCAAGGAAGGCGGTCAATAGGTTGAAGAGGAAGAAATTTTGCGGCTTGTTACCGCTAATACGCATGAGAATCCGCGCCTCGTCTAACCAGTGGCCACCATTATCGAGACCGAAGCCGGTCTGAACCCGAGGAACACGGAATGCGTAGGCCACGCGCCACAAGGTCTGTTTGATCAGAGACTGAAATTGGGCATTGCGGTTGATCACACAAGCTGTCTGGAGATAGACGTTGCGCTGATTGGTGCGTTGCTCGGCAGGTCCCTTGGGTGCCTTCGCAGCAGATGAGATGATGGCAAGATTCACCTGCTGAAGCAGGGCACTAACTTCTGCACGGGCTGCCTTCTCAACCACACGCAGACTTCGCAGGATGACGTCCCAATTACTAACAATGATATCGACACCTTTGTCGCTCAAGGTTGTGCTCGAATCGAGGGTTTGCAGATGTTCAGGGATGACTGACAAGAACTGCCATGGAGACATGTAGTCCGAGCCGTATGAATTGGGTGTGCCTGATGGGGTGAAGGATGCTCTGGATGACGGCCGAGCACCTGAAGTGCCGGGCCGGGTTTCAGGACCAGGGAGGTAGCAGATGAGGCCGACCGCGAAGATGGGGGTCTTCTTCTCCACAATCTTTGGTTTCTTCGCGATCGCTGGTAGATCATGGGGGTCCTGCGGCGACAATATCGGGCGGATACCGTCCAAGAGGTCCGTGGACGAACTTCTGTGTTGCCTGATGTCCTCCTGTGCGTCTGGCAAATTGATGGAGAACATGCGAGTGATCAAAATGGCGTCTCGGGGTTCGGACTCAATTTGTTTTGACGAAGCAAGTCTCCGATGAGTATAGATGGCTTGCGTAGCCGTACGAGAGCGAATGAGAGGAGTGCGCGTTTGGGCAGGACTGCCTGGGACGGCGGATGGGGTGCGCGGAGCAATGTCAGTGGGCGAACTGCGATCTCCGGGTAAGAAGTGCATCTTGGTGCTCGAGTCGAGTTTTGTGGCGCTGCTTACGCCAAACATACAATCGAGAACATTGCCAAGGTGATCTGTGGTTTCTGACTCCTTGGTCGTACCAAAGGAGGAAGTGCCCGATATGGTTGAACTCCGATTGCGGGCATGCTTGACTATGGGGATGGGGGCTTCGCCGCGTGAAGCAGAAGGGGTAGTGGGTGGCGAGACGTTGGATCGATGTGCGGAAGTAATAGCCGAGTCTGATGCCTGCGAGTCGAACAAGAGTAAGGGACGATCGTTAGCGCCAAAAACGTCCTGTGCAACAATGAGCTGTATGTCTTTTGCTTCGTTCAAGTCGAGGCCTGAGCTATCGTCGAAGGGTGTTGGGCGATGGGGAGGAGAACCAAATGGAGTGGTAGGCGGTGAGATGGAGTTCGGCCTTATATCAGGAGAGTGAAACTCGGGCCACAGCAAAGAGCGGGTGTGGGATTCATCGGTAATGCTTTCGAGGGGGTTCCCTTTCCCATAGCCTGGCAAGAGCCTCCCGAGCATCTTGACTGGAACGAAGCAGGTTTAGACCGTGGCGTGCGGTCGGCAGCGATAGTCAAGGATCAGGACAGAACAATCGACATGTGCCGGACTGGGAGGAGGGTAGAAGGGAGGGAGCGCAGTGGTCGAGAGCCGAGGGGGCGTTGCCGCAGGTGGATGAGCACACAAGACATCCTCCTGAGGCCAATGGGCGACCACAACCAGGTGAAAGAGAGATGGGATGAGGAGGTAGAAGTATAGAGACGAGACTAGGGTAGTTCCAACAAGATAAGGACGTTCGTCCGCTTGTCTGTCGCGGTTCTGACTTCATGAAGGACATCGAGGACGAAGATGAAGTTACGGTGAACGGTAGAGGCTAAACCTACTTGGGACTAGTATGGGATTTGATATCAAATTCGCGCCTTCTGATTCGGGATTCCCTCAACATCACCTCAACGTCTGTCCATCCATCAATCAACAATTCTCCATTACCAAGATATATCTTTGTCGTTCTTGTTGTATGTTGACGTCTAAATATCTCGGTCTTGTCCACGGGCTAGTTGTGCACCATTACAACGGCAGAGTTTGAGCTGAGTGCATCACTATCACAAGCCTCTGATTGGTGAACTGCACATGGAGTCCCATTTCTAGTCACTACTGATTCGGTATGTCAAACCCTGAAGCCTTTGAGAGACCCCGGGTACGGTGATTTCACTTCTAAGCAGAGGCGTTTTATCTGGCTTTGTTTCTCTGAACAGACACTATGGTCAGCTTAAAGCTGGGGTAGTGGAGATCTTCCTTTGTGAGAAGACTAGAATCAGCCTGGTCCCAGACAGCCTGCGACTCACCCGCACAGTCTTTGACATGAGCTCACCTTCCTTAACTGTTATCTCTGCTCTGGCCATCACCTCTCTGGAATCTGGCTTGTCTCAGCTATATTCTCACATATACTTCCTTTGCTTGCAATTCACACTACGATCTGAGTGAGCGAGTCAGTGAGTGAGTGGCACATGGCAATGCATGATGCACAGCATGGTTCGCAGGCCACATCGCATCGTCCACAAGTGGTCTTCCTGCCATGTGATCTCTTCTGATCTCTCGGCACGCACGCGAGGAATCCTCCCACTGCCTATATATACCTCTATCTCTCTCCTCTGCAGAGTTCCAATCAACTTCTCTCCTTCTCCTCCCCTTCTTCTTTCATTCACACTCTCTTCTGTTGTCTTCTGTTCCCTTCTGTTCCATTCTTCCCAAATAACTCCAATTTGCCAGAAGATCTCCTCTCCTACTCCTTTCATTGTCGTCTGTTTAGCACCATCATCTTCCCCAGATACCTGACGAGTCCTCCGCAACCTCAGCGTTTAACCTTGCCCCAGCCTATCGTCTCGATTTGAGGCCTTTAATTATTGCTATTTTGTCCCTCGCTGCCATTTTCCCTCCCACAATTCATTGTCCTCATCACCGACCTACCAATCGAAAGTTCCCATTTTGGACATGGCAGTTCAAGAAGGGTATGACATATATCATCCCATAGAGCTAGATGACTCCGACGATAGTTCTATGATCGATCAATCCAACGTTAGGTTGACTTCTCCATCTATTAAGATCGAACAGGAAGAGGAGAAAACACACATTGATCCAGTGCCATGCTCAGATTCAAAGCCTTCCTTCGAAGATCTTGCTCCAATCTCCACCCTCTCAGCGATCCAACAGACCGCCGCAGTCCAGGATTCCAAGACTCGGGATCCTCTCAAAAAAGAGGGTCCAGCTATCACTGCTACTCAGCCCTCCCCTAGCTCTGTCGAATCTTCTATGGGTCCAGACGAGGAACCCCTCTTCTTTCCTAGCACGACGGCCCCTGCCAACACTGAGCTCACCACAGAATTTCATTCTCTTCCTGTTGACGGTTCCGACATCAAGTCCACGACCAGAATTCCCGCAGAACGTGACGATCTAGGTGCATTCGAGGCCCTCCGGTTGTTCAACGAAGGCAAGATACGTCTAGCGGAGGAAAACCAACAAATCATGGATTCACATTCGGACCATGATGCAGGACAGACTAACAGATTTGAAAAGATCAAAAAAGAATACTTTCGCAAACGTGAAGAGGGTACTCTTACTGATATAGACGACATTAGATTCTTGACAGCACAACGAGATGAAAACCAACGTCTCAGAGAACTCAAAAACAGCCGTGAAGAAATCCCTGAGATCGATGCAGCTCCTCAGCCAGGACTGGAGTCTGGGGGAGCAGAATTCTACAGGCCCGCAATTCCAAGCCCACCTATGCCGCCATTACACCCGAAAGCCCGGTCGAAGCCTGCTTCCCGTAACTACGTTAATGCTCAAGAGACTCGTGATGCCATCGCCGTTGGCGCTGCTCTTCAGTCCACGAAACGAAAGGCGTCCACTATCAGCGGAGTCACAAAGGTTCAAAAAGGACAGCCACGGATAGGTGCGAGACGTGGACAAAAGCCCAACCTAAGCAATCTCACTAGCCTGGGGCGATCTGATATAATTCAACAGGCTCAAGCAAATTCCAGCGCACCTGACATGCCGCGTTCCAGCGCGAGAGACAAAAGAAAGGCTTTGCAAGAGCTCGTCGCCAGCATTCCTTCAGCAGACCAACACCAAGCCAAGAGCGATTCAAGGGCCCTTCTGGATGCCACTAAGAAATTTCGTGGTAAGGGCTCAGTGAGACCGGATGGTCAAGGAGGGTGGCAGTTGAAGAACATGAAATCGTCTCTTCATAACCACCAGTTACTGGGGGCGGCCTTTCTTCGGGATCGTGAAACCGGCAAGCAGATGCCCCTTGGAGGTATGGTCTGTGATGAGATGGGATTTGGAAAGACTGTCCAAATGATGTGAGTAGTGGCATCCTACTACAATCGTCGTCATGCTAATACCTCAAAGCGCGAATATTCTCGATGGACAGCCAGAGCCCGGCAGCGCTAACAACACGACGATCATTATTCTTCCTGCATCGCTATTAAAGCAGTGGATGTTAGAGCTTGAACGACATGTCAAGCCTGGGGCCCTAGGAAGGATTCTTTGTTACCATTCGGGGGCACGAATGGTCAGCAACAATACTTTGGAAGATCTACGCGCATACAACATCATCTTGACGACTTACTCCGAGATACAAAGAAGTTATCCGTCCGCGGATCCGCCAAAAGAGTTGGTGTCTGAGGATAAGAAGAATGCCTAGTGGGCAGAATTCTACCGAAAGAATGTTGGCCCGCTTCACCGGATCAAGTATCATCGTATTGTGCTGGACGAAGCTCGTAAGCCTCTGGTCTAATATATTTGAGTTGGATAATAGACTAACACGTTTCAGATCACATCAAGAACCGACATTCAAAGACATCAATCGCGGTGCGAGCACTCGCGGGAGAATACAGATGGATTATCTCCGGTACTCCGATCTTGAATTACGTTGAAGAGCTATTCGCCTACTTCTCCTTTCTCCGAGTTCCTCACACAGGTAATTTTGAGACTTATTGTCACAACTATTGCAAGAGATCGGGCGTAAAAGAGCTCGACATGTCGCGTCTCCATAACATCCTGAGGGCTATTATGCTTCGTCGCACTCATACTGATACTATTTTCAATGCTCCAATAGTACAGCTACCAGAAATCACATATCGAACTCACTTGGTCGAATTCAATCAAGTCGAAAGAACGATCTATACCATCGTGAAGCAACGCTTCATCCACGATATCAACTTGATGTACCGCGCTGGAGAACTCAACGCTCGCCCTGGCAATGTCCTAGCACTGCTTGCTCATTTGAGAATGCTTTGTTCTCATGTCTTGCTTTGCCAAGATGTCTTGAAGCGCTTGCTCAGTGCCGGCAACATTGAGAGCCTTTGGCGCATGACCAAGAACGAGAGTGATGTTGCAAAGCGGAAGGAAGCTGGAGACTTCGTCAAGAGGCTTCGAGGCATGATTGCATCTGGACACAATACTGTCCCCACACGTAATTCTACGCAATCAACACCAGCTACAGCGAACTCTGAGATTGATGAAAGAGACGATGGCCGGCAATTTGGGAAGGACTTTGAATTCCGAAGATTTCTGCAAGACCTCAGCGACAGTGAACACTGGACCGAGCTTCACCTTCGCACTATCTGTTCAGCATGCCGCTCGTACCCAGACACCCCAGTCTGCACGTCTTGCTTTCATATCTACTGCGAGGAATGCATCGCGTTGATGAAACTTGAAAGTGAGCAATCAGGCCAAGACAAGATGTCTTGCAAGGAATGCGATACCATTTTTGACGAGACATGGCCCACCGAAGGTCTTGCGGAGCTCGGTTTCTTGAACAAAGACAATCGGAGGAAAGCCGGTCTTTTGAAAGAACGACGCAAAGAGCCTATCAGAGCATCGCGGGGCCCATTCGAGTCGCGAAGGCTTTCAGGCAGAGTGTTCGACGATGAGGACTTCGAGAGCAAGCCCAAGTCTCAGCACTGGATCAAGCTCATGAACAAGGGCAGTGTTTTACCCTCGGCCAAGCTGTTAGCTACGAAGGCAGCTATTCTGAACTGGCGAGAAAATTGCCCCCAAGAGAAGATCATCATCTTTTCACAATGGCTCGGCCTTTGCCACATCCTGAGTCAAATGTGTAAGGAAGAGGGGTGGGGCTGTGTGATGCTCAACGGGACAATGTCAATGGATGGACGCGACAGATCCATCACCCAGTTCCGTGACAACCCAAACACTATCATCATGATTTGCTCGCTCAAGACCGGCGGAGTGGGCCTCAACTTGACCATGGCATCGAAAGTCATCATCCTCGACCTTTGGTTCAACTCAAGCATCGAGGCACAGGCCTACTGCCGGGTATTTCGCATGGGCCAGAAGAAAGAAGTTGAGGTGCTCCGCTTCGTGGTCAGGGATAGCATTGACGACGATCTTGTCAAGATGCAAGAACGCAAAAACGCAGAGATCGACAGCGCAATTGGCTCCGAATGCTTGGAAAAACGCGCCACCATCAACCAGCTATTGAGTCTCTTCGGCGAAGTGTCCGAAGACGGAAACGATGAATTCATTCTCGTCGAAGACAATTATATGGACGACAACCTTCCAATGGAGGATCGCGTGCCTCCACGACCTTTTTGAACTCGGAGGGAGAAATCCTGATTTGGAGAAGTGTGAGCAACGAAAATGGGCATTACAGGGGATTGAATGAAATTGGTCGAGGGGATTGAGAGGTGTCGCTGACTCGATATAGCGAGGCTTGAAAGAGTGATTGGGTTTGGATGAATGCATCGGGAGCGCTCCTTGCTTGCTCATTGAACAGTCCTCAATTTGGTTTCAGGAGGGCTCTCAATGCAAAATCGAGCATTGGTTCGCCTTAGTACTTGTTTCTTCTCTTTACAAAGCGGCGAGTTTGATGATCATTACTAGCAGGACTCTTGCAAGTTTGGTTTGCTTTAGCAATTGGTACGACGAGGATCGCCTCGAGAAAAACAAAAAACTCCAAAAAAAAAGGAAAGAAAAGAGAAAATAAAAATAAAAAAAAACTGTTGGATTGATATCTTCGCTTCCGCATCTTCCCTCCGTCTCCCTCCTGTTCGCCCCTTGTCGCCTGATCTACGGGATTACGTCTCATCAGTGGAGATTCATTCGTCGACCAGGGAAACAAAGAGGGAAAGCAACGACAAAATGCCAACAAACTCATGACAAGAAGCAAAAGATGTGTAGATCTGGCAAGAATCGTAGAACCATGACATCAATCCTTGGTTTCTCTTATTCAGAAGTTCTGCTCCTTCAATTCTCAATCTTTTTCCTCATGCAAAACGCTGAGTGAACCTGGGTCCTAACCTGACCTGACTGAATGGGGTATCAATATATCGTCTGTCTTCCCTGACGTGGCTTCGCCCAAATCCCAGAAAATTCCCCAGTCCTGAGTAACAAACGAAAAAATATTCCAGTCGGCTCTCCCTCAGACCCTCTTTGATCGAAAGAAGATGACTGGGTGGCTCGTCGTGTGCATGTCAATGCAATGCTGGCTGTGCTGCGTGCCTGCTGGCCTGCCTATCGCTTGCGCCTTCGCTAGAATAACAATAGTCGATTGCTTGCAGTCTCCATTTCAATGCTGTCCAAATTCGTAGATATTTTCCTTTCTTCGGTGAAAGCTCCAACACTCGCATTCCAATTTTACTCTCTCATCTCCCATGGCCACTGCACTACTTTGATCAAGCGCCAAGTGTTTTGATTGCAGCTTTCCTCCTCTCCAAGACCTCACTTTTCTTGACTTTGGTTCTCAATGCCTCGCTTGCGTGGACAAGCGCATCGATACTGATTGCATGATTGGTCATGTTGTGATTGATGTATGTGTATACCTGTGCGGCCGAGTCTAGTGCCAAGATCTGATTCTCATTCAATTTCAGCAAAGCAAGCGCTAACTGGAAAAGAAATGAAGAGCTTGTGCCGTCGTGTTCGTTCTCTTCTTTTTGAATTTCCGGTGTAGTGGATGTGTTCGGAGTTGAAGGAGTGCTGAGGTTGAGCGAGGACATGTCGACCCCCAGAGTGCGCGTTGAAGGTGTGAATGTATATGGCATGGCGTCAGAGCTGTTAAGGCAGAGACTGGAGGATTTTGTCAGTGGGCTAATCAAGGTCATCGCATGCAGGGGTGTCATCTTACATCACATCCCAAACCCGATACAAGGCTTCCCCACCGGTCAAGACTCCAGTGTACAAGGATAGGAACCAGTGAAAGGCACATGCTTCCAGCTCGACACCCAAGTCGTCCAGTTTTGCGCTCAGCTTCGGCAACACCTCTGCAACGTATTGGCGAAGAACAACCTGGTCAGCTCGCGCAACAAGCAGTGTTGCGCTGAAGTATTGGCTGGGCAGGATAACATCGATAATTGCCACGAGCAACCAGAAACAGTCTTCTGCGGTCGCGCAAATGAGCAACAATGAAGCCGTGATGAGATTCATCCCTGGTACCAACAGTCAATCTTAGATTCAAAACACGTTTGTCGGGAACATACCTTGACAATAGCCAATTCGCGGGTTGTGCAATGAGTATGCTCTCAACAATTCCTCCAATCGCTGGACTCCAGGCCCGTGTCGGAAAAATACATTGTCTGTCAGGGTACGCCCAACATCGGCTTTGATTTGGCTGGCAATGACAGGATCAATGTCTGTTTCATCCTGTGAACGAGCAACAAGATCTTCATAATAGCCGGGAATTCGCAACGCAGTTGCCCCGGAACATTCACCCCAAATCTTGGGGCGCAATGAGACAGGAATGCCTGACAGAACTAAACTCTTAAAGTGCAAGTATTTGCTTTTGGTTTTGGAGGAGCGGCCCAGGGTTGCAATGCCGATGAGTTCTCCATTCACAACGTCTGCCTCTGGCACGTTGTTGGAAGACCGCTCGGCCGCGCTACTCGCTCTTTCGGCACGAACTCTGCGGAGAAAGTCATTCCAGCGCGTCGCTCGATCAGTTTGCAAGGCGTCGTGCAATTCAGTCAATTGCTCGAGGAGGACCCTGGCAGGTCCAAAATCGTTGGTCGTGTCCGTCTCTGAATCAGGAGTGAAGTCACCAGACACAGTGTTCACTGTGGACGGCAGAGTTTCGGTAGTCAGACTGGTGGTGGGCAACGCCTTCTGGCCGGACACCGAGATTGGACCTTCACGTCGTGGGGGAGTAATCGTGCCCGCCGCATCAGCTGTGCTCACGGTAACCACTGCCCCAGCCGATGGCGTATGTGACAGGAGTTCTCTCGGACGTCCAGTTGGAATTGTAGTAGACACCTTGAGGTAGTCTTGCCATGACTTCTTCGATGTGTCCTCGTCAATTGAAATAGGTGTTGACGGCCGCTCCGCTAACCCCTCTGATTGAGGGCTCTCGCCACTTCTAAAGCTTGCAATGGTCTCGGCTGCGCTCATTTTGTTCTTCTTGTGGTGCCGTGCTTGTAATGCTTGACGCTTCCTCTGTTTCTGGTCGTAGATAAAACCATATCGATCAGTCAGTAAGCCACTGGTATCATTGTACTGGTTCGTCATGGTGGGAGGCAACAAGGAGCTTTCAATCATCGAGTCCAGCTCGACAGTAGGCGGAAGGCTGCTGGCATTCGATTCTTTCCTCACATGATTGGGACTGGCAGATAGTCTGCTTGCAGTGGGCGCTCTTCTAGGCGGCGGACGAGGCTTTGAATTGTTGCTAGAGGGTAGTGATTGACTGGACTTGTTACCATCCTGCAAAGAGCTGATCTGTGTTTTGGACACATTGGCCAAGGATGATTCTGCCTCGCTAGCAGGCGAGGCGACAGCGGCATCTTGGCCCAAGGATGATGCTCGAGAACGACCGTTTGGCTTGCCGCCAAAAATCTGTGTCCAGGAGGCAAAAGAGCGACTGGATTGGTTAGAACGGACACTGGCTTCATCACCCAGCTTGGGCTTTTTGATCGGTTTCCCACCAATGAAGTAGCTGGATGACTGCGATGGTGCGGAAAAGATGCTCTGCAGGGCGGAGACCTTGTTAACGTTGCCACTTGGTACACGTGGTCGTAGGGTTGCGTCCAAGTCTTGACTGCTCTCGCTAAGAATGCTGTTCGCCCTGCTCGCTGTCCGGCTGTCTTTGACCGTCTTGCTTTCTCGAGATCCAGTCCTACTTCTGTTAAAGCCCGACTCCCAGGCAGCGATGGATTTGGGGTCACCAGGATCTGCTCCAAACTCAAGAGAGGGGAATGCTTGCACGGGGCTATGGGACAAGATCTCGTCGGCCATGGCCTCACTCATCATTCCATCAAGAGATGTCGAGGGCTTGCCAGCACTAGTGGGTTCAGATTGTCCGAAGGGGTTTGGGACGGTCGAAGCTTGTTCCAATCGAAGCAGTCTCTTTTCCACATCGGCCGTTGAGACACTGGCTTCTCGTAGGAGTTTCTTCATTTCTCTTTCACGGTTGTCGGCTCGTATACGGAGTGCTGAGATTTCTGCATCTCTCTGGGCAAGGTCTGAGGCATACTGACGGACTAGTTTCACAGCACCAGTCCGGGCCACCAGTCTTTCGATATGGTCGTCACTTGCAAGATGCAAGGAACCAGGAATATCGGTTGAAGAACGAGGAGAGTCGTCAAACAGAGCATTTTGTTTGTTGAAAGACGGCGAGGCATTGGTCAAGCCCGCAAGAGTTGTCTTCCTATCCCTTGCCTTTTGCGAAAACGTTCTTGTCGGCCTAGGTAGGGTCTCATCTGTTGCTGTTGCTGTTGCCGCTGCCGCTGCCGCTGCCGTGGACGGTTTGGTTTCAGGTTCGGGAAAGAAGGAGGGAAAAGAGGTTAGGGCTGGGTCCTCAGAATCAGCGGATCGGTTCGAGGTTTTTGAGCCATGGCGTTTTGGGACACCGCGGATAGTTCTTGGTTTCTTGATGTCGGTGGATGCGTGAGAGGCCTGCGAAGAGGATCGCCTTGAATTATTGCTCCCTCGATCGGACATGGCTAGGTCCGGTGGAAGGAGCTCAACTTGTATAATCTGTCAAGGAATCATAGAATTCCACCCGCATCTTTATTCTTTAGAAGTATTGGTGGCGGAAGTTGGATGCAGGAAATGGTGGTGAAGAGTCTCGCTAGACCGTTACTCGCCGTAGGCTAGAACCTTCCAGACAGAGGCAGACTTCGAACTGTGCAAAGATGCAAAGGAGAGAGACATGAACCAGGACAATGGTCTGCAAGAGTGAGAGAAGATGGTCGACAGTGAATGTGATCTGACAGTGTTTGCAGACAGGTAGAAGGAGAGTTGGGCATCTCAGGAAATAGGCGGGCAAGTGCCGAATGCTCGTGTGATATGACGACAATGAAAAAGGACCACGTCGCAAGTGTCCGACATTAGCAGCTTCTAACAGGGCCTAATTGAGCGCCGCACGTCTGGAGTAAGGGGGACAGAAGGACAGACGACAGGGGGTGTGTCAGCGGTGGGTATGGAAGGACAGGGAAGGGTGGAAGTGTGCGGGAGAAGCAAATCCGTGGGTGCGTGGGTGCATGGACGCATGGACATGGGTTCCAGGCCAATCGATGGATGGGAGAAGATGGGAGGCGATGGGAGGAGAATTGAGGAATTGAGGAATTGAGGAATTTCAGGGGGAGGAGGAGGGGGGACAAAAGATACAGCGAAGCATTCAGGGCATCTTCACTATGGCCTTAATGCTTCGCTGGATTCTCTCAACCTCACGTTTTGTGCCAAAGTCAAATGACACAAATGACACAAATGACACAAATGACTGAATGACAGGTCCCCAATGCAGGCAGTCACGTTCCATGGTCACTCGTTCCTTCCCTTGTCTTTCTTACCAACGACGACATCAGCCTGTCCAATATCTGTCCAATATCTGTCCAACATCTGTCCAATATCTGTTCCTCAACAGGCTACCAATCCTCTCGCTTCTACCGTCCTAGAACCAGTCAAATGCGACGAGGAATATATGGTTCATTGTTGAGGCATGTTTGAGACTGTCTTGTGTCCCCTTGTTTCTGTTTGTTCAAGGCTGGTGGCAATCTGTTGATTCAACTATCACGATCCTGCATTGCAACGACTGCCCTTTGGTCATTGTGTTCTCTGCTCTCGGCATGAACCATGCATAAGACCATGATCTCACAGAGCGGTGCTTCTCTTTTCTACCTCTAGTCTGGTCTTGTCACCAGTCAACCAATCATTCATTCAACATGGGTCAAGGCTATTCCATGACCACGCTCTCCGCAGCGTCGGCCAGTCTCAACGCCCCAGAATTGGCGGACTTGACTCCCGAGAAGACCCTTGCCTCTGCTCGCTTTATGAAGAGCATTCGAGCCAGGAATTCTCAGGGTTTTGTTTTTGTCAAAATCGTCATGAAACCATATCCCTCCTTTGATGTTCAAGATTATATTCGTCAGATCCTTCAGGAGCGTCGCACTCTGGCCGATATCCCAAATGCACTGGGCTATCAAAAGCTTGTTGAGTCGGGAGATGCGGGGTTTCTCCTTCGACAGTACATGTTCAGTTCCGTCTACGACCGTCTCAGCACAAGACCTTTCCTCGAAGATATTGAAAAGAAATGGCTTGCCTTCCAGCTCCTCAGTGCTGTGCGCGACTGCCACGCTCGAAACGTCTTTCACGGCGACATCAAAACCGAGAACCTCCTGGTCACCTCTTGGAACTGGCTATACTTGACCGATTTTTCGTCATCTTTCAAGCCCACCAATCTCCCAGAGGACAACCCTGCCGACTTCTCCTTCTATTTTGATACTTCTGGTCGTCGAACATGTTACATCGCTCCAGAGAGATTCACAACCACAAGCGTAGGGGATCTACAAGGCGAGTTGAATTGGGCAATGGACATTTTCAGTGTCGGCTGTACAATTGCTGAGATCTTCCTTGAAGGACCCATATTCTCCCTCAGTCAAATCTTCAAGTATCGCTCCGGAGAATACAGTCCAGAGCACACACATCTCAACAAGATAGAGGACCCTGAAGTTCGCGCCATGATTCTCAACATGATTGAACTAGATCCTGAAAAGCGCTACTCCGCTGAACAGCACTTGTCCTTTTACCGTTCCAAGATCTTCCCAGACTACTTCTACAGCTTTCTCCATCAGTACATGCTGGATCTGACCCGGACGGCGACGTCGGCCAAGCCTGTCATATTGGACGATACCAGCCAAAGTGAGTCTGATGACAATATCGAACGAGTCTACTATGATTTTGATAAAATCGCCTTCTTCCTGGGTTATGGTCCCATTCCCTCCAAACAATCCTTCAAGTCACCCAACGTCCTACGATCAAGCAACCCCGTCAAGATTCAAGACACAAATCCTGCACTCTATGACGGGAGTCTCCTCTTCCTCACCCTCGTCGTCGCTAGTCTCAGGAATACTGCCAAAGCCTCAGCAAGATTGAAGGCTTGTGACCTTCTTGTTGCTTTTGCCGAGCGTCTGCCAGATGAGGCCAAGCTTGATCGAATTCTCCCATACATTGTTGGACTTCTGTCGGACAGCTCTGACATTGTCAAAACTGCCGCCATCTATGCTCTGACCGCCATCTTCGAAATGGTTCAGACGATCACACCCATCAACGCATACGTCTTCCCAGAATACCTATTCCCTAGCCTGAGACAGTTTGTTCTCAATCCGAACAACGAGCCAAGTGTTCTCGTCAGGTCAGCATATGCCTCTTGCCTGGCTTCCTTGGCTTTGTCATCATCGCGCATTCTGGATATGATCCATGCAATCCGCGCTGATGGAAGGCTTCCGGCCCTGCGAGCGGAGGAATGGGCTCCAGAATCCTCGTATCATGGCCTGTACGATGTTGCCAGGGCAGAATTGATTCCCCATTTCGAGGAAGCAACAGTCGCATTGATCACGGACCCAGAGCCGTCGGTCAAAAGAGCTTTACTGGCGTCCATAGCTCGTCTATGTGTCTTCTTCGGAAGTACAAAGGCCAGCGAAGTCGTCTTGACGCACCTCAACACTTATCTAAATGAGAAGGACTGGATCTTGAGATGTGCTTTTTTCGAAGCCTTGGTGGGCATCGCCTCTTACGTGGGGACCTCGAGTCTTGAGCAATTTATCCTGCCAATCATGGTAGGATCACTGATTGACTCCGAAGTCTTTGTTATTGAGAAAGTCTTCCGATCACTTGCCCGAATGGCCGATCTTGGGTTGTTGCAAAAAGCTACAACGTGGGAACTGGTTGACATGGCTACTCGATTCCTTGTCCATCCCAGCTTCTGGGTTCGTGAGAGCGCTGTTCAGTTCATCGTTCTGTCTTGCCGATACACCTCCAAAGCAGACCAGGCTTGCATCGTTCTTCCTCGCCTTGAACCCTTTTTAAAGGGCAAGGTGACCTCACTGACAGAAGATCGGATCTTAGACAATCTCAAGCGGCCCCTGTCTAAATCAGTGTTTGACGCGGCGGTGAGTTGGGCTGCGAGAAAAGGAAACAGCATCTTTTGGACTGCTGCCAGCCGTGACGGGGCCTTCTCTTTGTCTGATCCGAGTACTGCGCAGACCCAGACGTCCTTCACTACCAGACTCCTGACGAGGATCAACCCCGCACAAAAGGATAAGGATGATCAAGCTTCACTTGAAACTCTCCGAAACCTTGGAATGACGGTCGACGATGAGATCAAGTTACTTGCACTCCGAGAATACATTTGGCATGTCTCGAATTACAAATCACATCGAGATTCCGATCAATTGGCCAAGGACAAGGATATTGAAGACCGAGACGAAAAGCATCGCATCCTCAACAATATTGTTTCACTCAATCAAATTGATGTGACACCTCAGAACATCTTCTTTGACCATCGCAGACCGGTTGAAGAGATCCGCAACCGCAACGTCGTCTCACAACCAAGATCACGACGTGACGAGCAGCACAGTCTAGCCGATGCGCTGCTAGATGCATCGACCAGTATCAACGAAGTGCCACTGAGGAACCATTCCCCATCTCGCTCAGCCACCGACGGTTCGCGCGCTGGTTCTGTCCATCCTATCAGCATCGAAACAGCCCAAGGACGGAATGGTCCGCCCTCGTTGAACATTGAGGAAGGCTCTCTCCCAAGCAGTCTCAATCTTACCAACGGAGGCCACTCTCCGGTAGGTATAGAGCGACTTTCCCTTCGCCGCAACACGCCCCTTGCACTCAGACATCGAAATAGCGGTATCAACCTGATGAATCGCAAAGACTCGTCAAAGGCAGATGCTGAAATATCCACCAATTCCGAGATTGCATTTGGCAAGGTCGATGGTGCGATATCTCGAAGAAACACCTCTGGGCCTTCGGCGCTATCGGTTACAGCCAACGTAGCAGACAAATCGAGATCAATGTCATCAAGTCCCGGTCGCAAAACTCCAGCTTACGAGTTGAAACATTCATACAGTGGAAATGATCCCAACATCCTAAGGTTGTTAGATCACCATTTCATGGAGAACTTCCCCGTCGATCTTATTGATTTTGGCCCACGGCTCACTTCGGTTGATTTCAAGTGGTCGATCAAGCGAGCGACAGATGCTCCGTCGCAGGGAGGAAGCAAAGCCGCCCAACAAGACGTCGCGTATCGTTCTGAACCGTGGCGGCCAACTGGACAGTTGCTCACGAGTTTCCACGAACACACTGGGGCCATCAACCGCGTCTGCGCGGCTCCAGATCACGCATTCTTTGTTACAGCATCCGACGATGGTAGCTGTAAAGTCTGGGACTCGAACAGGCTCGAAAAGAATGTGACGCCTCGATCAAGAATGACGCACCGCCATGCAGAAGGAGCCAGGGTAAAATCTCTTTGTTTCGTTGATGGTACACATACTTTCGTCAGTGGGGCTGATGATGGAAGCATACACCTAGTCAGAGTTGACTACAAGAGCTTGGATGGGGGAGAGAGCTCTAAGTACGGCAAACCAAGGCTGATTCGAGATTATCAAATCCTACCCAAGAGAACCACGCAGCAGAATGGTGATGATGAAGACGGCGTGGAGTATGCCGTCTGGCTGCACCACTACCGAACCCAGACGAGTCAATCAATACTGCTTGCAGCCACCAACAAATGTCGCATCCTAGCCATCGATCTGAAAAACATGGAAATTGTACATATCATGGAAAACCCAATGTCCCACGGCACTCCTACGACATTCTGCATGGACCGGAAACAACACTGGCTCTTGCTGGGGACGAGCCATGGGATCCTGGACCTGTGGGACTTGAGATTCAAACTCAATCTTCGGAGCTTCGGCATACAGACAAGCAGCAGAATCGATCGTATCCTGATACACCCGACTAAAGGGCATGGGAGGTGGGTGATGGTTAGTGCCGGTGGCGAGATCAGTGTTTGGGACATTGAAAAGCTTGTCTGCAGGGAAGTGCTGAGAAACAGCACATTTGAGGCGGAAGAGAACCTGCGGCCCTATGAAGCCTTCCTCACAGATGGTGAAACTGGAGAGCGGGTCTTAGGAGAAATGACAAAAGATGCAACCAATGATGCATTGGGAAGGGACGGAGTTGACGGAACGAATGTCGACAATGTGTTGAGCTCATCACCGTCGAAGAAATCGCCCAGGGTGGGTTCAAGTTCTAGGTGGCCGAATACTCTACCAGTGTCTGGGGTGTTTGTGATCTATGATCACCTGCAGAACACATCTCAGCCTGAGAACCCCAACAGATATGCACTGCTGTTTACTGGCGGAGCTGATCGAGCGGTTCGATATTGGGATGTTGGCCGTCCTGAACACAGCTTCATTGTCTCTGGCCCGATGATTTACAACGACGAGGGAAGCACGGTGAAAGCCAAATACGAGGTAACACATCCGTTGTACCTCAATGCAGGAGGACAGATCGCACTGGTTCAAGAGAGCATTCCAGATGCATCATCGACTGGTGATGCTAAAGCAGGAAACACAAGAGGGACACCTGCGAGGGTCTCACGGCGAGAGCAGTCCGGAGCATCAACTCCCAGCAGATCAGGACGGACTACGCCAGCAGTCACTCCTTCGGTGGGTGGATCATCTAAACAACGGACAACGCCAGGTCCGGTCAAGCCATTGCGACACACTATTATCAGTGCAGAGCAACAACATATCATTCGGACACATATGGACGCGATAACGGATGTGATTGTACTCAAGAAGCCGTATGGATGTGTGGTGAGCGTGGACCGAGGAGGGCACGTGTTTGTGTTTCATTGAGGATAGAGATTAGACAAGTGGTGAGATGGTCATGAATGACTATATTAGAAGATGATGAGATGGTGAGAATGGCATGGGTTGATCGATTGGACTTTTGTCTGCCACAACTTTAGATGAAGCTCGACTCAGCTCAGCTCTCCTTCTCTTGACGATCCAACCTCTGCATCTCGGCCTGTGCTTTGACAACCATATTCAGCCCTCTATCTCTCGCAGTAATAGCCTGGGGAGTTGGCAACCCAAACGCCTCATCCGACTGAGCAATGACTTTTTCCAACCAAGTACTCGGCTGACCCTGACCCCCAGTCGTAGCCTCTGCAGTGGACGAAGCACTCCTCCCCTCAATATTCATCTGAACATGTCTCGGATCATCTTCCCACACATCAGCAATACTGTGTCCGATATTGTTGAAAAAGCCTTTAATCCCTGCATTTCCACCACCAAACCCATACATTTCAAAGATCCCCTTGACAGCCCAGCGCGGTCCCAAACTCGCACGAATGATTTCGTCACATTCCTGAACCGAGACCACACCCTGATCGACCAGATGACATGCCTCGCGCAAAAGGATGAAACTCAATCGATTTGCAACAAACCCCTTGATTTCTTTGTGTACCACGATCGGTCGATGTCCACTGGCCAAAGCGGAGAAATACGTCTGTGCAAACGACACTTCTGCCTCATCTGTCCATGGCGAGGGAACCAGTTCCAGTAATGGCATGATATGTGGTGGATTGAATGGGTGGACGATCAAGAGACGGGAACGGGCGGAGGAGACTTTATCAGCCCATGTCGTCGACCCATCACCATCACCATCACCATCACCGTCTCCCTCACCATCTCTCTCTAACCCAGCCAACTGTCTACTCGCCTCAATCCCACTGGTACTACTCCACAACCGACACTTGGTATCCGCATGGTTAAGAACCTGTCGCCATAGATTCTGCTTGAACTCGACCCGTTCAGGACCTTGTTCTTGAACGATGGTAGCGCGTGAAACAGCTGATTCGAGACTATTGCTGATGTGTAGTCGGCCGGATTTTCGTGCTTCAGCGACGGTGAGATTGTGCCCGGAGAGATATAACGGTAGGATTGATGTGATGTGGTCTTCGAGATCCGGCCGGGGGTCGTACACGGTGATTTGGGCCGAGGTGTAGCGGAGGTGTAAAGCCAGAAAGGATATGCCAATGGCGCCGAGACCGATCAAGGTGATGCGTTCGTTGGGGTGGGGGAGTTGAGGGTCTGAGGAGGACATGGTTGAATGTGATAGGTATGTTATGAATGCTTCGTGGGAAGATTCAAGAAGTCGATCATTTAGATGAATATATTTACTTTGGGATAGCCGAACCACGGAACCTCGACCCTCGACCTTGGAACTTGAACTTGAACTTGGAGCTTAACACTTTAGTCCTTCTATGATATGCTTATGTTGCAAAAGAGTAAGAAGGAGGAATCAGTCAGTTAAGTTCAAGACAACCAAGGATACAGTCAACATGACGAATGGATGGATGGATGGATGGATGAACGAATTGATATCTCCCACCGGAACTTCAAGTATACCCAAGAAAGTGAGGAATGTCACGTGGATAGCTTCTCTGTGATACAAATAAACTCCAACTACTACTCCGTACAGGTCACTTTCACAGCTTGTTTCCACTCATTGACTTCACTACTGATGAAGCCGAGAAACCCCGACGGAAATCCGACAGAGAGTACTCAATCAAAGTCCTCGTACATGGTAAAGAGTGCTATAGTGATGGATCAGTGATTATGCCGAATTTATTCCTCGGTGTAATCCCCGCAATCACTTTTACAATATCATTACTCCAACATTCTTGTACATACTTCGCACTTCGCACCTCGCACATTATACACTTCAATTCAATCAATCCATTGACGATTGAATATTAATTCAGACCAAAATACAGTAAATACTGACTTGGAGCACATTACACCCCTTTTAGATTTTAAACTCTACGTGGGTGGATAAAATGGGAGAATCAAAGTCCCCGAGCTGCCCCAATCTTGGAAAACTTATGTCCAAAAGTCTTTTTGCTCTCAGTCTCAGCTCCTCCACTCTCAATCACTCAGACTCGCTCACATCCAGGCATCTGAGATCATCATCTTCAACCAAATAAAACCAAAAAAATGGTGTCGGATCAAAATTGCCTCAAAACCTCGCGAGGCTGGCTTTCTTCATATGTGAAAACAAATCCCACCCCGAAGCCATATTTCGGTCCAGGAAGCGCCCAAGCTCCATGCAAATTTCCCTGTCCTCTCTCGCACAACGAAACCCTTCATGTCGACGACCAAGAACCAACCATCTGAGTATGCTGCATTGACTGCCCCTCACTTGTGCTCTCATGCTTCAACCACACGGCTGAGCACAGAGCCACGACCGGGAGGAGGCTGCTTGACATTCTCCTCCAATTCGTTCTTGTTGGCAGTCCCACTGGTGCTTGCACTCAAGTGAGCTCGCTCCGCGTCTTCGTCTTCCACGATCTTGGTCCGGTCTGATCCACGGGTGTTGTGGTTCAGAGACTCTCGAGCCGTGTAGTTGGTGGGTGCTGTGCTGGCCATACTCAACGCTGTGCTCGATCTTTGATGGACGAGATCTGGTGTGGGAGGAATCGACCCTCGGTCACTTTGAGGTGTCAAGTGTCCCGTCCCACTGCGTGAATCCGATCCGAGGTGCTCCACCGGAGACAAGTTGCCGCTGTTGTCACGGCTGTGAGATGCTGAAGGAGCAATGCCGGCTTCTTCCAAATCGACGTCACCAACTTCCTCATCTTCTTCAATCTCGGCTGCCTCGTTGGCCAATTGAAGACTCTCCACCGCGGCAGCACACTGCTCGCTGATGTTCCGGATGATGTCCGCAATGGCATCAGTCTTGTTGCGGAGATGACGATCCGCCACATCAGACATGCTGAGTTCTGAGTAGCGCTTGCTCGACCTCTTGTTGGCCGAGAGGAGCTTCGTCTCCATCGACGGTGTCACGTCTTGTCCGTCAGCCCACAATCGCGATGCACGTTTGCTGCTGCGAGACGTGACATTTCTCATACCCTCACCCTCCTCTAGCTCCTCTTCTTCTTCTCCTTCCTCGTCCTCATCATAGCCTTCGTGAATGTACTCTTGAAGCTCCGAGGCTGAGCCAATGGACCGAACAATGTGTTCCATATGATGAGTCTGACCGGTGATGAGTGACCGAAGATGGAGGACAACCCGTTGTGCTTCGTCACGTTGCCGCTGAAGTGTTTGGTTTGTATGTTGCATGGCAGCAATCTCCTTTCGGTTGCGTGCACGTTCCTTCTCCAGATCCTCGGCGATACCTTGTTGCAGAACAAGGGCCTCCAACGCATTGTCGCGCTGTCTCTCAGTGCCAGAGAGTCGGAGGGTGAGACGAGCCGCGTCGTCCTTCTGTTGATCGATGAGTCCGGTAAGACGTCTGTTCTCACGCTTGTGTGATTCGATCTTGACCCGTAGTTCAGCCAATTCCTTGTTGAGGGATTCCACAAAGGCTTGGAATTTCTGGAACTGGAGTTTCCATGTTTCGACTTCTTGCTCCAGGTAGTTGTTTCGCTTGGCCACCTTGGCCAATTCGGTGTCCATGCGACCCTTGAGGTTGATAAAGTCTTGCCATGCTTCCAGGGCATCCCGCGAGTATTGATTTCGTTCTCGGACAATCTCGTTCATGTGTCTCATCGAGATCTTGGTCATCAGTGGCTTCTTGGTTGCACCACCGAACAAGGCTTTAACACCAGTGTTGCGACCCAGTTTCTCACACACATGATCCATGACGGCCATGACGGCATCTTGATTCCACCACACAGGGTCTTGAATACTCTCGACCTCGCCACGGAGGACAATGATCTGACCAGCAGGAATGAGCTTGCCTCCACCATAGGCAGACTTGAGGTGAGCAGGGACACCAGAAATGTCGACATCAGAGTTCAAGGCCTGAGTCAGACGGGTAGTCATCTTGGTCCGCTGTCCGGGAGTCAAGATATTGGGAGGATGGTCGGTGATGACCAAATTACGATCCAAGTCGACAAGGAGAGCATCCTTGGGGGGGTGGAACAAGGCTCGGCATTCTGTGGTGATACCCAGAATATATGGACCTGGCTCTTGAACCATCTCATTGACGTTTCGGGCATGAACGACGGGGACATAGAGACCACTCCACTCGTACACGCGGACGCAGAACCGGATGGTCTCAGCCGCGATTGTGAGCATGGCAGGGTGGTGACTGGTGAGGATGATGCGCCGGGTTGGTGAAACGGCAGCTTCGATCAGACCGACAATGTTGGGAATGGTCAAGCAATTGAACAAAGGCCACATGGAGAAATTTTGAAACCCAGTGGGGGATGATGGGAATTGATAGCACAAGGCATAATCTTTCATGTCGATCCGCACCAAGTCATTCAGACGGGGGGCGGGAAAGCTGAGAATGCGAGAGACTTCTTCGGCGTGGAACAGATTCGTGGCTTTGTTCCAATGAATCCACATGCCTCGTAGATAATCCCCGAGCAAGTTGTAGAGAGGATAGCGGGAGAGAAAACTCAAGCAGTAGGGAATCCAGTATGTTTCGTCTGGGACATCGCGATAATCGGGTTCAGTTTTGCGTCGGAGATCTCGAATGGTCTCGGCGCGCTTTTCATCGGCTCTGGACCAAACTCGTAGAGCAATGCCGTATAAAGTGTGTTGTGAATCTTGTTGCAAAACAAAGGAATGGTGTACGCAGTGTGGCTGACTTCGGCCAGTGCAGATTTCGACATCATGGGGAAAGCAAGCCTTGAGAATTGTTAGCAGAACGGTCTAGCAAGTCATTGGGGATAACGTACCCTCATGGCACTGTGCAAGGCTCTGGCAATGTCATTGTCTGTCTCGAGTCTGGGACTGCTCCCCAGAATCTCAGGCAACCAGAACTGACCAACGGCGCCCTTCATATGCTGAATCTTTCCATGGGTTGGTGGGGGTGCTTTGACCCATTGTGATGGTTCTCTTCCAACACCACATACCATATAGGCATGGGTGAGGGTTTTGGGAGTTGGTCTGTTGTTGACTTTTGCCAAGGTAGAAGGAAGAGGTTGTGTGATTCTGGAATGTAGAGAAGATGTCCTACTCGGGACCATGGTGTTGTCAACCTGTTCTCGAGTGGTGGGACGATTTGTGTCGCGAGTCTGGGGACGTGGTGCCATTGAGGCCATGGAGGTGTGGCCTCTCAGCGAGGGACCCATAGCGCAGGGACTGGAGGGGGAAGGTGACAGGACAGAAAAAGGCCTCAGCTTGCGGGAAGCTGTGGTCAAATATGTCAGACAGCCGTCGAACTGTTGGCCAATGCACTAGGTTTTTTGACCTGCAGCACTCGAATTTTGAAGACGTCGATCTTCAAATTGTAGATTCTCAAGTCTTGGATCGGTCAAGGTGATGGAGCACCTGCGTCAGGAACCGATCTGGGAGACGACAGACAACGCAACCCGATTCACAACGGGCAAGACAGAAGTTGGAAATGGAAAGGTAGCAAGGCGAGGAGAGGGAAGGGCCGAGAGGATAAACAAGCGTGAGGAGGTCGATCAGAGGGTTAGGAGATTGTTTGACAGAATTCAGGAGAGGGTCTAGAGAGGATAGCTCGCGGGTCGCACAGGCCTAAACATGGGGGAGGTGCCGAAGCGAGTGGAATCGTTGCAGGGCCGGTTGACCCAAGATGGACGGATGAGTGAATCAGAAGGGAGATCAGAAGGCCCAAAGGTCGATTTAGTGGGTCAGGGAAATGAGGCTTGCAGGGATGTGGCCACCTGAAGGAGAGGGATCAAGCATTACGAGGGGATTGCGCCCGATTGGTTTGTGTGAGTAGCCAGGAACGGCTTGCAAGTCTGAAGATGATGGGATGAGGGGTGGAGAGTCAGAGGAGTCAGAGAAACGCCAAAGTGAAGCAGAAGGGGAAGGGAATGATGAATGATGGGATTTAATTGATTGACTGTATATCCAACCAGATGACAGACAAGGGGAGGAATGACTGCGCAGATGGAGTGACTCAACATGTCGAAACAACCGTCCCCCAACGCCTTGGGTTTGGATGGCACTGAGGTGACATTTACGGGCGCGAGGGAGGTACAGACAGACACAAAATCCACAGGTAATTAATTGTAGGTACATTCTCGCAGAGAGAAGGACAACAAGGCATCGTCCCACCCATATCATTCTATGAGTATGAACCAAAGGCCGTATGTCATATTCGCGAGTTTGTTATTCCTTGGTTCAACAAGACTATCGATCCCGCGTCGCCTGGTATGGGTCCTTTTCTCTACAGTACCACTACAGATGCACCTACTTTTCTGTGGAACTGATTCTCCGATCAATTTGCGTCAGAGGAAACTCTGTTGTCTGGAAATCTCCATGCAGTTGCATCTCATAAACCAAATGTTTTTAAAATGCTCGCATGTTCATCGACCTCAATGCCCTTCGAGAGGAATGACTTGAGGAGGTGTCAACCTCTGCACAGGTAAACAAATATGGATTAACATGTCAACAGGGTCGTGTCCAATTTGAGTCCCAGACTTCAAGCCTCCAAGTCTCAAGCGAAATATCACTGGACAAAAAAGCTCTAGACTCTCATTCCTCTGCCGTGGACTGAGTTAAAGCGCGTGAGTGCCTACTTACGCCTACGGAGTAGGTACCTAATGCATACCCGCAGACTGTGCAGGTTGCAGTGCAAAGGGACCGCCGAGCCGCCTAAACGAAGCTGCTGAGGCTCCAAACTCTACCGGCGCGACTCCCAGCACTCGCTAAATGTAGATTGTACAAGCCTACCGTCCCTCCCGTGGCTATCCACACCCTCGGCCCAGCAGTGCCAGCTTCGTATGCGTATGGTTCCTGGATCCATCCAATTCTGGTTACTGCAAAATTTCTTTAGTTTTCTTTAGTTTCGTTTACACTGATGATTGTCAATGGCCCACAAAGACAAGTCCAGATTGGGTCGTGACGCGGGAAAATCAGTACTCATGTAGACAGGGTGCTGAAGCATGTATACATACATATGCGTACATGGTACATGCGTGTGGATATACACAGCTGCAGTGATTGGGGATATATAATGATTGCATCGAGGGACATGAATTATTTCTCTGTTCAAGACGAAAGACCAACCCTGAAACTACTACTCCGTATGTACGAACCTAGTACTAATGTCCTACGTGCCGACCCAAGGTAATGACTTGGCGCTTTGCACGTGATTGACTTTGTGCGCATGGTTCGGCAATCCAAGCAATTTAGGCAATCCTCACTGACTCTAGGTCTTAAAATTCAGTTTCGGGGCCCTGGAAATAGGCGGCCTAGCCTCCAGATTCTGGACGCTGGCATAGGTCAAAGAAACTCCCTCACCACACACCCCAAGGGTCTTTGTCTTTGGTGGCGGCCGATGTTGTTCACCCATTCTGCATCTTTCAGGGGGCGCCGGGGCGCCGCCAACTCTCCCCTTCCAGTTTGGTCTGCGTTTCTCCATCCTCGGCTCTCACCTGTTGTGAGACATTCGTGACCGTTAACCATGACGATAGCTACCATGTGTGCCATGTCAATGGCTGATGTAACTTCCAAGGATCAACTAAAGCCTCGCTTCGTCGTGGATGCTGTGACAATATGGCTAGCACATATTGTCCGCCTCCTTGGAACTGATTAGATTCATCATGACAGCTCGTAATTTTCCTGATCGCCATCGCATCCGTTGGAGAAAGCCACCCTCACTGGCACCTCAGGCACGCCCCTCAAACGTGACAGGTTCTCCTGCGATTTCTTTCCATGACGTTTCCACAGATTCTTCCCGCCCTACGTAAGACGAGCTCCACTGCATGCCACCTGTAATGGGCAGTATGGATGCAAGGGTTCAGCTCTTGTGAAAGTCTAATCCCCTCCTGCAAGACCAAAGGGATCAAAAGTCCAGAATCACGAAAAACCACTTGGGTTGATCGATGGCTTGCTGAATGGCCACACGGGAAAACGCGGTTGAGCCTGCAGCTACCAGTACAGGTGCGATCTACAGACTCCAATGTCGAAAATCCGAGGTATCAACGCTCGACTGACGCGACGACCCACTCACTCATGGTGCGAGCACCGCGTCTCCCACGATCCAGACCAGAAACCTCGTTTACGACTCGGAAGTGTTTCATGTTCAGACCAGGACCTGCACCTCTGCCTTGGCCATGTTTTTTGACAACTTTTCACCAACAACTTGAAGTCGTTATCAGCTTGAAGTACGGAGTACTGTCTGTATCTTTGAGTAGCCGTCGAGCCTTGTGGCATGTACATGTCATATCGTGATATCTATCCGGGCACCAGTCAATGCACCGTCAGAATCTGATAGAAAATTCTGGCAGCCCTTCTGGTAGTGCTTGCAGGTTGCAAGTCGCAGGGTCAGTCGATCGCCTTTGCCAGAATGGGTCATATTGAGACCAAATAGACCAAATGCAGTCAAACTCACTTCTGAATGAGGATAGGCTGGCACATGTCATAATTCTTACCAACAGATACATCGGGAGCTAGAATTGATTCCAAGGCCAGCGAGCCGACAATCCAACCAACTCCTGCACTGGTGACCCTCCCAACTCAAGGTGGTACAGCGGGAGAGTCAGAATGCATGCAGGTGCAGATAACCACGCGGAGTTCGATCGAGTCATATTTCCCAGGAACCGGTCGTCAGATAAGCGTGCATGACTTGAGTCACAGTCGAGTAAGCGAATGTCCCTGTGGTTGACGGTGTCTCGAAACTGTTCCAAGCCATCCATTACATACATGAACTACTGTCAGGTTGCTGGACATGCCGATGAGATACCCGAATATGCAGATGCAGTACGGAGTACATGCTTAAGCACCTACAGTAGGGAGATTCCTGCATATGCCCAGGTCTTACAATACCTACCTGACTGCTAGTAGAATTTTGTTGGTGGATGATGAGTGATATACCTCCCTACCGACCTGATATATATGAGTGTCTAAGTTCTAGTAATTAGGTCCCTGGTTGAGAAGGGGTAAGCGGGTAGTTCCTGAATTTGGGCGCCAATACTGGAAGTGAATCTGGGGCTTGGCTGCTAGGCTAGAAGTTGGCTTGAGGTTGACCTGAAGATCCCTAGCCTGCTTCCCCCCCAAAGCCCATTACAGCCTAGAACTGCCCCAGCCTTCAGAGCCCCCAAGTTGCTGATCCAAGCACATTCCTTCCCGAAAGGCCCTTCAACTCTAACCAATAAAATTGCCTGCGGGGATTGTCTTCCACCTTCCCTGCGTCACCGATTTTTTTTTTGAATGTTTACTGTTTCAGCGCCATGCCGCAATACTCATCCCACATGGAACGCACTCTCAATCCCACATAACGTCTCTACCTGTCATGCAGGACATGGGATCTGACACTCCACTGACAGACTTGTGTACCATCTGGTGGGTTCCTCCATTAACAACATTAGTTTGACCGTTCATTTCACTAACGCCTGCCCAATTGTCTCTAGCCATGCAAATCCCATCAAATACACATGCCCACGATGCCATGTACATACATGCTCGCTCCCCTGTGTCAAGCGTCACAAGTCATGGGCTCAATGTTCAGGAGTGAGGAACCCTGCAGCCTACCGACCCAGATCTGAACTGGCAACTGCGTCTTCGGTTGATCAAGACTTCAACTTTATATCTTCGGTTGAAAGATCCCTGTCCAAAGCCGACGAGTTGGTGTCAGACAAGGGCATCACTCTAGCCCCCAGCGGCATCAAACGTCACGACATCAAGCGGAAATTAGATATCGAATTGGAACAGCGCCAAATCACCGTCATCAAGGCTCCGCAAGGCTTGTCGAGATCTAAACAGAACAAAACACATTGGTCCGGTGCACAGAATGCCATCATGTGGACGACAGAATGGTTATGTCATAACGGTCTCAACCTATCAGCGAATGCCCTAGAATCAAAGACAGTGCGCGAAGTCTTTGTCATGACCTCGGGTCGAAAACTCGCTCAAGGGAAGCGAAAGAGAAGCGATGCTGGTAAAAGAGAATTAAATCATGAAACAAACCTGGTTTCAATTACTCAACACCTCGTCAAAGGAGACAATTCAACTCCAACCCTCCCACAAAACGTCGATCAAACACCGCCATCACCAGAAATTCCCAACGTAATCGAGTCACACAACGCTCCAGACGAGGAAGCAAAAAGTGAAACGACCATGGAACCAGTTCTTGAAAAGCCGAAACCAACCTCGTTACGACTTGCCGAACCTCCCATCCTCGACCCCGGCCTACATTTTTATCTACATAACCCACAAACCGCTGCAAAGTACAAATGTTTGATACCCATATCAGCTGACATGACGCTGCGGGAGGTGTTGGAGGGTAGGACAATTGTCGAATTTCCCAGCTTTTATGTCCGGACCGAGTCGCCGGAGACCTTGCCGGCACCTCTGATCGTGCAAGAGAAGTACGATGAAATTCACCGTGCCCAACTCCCCATCGATGTCCTACCTACTTATGCCCCACATGATACCACGACAGAGGTGGACGAGGGGATTCGTCCATCGCTGGCTGAGGTTGATGAAAAGAAGGTTCTGGAAGTGCTCCAAAAGGACCTGACGGGTTGAGAGCTTGACTTGTGAGCGTTAGGTGTTGGGTGTTCCTACATGAATCGAGTTTACTTCAATGATGATGACGACAATATTCCATACAGAATTCCATGATGTGTGATTCTCGTTAAAATCTTCCATGGTGTTAGTACTTATCCCCGAGGTCAGATACCTCCATATATGTAGAGCAAGGATATTACTCTCGACGGCCAATTGTCATTCTTATTGTCAATCTCACTGTTCAGGTCTAACCTATCCCAATTTACCCGGAACAAAAGGATGACCAGCAGAAAGACCACCACAAACAGCCCAAGCCTGACCATTCACATAACTCGACTCGTCAGAACCCAGGAAAAGAGCCACCCTCGCCACTTCATCTGCAACTGCACCTCTCTGAAGAGGATTCAACTGACCGATTTTCCTTTCTGTGCCTCGAGTACGGGCATTGTCGTACATTGGTTTCGTCATGCCCGTTTCAATCACACCGGGACAAATAGCATTGACACGAACACCCGTTCCTGAAAGCTGATAACTCATCGTCTGAGCCATACTCACGACAGCTGCCTTACTGGCCGAGTAATCGGTTCCACCAGCATTAGACCGGAGTCCCGCCACGGATGCCGTGCCAATGATACTTCCACCCGGGAACTCCTTCTGCGGCGTGGTCTTGCGCATGGCGATTGCCGCATGCTTGAAGCACAAAAACACTCCCAGTCCATTAACCCGCATCGTGTTCATGTATGCTTCTGGAGTGATATGTTCAAATGTATTGGGCACGCCCACAATCCCTGCATTTGCAAACATGACATCCAACCGTCCATACCGGGACATTGCGTCGTCGATCACGGCTTTCACTTGTGCTTCGTCTCCGACGTCGACTTTCATCGGGTGGACTTTTACGTCCGGGTATAGGCTTGCCAGTTCCCGTTTGTGGCGCTCGAGATGGCTGTCGTCATAATCGCAGATGTATACGGCGAGAGCACCATTCTCGGCGAATTGATGGGCTGATGCTCGTCCAATCCCAATAGGGCTGTTGGCTCCTGTCACGATGACGACTTTTCCTTGTGCCCGTTGTGCAGCTGATGGTCCTGCGACGTGGCGGATCTTGGGGATGGTTTCGAACTCGCCCTCGGAGGGGATGCCCTTGACGAGTTGCTCGGATAGGGCTGCGAGCCGGCGTTTGGGTACGGCTGTCATCTTGTGGTGGTTTTATAGATGGGTCGAGGGTATGGAGAGGTGTGGATAGGATGGGAGAAGAGAGAGGACAGTCCGTTGGGTGTGGGGGAGTAAGCTTGAAGCTAGAGGACGTGAACTGCTCGGTGAGATAGAGAGAGGGGTTTTTGTTCTTTGAATAAGCAGACAGAGAAAGCAGAAAAAATTCCCTAGTTGGTAGATATGAATCTGTGCATTATGTCCTTTCCCAAAGAACAACTGTTAGCCGTTGTATACCCTCTGGAACGGCGTTGCGTTGCTGATGTCTTCCCCATGAAACTCTCTCGGAACAGCGGAGTCGTCGAAATACCGAGGCATCTTTCTGCTTTGGGTGCGATTTCCGGGGAAGACAGAATACAGCGGAGTGTTGATGGGGCGATGGTGTTTTGTACGGTGGGCTATGGGGGCGGCGATATGCTGTTGTTTACAATGCAATTAAAGGAGTTGAGAGAAGAAAACACAGGCGAAAGTGAGGCATACAAGACCAATATTGGTTGTAATGATTTGAAAATTCCATCTGGCTGTACCAAAACATATCAACCACCACCACCACAACCTCCTCCACCGCCGCATCCACCGCCACCTCCACAACCGCCTCCACCACCACAACCTCCACCTCCGCCGCTGGAACAGCCATTTGAACAACTCGCACAGTTGCCGCTAGCACCCGCATCGCCATCCACATCGGTGGCTGAAACATCTCCTATGTCAGTGCATCCATCCACCCTCCCATCCATCACCGCAGAATGGGGACATGCTCCAAGGCCCGAGTCCGCCATATTGGCATCTACACCCAGTGCCGCGCCAGCGAAAATGCCGCCATAAGCAACATACCGAGTTCCTGAACCGACATGATGTGCCAACTCCCGCTGTTGTCGATCCTTCTCCGATTCGTTGACAACTCTAGGAGCCGGAACATCTTTAAGTCGAACTCGCCCGTCGCGAAGTTCCTCATACAGACGCTTTCGAACGGCTGGCTCATAGATTGCCCACTCGGCGATGAAGTATTGATGGTAGAGACCTTGGTCGAAAGTATGTGAAAATGGTTGCGCACGGTGGATTCCACCTAGTTTCAATCGGTCCACGGTGGGATCGATGGCAGAGTGTAGCCATTTGGTCGAATCGATGAAAGGTCCTACTCGATGCATTGCTGCACCCATCCTCAAAAGTAAGTTCTGTGAGTGGAGCAATGTCAGTCGGTTTCGAAACCAGGCGAAGTCCGACATGACCTCCTCTGCTCCATTTGAAGGTGCATACATGTACCGATCTCGGCAAAGATGCAGCGAGATGATACTCCACGAGTCAAAGGGGAATGCGAGTAGATGTTTGGCCATATTGCAATCTCCACATCTTGTGGGGTACCGGCCAAAGGCCTCAGTACAGTCCCAAGGAAAGAGTTCCTGGTTCTCGTACAGGTGGCCGCCGAATGCGCCAAAGTCGTACCACCATTCGTGAAGAGTGTCGATGATATCTGATTCTTCGTGACGTCCGTACCGAAATTTCAAGAGATACTCTTCTGTGAGTCCGCTAGGGACGTCAAACTTATTCTTGACCCTGTTGCGTGTGTATGACGTGGGTCGAGTTGCAAAAGAGACGAGATAGAGAGGGTGAGGCTGGACAGCGGTTGAACTGATATGGCTCGGGACAGGTTGAGGGTTGGTGAAAGGGATAAATTGACCGAACACTTGCCAATCAAGAAGCGAGTCGCAGAATGATTGACAATTGTTCTTGGTAGCACTCCAACGAAGCTTGGTGCTGGGATCGCAGAGGCGTTGGCTGATGGAGTATAGATAGATATCAACCCGAGGTTCGAGATAGCGTTTGACTTTATCAACCATATCGGTCATGACTTTGTTGACAAGTCCATCTCTCTGAGATCGAGACAGTCCGATGTCGTCAATTGGCAAGCTGAGTGCAGTGATGAAGGATTGGACGATGGATTCTTCCAGCTCTGATGTATATACTCCAGTGAAGGGAACGCCAACAACTTGTTTCATGATGGCTTTGTACCGTTTTCGACCACGATGCCGCTTGCTCTGGGACCAGACATTACGATCGACATCCTCGGAGACGGTGTATGCTGAGTGATGTTCGGGTTGGGGAGACGGCGACTGGCCTGACGGCGATAAAGTAGCAGGTTCTCGTAGGGTTATTAACGCACCACCCTTGGTACTAGTGAGAAGAAATTAGTTGGGTCTGAAGAGGAAGAACTAGGGACATACTGTGCAACGCCATTTTCAATCACCAGAGGTCCAACTCGAAGTGCCATATGGACATTTCCAAACGGATACTTGTCCACATAGCGTTTCATGAAGAATGGGATATCTTCATCAGCTTCAGCCTCCCTGACCTCAGCCGATTTCCCTTCTGTTCCCACACGATCATCCTCATCAACGAGGCTAGGAATGACACCCGTCTGTAATTTGGCTTCCTTTCTAGAAGACTTCTTTTGGCCTTTTTGATATTTGGCAAGCTGCTCGGCAGTCATGGTTGCAATCAATTTCTCCTCTGCCAACGGGACTCTTTTGCCGAGAGGCGTCTGCATTGCATCGTACTTTGACTCTGCCACCATGTCACCCAGAGATAACAAAGGGCATTGAAGGCCGCCCTTTTTGGTCGCGATGCGGTGGACATGATCCTCGCGGACGGGAAACAGGGTGAGATACTTGCCAGAACCATCCATGCGGACAGTTCCATCGCAACGACATATTTTGCGGCCACCAGCAGAAGTGATTGAGGTGTCCAAGATGCAATGTTTATGAACTTTGTAGATGTTAGGATCGCTGTAGAAGCGTTCAAAGTAGCACGAGTCACATATCGTCCACTCTTTGTCGGATTTGGGATCCCTGACTGGAGACGCACGGTACTGCGAACCTCGAAGTGCAGATAAACATGTTGAACAGTGCTGGGCAGCGAAGACCGGCACGCTGTCTCTCGTATAGTGGGACACGGCGACTGTATGAGTGTCAATTACGGACAGTGTAACCGTGATTGCAGCGACACTTACGTTGAGGAACACCAGGACGCCTCCAGAATGACCAGCCGTCGAGTGGTGGACGATGCTCAATGAGCTTCTCAATGTCCAGGAAGCCTTGAGAAATCAGAAAGAGGTTTCAACGCGAAAGGATGGTCAGATGGTAAAATACCGGCACTTTGTAACAACAATTTTGTTCTTCGCTCGAGAAGTGGAGTGAGAAGGCCCTGGTTGTCCACTTTGATGATGCAGTCAGTTTGTGTGAGTGGGAACGAGTGCATGAGTGGAGAAATATACTTTGGACTTGCTGTCTCAACAAGAGTTTGATATTTGCGCTGGCTACATTAGCGTAGATATCCTTTCCTCTCTCACGCAGAGAATTATCGTATGTATTCAGACGTGACCAAAACCGGTTGTCAATTATATCTTGCTTTTCTTGAGCTGCTTAAAGTTAGTGATGGTAGTGCGAACAGGGAGTTGTTAGACATACCATATCGTTTGGCTAGATCGCGAGTACCTTGACTAACTTGGTCGACAAAGGTGTCGAAACCGTGCACAAAGTCCTCCTCGGACTCAAGAGGAATGGGGTCAGTATAATCTGAGGCCTGCCATTCTTTGAGAGTAAATAAGATATTCTCAAGTTCAGTACGGACGCCGATCCAGTAGAGTTCCTTGAGCTTGACAAAAAGATGATCTTTGGCAGGGCCCACTTGGACCCATGGCTGATCTGGCGCCGAGGTGATGTTGCTACTGGCTGATGACTGAGACTGAGGGCTCGATTTGGAATTGCCCTTGCGAAGGCGATGTGCTGTGAGGAGGGCAGACGTAGTTGTGAAGATGGTAGGGGCCATGGGGCATTCGTAAGATGAAAGACGGCCTGCGTAGAGAATTGCTTCACGGCAGGGTTGTCGACCATAAAAGGGAAGGCATCTCAGTCAAGTCAAGTTGATCTCCTACAAGGTTGGAACAGTGGGAGGGGTTTGAACATGACAGACGAGGCTCTCTCGCCCTGCCTCAGGCTCATTCGAGACTGAGGTCTTGCATGAGTTTGACTGTGTGAGGCAGGGCCATGAAGGGTTGATTGTTCCAATCAAGTTTGGGGTCCAAAGTTAGTTGGCCACATGGGCCTAGAGGATGATGGTGCTGGTCATCTGTAGTCTGGTGAGGCTGTGTGAGGTTCGCAACCCATTTCAAGGCAGCGATTCCCAGATTTCGCCTGACAGAAGATTTTGGATTGAGGGGCGACTGGCCATCCCTGTTTTCAAGGTGATGAGTGACGATGGCCCCCATTTCCCCCCTTGTCTCATACAGTTTACCACGATGGCACAGGAAAGCTGCTGTATCAACATTGTTACCTTGGAATATCTCGAGGGAGAAGGTTTCATATTGTTGTTAGAATACGCATACTTAGGCATATTTTAGAGTTGAGATCAACCATAATCCAACGGTCCTGACGATTGAAACTTGGGAAAAGTAAGAAGACACGACGGAGGAATTCGCTCCTGTCAGACCAATATCAGGCAACAAATACATCTCAGCCTCAACCCAGACTTCAATCCGTGATACACGGTTGACAGGTTGACACCCATCTCTAGCCGACTGCCCATCTCACTGGTCGCTCATCTCCATTCTCTTGACGAACAAGGCTGATTTGTCCTTTCACATACTTCCGGGTGTTGTTCGTATGCTTCCTTCTATAGGGATTCAATACGAGCCTGACCAATTTCGGCTTTGCTCCATCACACTCTCTCAAAGCTACTGTGTCTTTTCTGGTTCATCTTTAGGAAGCTCCGATGCCCTGAAGCTCTATCCCCTTGCTCTGCTTCTGTTTGAAGACTTCTATTTCTCCATCTCTTGTCAAAATGTCGCTCACTATCGGATACCATCAACAAAATCTGCACGTCGCTAGTACGACAAGAGCCAGAACTCTCCGAGAAACTGTTGATCGACTTCGACGAGAATCATCAACAAAGACGTGGTTTCCCAGTACCAAAGAACACCCCTTGATACCTAACCCAGAACTCTTCGTAGTCCTTTCCCCAGCATTATCCTTCGCATCGACCGACATCAACACCACTGCAGCGTCCTCATCCAAGGATACAAATCACCAAGAGCCCGCCATACATGCACTCTCATTGGGAATACAAATCCCCAACGTCACTGAATGCGCCGTACATCTTGAACTCTTGCTATGCTTCACTGCCTTCCACCGCCGTGTAGACAACTCGACCGCCTTAGACAAGGCCTTCAACATCTTCCCTCGACACAAGACTGTGCGTCGTTATAACGACCCAGTCAAGAAAATTAGAGACCCAACATTCGACGTTCGGCGCAAACTCAAATGGCCTGCCGTCTTGAACATTGCGGTTGAACGATTTTTGTTGTGGCTCAATAAATTGGATACTACAATGAAGGAATCACCCCGAGATGAATGGTCGTCGTTCTTTCCTCCTCCAATTGGTAAGTCAAGTGCTCTATCATAAAGGGGTGACGAAACTGATTCCTTAAGATGTCCTTATGGTCTGGCATGCACTTCTTCTCAACCCAAGTCACTATGAAAGGTTGACTACCTCATTCAAAAATATCAATCATATACCCTTTCCATGGGCTCAAATCGTAAGTCTTTGCTCTTGGACTGTTGCTCTCCATTACTTATCATCACCCATAAAGTTTGAAGCTATCGACCTGAGCAAGCATTTCTTGAACCCGCCATACTGCGCAATAGCTAAATTCGAAACCATGACCGGGCACACGGCTGATATTTTCCAAGAAATCCAACAACACTCGACTTACACACCTATTGCACAGAGCCTCGCCAAAATGATTGAACCTACAATGCCCGCCGAGGAGGCTACGGAATTGGCGGCCAACACCGAATTTACATCCGTGCCTGGCGCCGACAAGTTTAGGAAATTGTGCGTGCCTCCAGACTCTGCCAGCGCTGTAGTCAAAGCATTGGCCGGGGCCGTGACACGACAATATGCCTTCTGCCAGAAAATGGAGCACCAGCTTTGGAGTCGAAGTCCAGTCGCACTTGAAACCATTCATCGGTCAAGAATCCGATATGCGCGATTTCTGAAGCTGTTTCAGTTGTACCCTAAGACCATGCTTGTGCCAACTCTGGATATCGACTTGGTTTGGCACACTCATCAACTCTCCCATGAGAAATACGTCTCCGGAATGAAAACACTGACCGGAACATTTGTCGACCATGACGACAAGATAGGCAAGCCAACACTGGACGATGGAATGAAGCGGACATCGGATCTATATCAAATTCGATTCGGATCCAATTATCAAGAATGCCATTGCTGGGAATGTGAGACCTTGACCACAGAGCTCGAGAAGGCAGCAGCCACGGCGATGGAGCAGGGTATTAAATATGATGCCATACAGGAAAAGGTGGTGAAAGATGTCAATTATTATCGTGTAGCCGAGCTGTCAAGGAGGGAGGGCAAGTTGCTTCCAGATCGCTATTGGTAGCAGAAGCCATATCCTACTTGACGGACAATAATTGCAGAACACTCAGGCGATCTTGTTGGACTTTGAATTCTAGCTATTGTTATTTTAACTCTAATCTGTTATCTTTGTCGGTGAAAGATTGTTGAAGCGACCAGATGTAAGGGACTCGACTCTAGCATTATATACTTTGCGGGAATGGACTTTGATTCTGCAAAACAACATCCTTGCCAAGTCAACAGGTTGGATTTCCAATGCCTGGAGGGCCAACTGATCGTGATGAAGTGTCTGTTTCAAAACCACCAAAGTTCCTACATGTTGATACTGTGGAAGAGGTAGAGGCCATTCATTTTGGTTAAAAGAGATTGATTGGGGTGAGGGTTGGTTTTCGTTGGTAGATTGCTCCACTAGTGTAGGAAGTTGATGAATCGATCGAAGCAACTGTGCCAGACAACGGATATAAGGCGCATCGGCGCGAGTGACGAGATCGTATTCATTGATGATGGATAGAGATAATCCTCTCTGTGGTGATGCAGGGAAGGTTGATGGCGACGCCGTGAATGACCCAGGCCCACTGACGACTGGTGGACTGCCAAAGGTAATACACGAAAAGGTGAAACGGGGCCCTGGTCGTCGAAAAGAGTCGAGTCAATTCAATCACGTCGGAATCATAACGTAGAATTAGATACTCACATGATCTCTCCGACTCAGAGAGTATCTTCAGGTACAGCAGCGAAGCGATAGCTCCTCCAGCGGAGTGGCCTGTTAGGATGACTTGAAAATCGTCGGACTTGTGTCTTTGTTCGTTGTTATCCTCACAGCACAGTTGATCGACTTGAACGTTGATTAGAGGAAGTAGAGATTCGGCTGCATTGAGGAATCCCCTGTGAGCGAGGAATTGCCCGCCTTGCCTGCTACCACCACCATCATGATTTTGGTCTTCGCCACCGATCTATCATGAAGACGTTATCATTCTGATGAGGTCCAACTCTACATCACGAGACATCTCTCTCCACAATTGAAGACCCCACTTTAAGTAGAGGAAACAAAAAGGATGAACTTACCCTGGAACCAAGATAGAACTGGCTGGGCTGACTATTCAAATTGACGATATGGGCAAGTGAGCTATCAGTGCCTCGAATGGCTATAACCACGATCGGAGGTGAGTCACCATCAGTCTCGTCGGGACCTAGTCGAACTCGAGTCACGGAAACGGCTTTCGTGGTCCGGCTCACGGACGGACTGATCCAATGTGTTTCCTGCAGGATACGTTTCCCATGCGTGAGGTATGTCGGTCGATCGGCCGAGTATACATTGTCTGCACATCGCCACGCGATCCCAACAAGCTCGACTTGATGATTGTTTCTAGGAAAGAGAACATCAGGGGGTATTAGGCTGAGAGGGAGGTGGGAGGGAAAAAAAGAGCATTATGGTTGCCCATACGTAGAAAGGGGGAAGGGAAGGGGAAGGGTAGTCCTCACGCATTCCAATAGGGGAATTGGGCGTTTTCGGAGACGCCTGAATTAGCATACTTGGATGCTTCATGGTCCAGGATGTCCAATTGTCGTTTGACCGAGTCTCGAAGATTACCTGGTACGAAAGAAAAAAGAGGTGGTCACCTTGAAGACTCTTCTTCTTGGAAGATACACAGAATCAGCCTTACCTTGAAGATCCAATTTCTCAATGGCGTCATCCAAGATACTTGATAGTTCAACAACTGCGGCAGAGGCGCCTTGCGAGTTGTCAATGAAAGTCAAACCGGAGGCATTGGGAATGGTTGAAGCCGAGTTAAGAGACGACTGAGACAAGGTGCGGATTGGTTTGCGCCCAAATCCGCGCTTGAGAAAGGCAGTCATGGTTGCGACCATGCATGCTAAAAGAACGAAGATAGAGTGATGGATGGACCCATGGAGGGAGTGTGTAGCTCGGTGGATATGTGGATAGGCATTGGTGAGGGTCAAGGACTGGAATGAGTGTGGCAGTGTCATGCAGGTGAAGCTACTGAAGCGAGCGTAGCAAGGATCGACCCTGGCAGAACGAGGCAACGGGCAAGACAACGCTTGACCAATCGGCGAAACAATGCTATAGCATCAATCCAAGAGTATGAAAAATGTAACAACTGGAATGTTCTACAGTGTCGTGTGTCGTGTATCGTGTATCCTGAATGCTTTGTCAAATCCTATACCATTACTCTAGTTACTGAAGATCTTTCTTCTTCGCCCACTGCAAATGCTTGTGGTATTTGCATTCTCGTTCACAATGAGAGCATAACCACCAACGAGGGCCATGTTCCAGCCTCGCAGAACATTTGCCACATGACTGGGCCTGTCGCGACAAAAACATCAGTTCCTCTTCGGCCTTCTTCTCGCGCTTGGCCTTGAGCTGGGCTGGCGTCAAGGCATTGCAAGCACGACAAATCTGCTGTATCGTTCCTTTGTTGGTGCCTTCCTGGAATATCTCTTTGTCGATGTAACTAGTGCGTCGTCGTCCATTGCTGTAACAGTGACAGGGAGTTCTTCGATGATAAGGGGTGGGATTTTTCAACCTTTCGTCATAATAGCACTTCGAACAACGCGAGATACACCGCTTTGTGTGAGCCAATGCTAAGCTAGAGATGTTGACATGTGGGATCTGACAACTCTATCATTCGTTAGACTAGTGGGAGGATATCTAGTCTGAGGGAAATCACTTCATACCTTGCAAACTTGTGACACACAGATCCAGCATTGAGTTTTGGACCCCGATTCACAACTCCATATTCGTAGTTGTTGATAAATATCAGATGATCGGCCTGCAGGAATGAGAGATTGATGAATTTCCTTGCACGTTAGATTCAAATGCATAATGTCAATGTAGTGTAGATTCGACGATATCGCAATCCGGACATTGCCATGTTGGAGTAAGTGAGCCAAGGCTTGCACTGATTTTGACTGTGGCCTTTTCTTCTCGTCAAATACGTCGAATTCTAGATCGTCGTCCTGACCTCGGTGGCCTCTCCAAAATTTGAACATGAAACGTTTGGCGTAGCGGCCTCGCAGAATAGACCAGGCAGGTGCTTTCCACAAGACAAAGATAGGCGGCCAGCACAAGAGGTAGTAACAGATATTCTTCAGCAAACCGGCCCTCTTTCTGGGCTTGGTTGTCTTGGAAGAGCGGCCCCTTCGATCATGGGAAATACCACAGGAGCCCAATATGATGTTGAATAGGGCAGAAAGCATGTAAAGAACGCTGCGTGAGTTAGAGGAGACAGACGTGTCAAACACTGTAGGCTCACCTGACTGCGACTTCAAATTGCCAAACCCTGACTGTGGAACTGCACTCCGAGCGCCAGTTTGTCAAAGTGGCATTCTTGTCTGAAATCACAACAAACAAACTAGGTGCCGTCGAATTGGGAGGATTTGCCATAATGAAGTCGGAGCAAGCCGATTGAGCGTGAGGGATGCTTTGCCCCTGAAGACCAGCTGCGACTGCCAGCGAAACAGCAATGACTAAATCGATAATTCCCAGTATATACAAAAAGGGACCAACAGCAGCAAATGTTGGAAGCCAAATGGCAAAGTTCCAGGCAAAACCAAAGATGCCCTGTCATTCATTGTGTTAGGAGGGGACGATCGTGGTGCATGTCAAGGGCTTACTTACCATGCCGGCGGCGAGCTGCCATGCAGGCATAAGATTGGAATTGTAGGGAGCATGGTGAAGCACAGGGAATTTTTGCAGTGTCTTCCATGTGGAAAGATTACCGAAGCCGACAATTCCCAGAGGAATGTGACAAGCGAAGCGTATGAGAGCGGATGGCCAGCCACTCATTGTCACGGTCAAGCTGAGGGTCGTGGTTTGAACGAGAGAAAGGTTTCATGATGAACACTGTCCCGTATTAACAGGAATGATAGTTTGAGTAAATGGAGGAGACATTGATCTGCTGATCAGGCTGAGAGCAGCTCGATGGTGGTGGGTGGTGTGGTGTTTTGCGCACCAACCTACCCAGGCAAATGAACTACTTAGGTGGGCACGGTGGGGTGCCATCAGGCTGTTTCAAGATTCAAAACCCATGATAAGCTGTACATCTGTCGGTGTTGACCTGGGGTGCCTGGTCAGGCGTCGAGAGCTAAGATATGCATGGTACTGTAGGGTAGCTTCTGGCCCCTCCGCCCGCAGCAACTCGCCCCGCCAGAATGGTTCTAGGCAAGGCAGTCTTGGTCTTTGCCGGCTGACTCTACCGACAATTCATCGCATACCATTGATTAGTTTGGAAAAACACTACAGGCAGGCAAAAGCCAACGCACATGTGATGAGACTGACGTCAAGTGGTGGGTCTGCGGCTTTGTATGGGACAAGGTTGACTGTTGACTGACATGAGAAGGCGAATATCATTTGAATTAGATCTAACTATGTTTCTAGAAGGGTTATTCGCCCGGCTCGACCCCGTGAGAGTATGCAATGAAGATCATCTCGTGCTCGAGCAGAAGTCCATGATGACGTATGGTGGAACAAACCAAACTGCGCAGCCTTGTCACGTGCCGATAAGAAATTCTTATCGGAGAAAAAAAGTCCAGATTTTGTCGCAAACGCAGACAATCGATGACACTGACAACATCCTCAATTCACAATTCATCTCTTGCGCAAAACCTCTAACCGCCATCACTCACAATGTCCAAAAGACCCGCCAATGAGGACGAGTCCCTTGACCCGCTCAAGGCTGGTCAGCGACCAGACGCCGGGCTCAATGGAGAACCCACCCTCGACTTTGAAGATGAATTTGAAGATGAATACGAGTCTGAGGATGAGATCATGGAAGCCGGTGTCGATGGGAGGCCCGACGCTGAAAGAGAAGCCGAACAGTCAAGAGATGCCATGGACATCGACTCCAACAACAACAACGATCAGACCTTTATTCCTGGCCGTTCAATACTCCAGCCGGGCATGACGCTAAGCCCCGATCCTTCCACCTACGAAATGCTACACACCTTTTCTACCACTTGGCCCTGCCTGTCCTTTGATCTTGTTCGCGACAACCTCGGCGATGATCGGAAACAATATCCCAGAACACTGTATGCCGTCGCAGGAACTCAGGCTGAAACGACGAAGGCCAAAGAGAACGAATTGTACATCTTCCGACTTAGTAGTCTGGCGCGAATGGAACGAGGAGAGCAATCGGATTCCGACAGCGATAGTGACGATGATGACGAAGCCTCCGACCCTATATTGGAATCAAGGTCGATCCCACTTCCCAGTACCGCCAACAGAATCCGAGCATTCCAACCTCCTGCCCAATCCCCAGACCTCAGTCAAATCCCTTCGACACTGACCGCCACATGGCTCGAAAACGGCCAAGTCCTCATCCACGACGTCTCACCATACCTACAATCCCTCTCCACACCGGGCTACACCCTTCCACCCAATGCCTCGAGACCTCTTAGCACATTGCGGGTCCACAAGACCGAAGGCTATGCGCTTGATTGGGCACCCACATCTTCCCACCCCCAGGGCCGTCTCCTGACTGGCGACAACAGCGGAGCTATCTACAACACGCAGCGCACTGAAGGAGGCGGCTGGGTAACAGACAATCGGGCATTTATCGGCCACACGGACGCCGTGGAGGAATTGCAGTGGTCGCCCAACGAGAAGTTTGTCTTTTCATCGGCCAGCTCCGACGGCACAGTCAAGGTGTGGGATGCGCGCAGCAAAAGCCGCAAGCCGGCTGTCGATGTCAAGGTCAGCAACACGGACGTCAACGTCATGTCCTGGTCGCGACAGACCTTCCATCTACTCGCCACGGGCGCCGACGACGGGCAATGGGCCGTCTGGGATCTGCGACAGTGGAAGCCTTCATCCGCCGACAGCCCAGCGGTTAAACGCCCTACCCCGGTTGCCGACTTCAACTTCCACAAGAAGCCTATCACCTCGATTGAATGGCATCCCACAGACGACAGCGTTGTCGCCGTCGCCAGCGCCGATAACACCGCCACCCTGTGGGATCTTGCCGTCGAACTAGACGACGAGGAGTATGGCAAAGAAGCCGGCCTAGGTCTTGGTGAAGGTGCAGAAAAGGTACCTCCGCAGTTACTCTTCATCCACCATCTCGAGGACGGCAAGGAATTACACTGGCATCCCCAGATGCCTGGTACCGTCGTTGTCACTGGGGGTTCTGGCTTTGGCGTGTTCAAGACAATCAGTGTTTGAATGTTCACGAGTAGGCCAGACAGGCATGTTCGATCGTCATGCAATCCTACTTCTCAGCCACGTTTTCCTCTTTTCTTCTGTTTTCTGGCTGTGGTGATTGCCCAATGAATTCATGTCCTCCTAATGACAAGTTGCTACATTGGTTTGCTTGACCACCACTATATCGCTGCTACCCTTTTGTTCTATCCTCTTCGGTTCTGTGATGCGATTGTATCACGTTGAACACTTGATCGTCATCAGAATTGTCAAACATGGAACCCTAATGTTGTGCAAGTTTCAACAGTGACCCTGTTGCCAAACAATCGTCACGTTTCTCCTCTGTCCCGTGTCTTGCCGTGAACAACCTTGCCTCTTGCATTCACTACATCTGTCTCAATTATCGGTCGATCATCGGCTGCTTGACTTACTTCGATGACTCTTCTGTTCTTCCGTCACTCTCTGACCACGTGTTCGTGACTGGGACATATGTCTATATATTCCTCTGCATTTCCACCACAAACGAGCAACTGAGCCGACCAACTAACCTACAATCACAATTGCAATCATCTCTCAACCTGAGTTTGCTCTCAGTCGTGTTTCTTTCCCGCGTCTTTTCAAGGTCTTCTCATCGTTGAGATCACCCTACCGCCCCAACACATGTACGCATTCCCAAAATCATCTCCGCGACTGAATTCTCTAGAGTTGTCATGGGAGCGCGTACTAATCGTGTGACATGAATCAGTGACATGAATCAGCCCTAAGATGCGCACCTATCCCAGGGACAACGATCAAGAGAAGGCCATGGGCGTTGCCCCTGTCGATGGAACTGGTCCGGAAAATGGCCATCCAACATGTCACATCCAAGAACAACCCCAGAGACCAGTAGCCAACCAACATTTTGAAGACCTCAACTTCGGAAGCTCCGAAATAGATCTGTCTTTCTCCTTCTCTGAGAACAACGTTCCTGAAAATCAAGTTACTGTCTCGCCCATCCGAGCCCACAAAAATGAGATTACAATCGGTGACACGCTCGTCACACAAACTACCCCAAATGTATGCCAGTCTTCGACCACCACTCACCTGCAAGATCGAACCAAACTATCCCCTCCGCGCCCACGAAATCGCCTAGTCAAAAACAACAGTCGGAGGCACTCCCAGCCGACAGAAGTGGAGAGCAAACGGACAGAAAGGCCGCCCCTCCCACCACCACCTCTGTCTTATGCCGATCGATCAACCAGTCTCGTCCTTCCTGCCGATCACCATGTCACATTCACCGAGGACGCTGTCACTCGACCTCTGACCCGGCCACGCACGACATCCTACTCCAAAGAATGGAGACAGATCGTGAAACAAAACGAGACCTTGGCAGGAAGAGACGCTGAAGGTCGAATAACCTGGGGTTTTCGTGCTGATTCATACAAGGGGTCAGTCAACCCCACGGCTATTGAATATCAAGAGAGCTTAGATGAGCCCACAAGGTCATATGCCCCAAGCCGCACGATTCAGGAACCCAGAAATGGAACAGTCTTGGACCTGACGTCACCAGAGAAGAGCCGAAATTCTGCTTCCTGGTTGAAAAAGATCTTTTCAAAGAACAAAGAACCTTCCCATGCCGCAGATTCAAGCTGATGGAAAGGGTATCAAGTCTCGAAGGTCCCTCTGGCCACAGGGGACTATCCAGTGACGTGTGGATCGACATATTAGTCTTGCGCAGAGATCCAAATCACGGATCCAGCAGCCGGTGATTGAGACTCTAGAGAAGGATATGCAGGGAGTTTAGAGCGGATGTTCTCATCGAATCATGGGGCCAGAGACTTCCTTGATCAGCCTTATACCTAGCAGCTAGTGAGAGGAGGGCATGTGGAATGACAGGTCTTTGTGTTACTTTACGGAGTTTTATGTTTCACGAAACTCCCAGCATCATAAAATGATCTGCCTTCCTGTTAACTTCTGTAGGACCAGGATTCCAGTGTAGTGTAGTGTGACATTTACTACCTTATGTCTTGGGCCTTGAGAAACAACATTGTTTGCTAAGCAAGATATCGAATTTGTATTGTCAACGTCGACCAAGCTCACGGAGACAAGTTTTGACTTGGCCAGGTCAAGGGCGACCAGCCTGCGTCTGAGCTTGAAAGGATACTGAGAATATCTGAACCAGAGGAAAGACCACTAGAATTCTCAGGAGAATAGGACAGTCTCGCTTCCCACCACAGCCTCGCCCCCGGTTCTTCAAAAATGTAATCCCACCACAAGAATGAAGACATGATGGCTTTGAAGTCTTGCCAGTCAGGCTCCCTAGATGACTTGGACAGTTGGAACTGGAGATTGAGATATCGTGCGAGAGTTCGAGTATACCAAGCACTGTGTGGACTGAAGATCGACGCGAATCCTCCGAGCATCAATGCCCAAAGTAGCACATTGGAAACATTAGGTGAGAGTAATGTCGACTGTGCAAGATCAGTGGTGGTAGACACAGTTTCAAACCGTTTGATCGCGTCCTTCAGTTTGTCTGCAAGTCTAGGCTTAACTTTCGTAGCAGCGGGTAAGGGAAACAAAACCAGATCGCTATAAATGAGAGCTGCCCAGCGACATATATCTTGTAGATGTGATGTCGGGTCAGTATCCAAGAATCGAAGCTCTTCGATGCTCATTAGCCGGTGATGTACTTCATCAGCAGCAAATACCAGGTCTGCCAATCTAGGTGCATTTTCTTGGTGAGTTCGATGCTTTTCTAGAAGAATAGTGACCTCTGCTGCTGATCGAAGTGCAAGTGACAGGTCAGGGTCTATTGGTGTGAACTGGAAGCATTGGTCGAAGCCTGTCGAGCTTTTCAAGTTCTCGTGTTCACGGGTAAATAGCAGGGATTCATAAACCCATGGGAAAGAAGGAACCACACCAAACCGGGTGGCAAATTGTAAGTCAGCTCTGTTACTAGGAGTCAGCATTTGGCGACCGGTAATGGAAGCATCTATCATACTCACATTTGTAGGATAGATCTCATGCCATAAGTCTTGACGGTCTGGATACCTCCGCGCCTAGTGACCATGTCCACAAGAACATGGTGGGTTTCTGGAACAACATCTAGTTTCCCGTATATGTGCATGTTAGATGCAGTTGCTAGTGGGGACAGACGAAAGGTCTCAGGCATCTGTGAGGTGACAGGATTGGCAAGCATGCCGGCCATGACCATGGCCATCAACAGGGCATCGGAAGAGGCTCCTTTCAAGCTTTGAAGCTCTTTCTGAATCAGGAGCAATCCTTCACTTTGATGATTTAATATCGAGATCTCCATGTGTGTTGGCAGGGGGGTGGTATTGCCCGACGCTCGGACGATATTGGCTGCGCTGGCAACTTGAAGATGGTACATCAACGGCCATTCTAGCCCTAACCGTCTCCAAGACGTTGTGATCATGGCACGATGGGATGAAGTCGCCCCGAGAATGAGCGTCGGATGGACATGTTCATATGCTGGGATCGAATCATGTCAAATTGCGTACTTATGAGACACATTATTCCGGGAAACCAACCATATTCCATGCAGTCAATCAAATACTTAGGTAAAACTTCCATCTGATGTGAGCCAAAAGGGTCGCTCTTGTGTTGGGGTAATAGAGACCAGGGGCTCGGAGGAATCTTGCTTTGTGTAGTCAACAAGGTTGAAGAACTGATGACAGACTTGGTATTTGTGGTCTGGTTGACCCAAACGAGATCGCGATTTGGATTCTCATGTCTTGCCTGTCGTCGTTGTTTATGAGAGACCCTGGCAGCATGCGACCGAGCCTGTGAAAGGGAGTTTTCGCCGCGGTTTCGACCCTTACCACGAGGCTCTTTGAACGCCACAAAGTGGAAGGATGGTTCCGCAAGTGAGTCCATATTGAACGGAATTGCACGTTGAACACGACGTTATCATATGGCTTGAGATAACATACAAGGTATGAACGAAGCAACAATCGGTATCAGATGAATCTTGCCGCGTCGAGAGACGGTGAAACCACTCATTTTGTACCTACCATGCACTGTACCCGTAAGCGAAGGTTTAAAGCAGAATCGGGATACATTTCGCGACTCACGTAATCAATGTTGATTGGACATCTTGGCAGTGATTCAGATCCAGTGCGAGCGAGCCTTGGAGCATCGAAATTCAAGAAAAAGATTCAAAGAAGCGACTGGCAAGATCTACTAGGAGAGATCTCCGTGACCGATATCACGAAAGGCGAAGACAGATGGCCAGTCCTGAAATTAGCGGTGGTCATGCTATATCAACTTGAGGCTCCCAATCTCCACTCCCACTGGTCAGCGAGTAGAGAGTTGAGAAGTTGAAATGGCTACGCTTGGCAATCATTAGCTAGGTACCTAGTGATGGTGTTCTGGGTCCCAGTGATACGTTGTGCGGATGTCACTCCTAGCATAGCAGAAGAAACGTGCTTAGCTATTGACCTCTTTCAACTCATTAAACCATCACTCAGCGGACTGTCGCGAGGGAATTGAGACCTTTAAACGATTCAACTCGCTAACTTGAACTGAAATCTCGCGAGCAAGTCGGTTCGAGTGAAGGGCTCTGTGTTGGGTTCCTCATACATTGAAATTGAACAAGGCACAATCGGCAATATCGGAATTTCGAGAAGGCTCAATATGGGAGCATCATGGCATTCCCAATCTCAATCCTGTGTGGGCTGCGCTCCTGACGTACGACTTACAGCATACAGTCAGATTCACCAATCGCCACATATCAAAATGCTGCTTAAGGACCCCTCAAGTTAAAGCCCAGTCAAAGGAAAACAATTCCGTTTGTATTGTCTTTCTCCCCTTGGAAGTCAGGGAGGGTAGTGGTGCTTATTTGATGCAGACAGCCACGTGTGCCATCATTTTAATCCAGGCGACATTCTGCTCAACTACCAGCACATCGTCCGATGCTTGGATGGTGCACTCGAGCTCTGGTTCAAGACTCTTCACCTCGCCGTCTGTCCATCCCTGCATCTTCAACATCCCCTCCATCATGCCAATCAGCGACTGGCTGAGCCTGGTTACCGAATCTGCCGTGTACGAACTTTGCTGGTCGTGCACTTCCACGTTCTGGAAGCCAGCTCGCTCAAAGACAGCCTTGATATGTGCGGAATCGAGCCAAGCCAAATCAAAGGGAAGATACGGTGGGGGACGATCCGGTCGCACTTTGATGGCCGCCTGCTGTACTGCCTTCATGTACCCAAGGTCTTTCCACGAAGTGATGAATGCTCGACCTCCAGGCTTCAAGGTACGATACACGTGCTTAGCAGCCTTGTCGGCGTCTTTGAAAAACAAGAAGCCAAAATTTGTGAATGAATAGTCGAAGTTGTCAGAAGCAACGTCATCGAGGTTCTCTGCGGCTAGCGTGAGGGCGGTGATACTGTCGGCAGGTATGTGCCACTGCTCTTCCACCTTGCCCTTAACTAGCTCGATCATGGGGCTAGCCGCGTCGGTGGCGGTAAACTTCAGTGAATTTCTCACATGGGGATCTGGAACGGTCGCAAGAAGCTCATCGATGACCACGCCTGTGCCGCACGCGTTGTCCAGAATCTTCGCATCGGCACTGATGGGTGAAGCGAGTTGCACTAGGTGAGTGGCGATTTGCCGCGTTGCACCCCCTGTCCCTTTCTCATAGACTGAGGCGATGTTGGCAAAGTGCTCCTGAGCCGACATAACAAACAGCAGAATTAGGCTTGGGGACACGATTTGTATGAACTGTCGCAATCGCTACGACCCGTCAAGTTACTCGTAATCTGTTTTGCTGGGCCATCAAGATGGTCTTATCACGTTTGTGTTGATTCTCTGTCGATTTTGAGGACCTTAAGCCACTTTGCGGGGGAGGGGGGAAACCGTATAAACAGGCGGAGTTGACCAAGCTGCGAATCTACGCCGGAAAGTTTTCTCCGAACATGGAGGAGATTAGACGGATGAGCTTTGTGTTCCTACCTAATCATGGACCGCACTGAGAAAGTAGGATGAGCCACAACCGCCCTGATATGTCGCTGGCAAGGACTAAAGGAACACACATGCAGCGTCTGTCGGTTTCAGGCACTACAATCATCGCTCAAGTCGCTGGACAAGGAAGTCACGGCAGATTGTCTGCCCCAGGCCCAGGCCACTACGGCTATAACACAACTCATCACTATGGCACTGATTCGGGCAATACGGACTGGATTGTTATAGACGTTAAAAGCGGCGGCAGGCTAAGACCTCGACCATGCCAGAAGCGGGGTGCCGCCTAAAACCGCAGCCAAAAGCCCCGGCACGCGCCGCCGAAGGCTCGGGACGGCCCGCATCGGAATATCCCTGCATCATGGTTCATGCGTTTTCTGTTGGTCATTAGGATCCAAAACAATCACGCAGCCATTGAGCGGCAGGACGATGTGATGGCACTTTATACTTGGTACCATCCAGACCTATCATCTGCATTTGGACTTCTTCATAGCACTCAAACGAGTTTCATGTCTGACACTGGAAACATAATCGAGAACTCTCAGTTCTCCTGTCGCAATGACATTATGACCACATTTGTATCAATTCTTTACACCAGACGCCATCCTGATTCATTTCGGGGGGAACGGAATGCTTCATCATAGCCCTGGCTTGAGTGAATGGCTCAACTATTGAAAGCTCTGATAGTAGTTCAATCCATCAAGAATGCATCCTCTATTACTATCGATAGAATGTGCCTTCCATCGTCTCCTTCCCCCCTCCTACCTGCCGTTCGATCCACATTCACCAAGGTCGGCCGGTCCTTCCTCTGTCTCTGTGCCTTGACACTTGCTAGACATCCTTTCTTTTTACCCTTAACTTTCATCGCATCTGCTCTTTCGTGACAAACGTCTTGCATTCATTACCAGTCAATATGGCAAAACACGTTATTCTTATCGCTATGCTGGCATTCATTCTTGACTTATTGGCTGCTCTGCCGCTGACGATGAGTACTCGAGGTATGTTTGAGACTACGCTCAATCGCCTTTGGCTAACCGCCCTTGCCAGCTATATCCTCAGACCTGTTAACTAAATTATCCTTCTTCGGACAATATGCGGCGGCTGCGTATTGTCCCGCGAACAACAGTCCAGGATCCGATCCTCAGATCACATGTGATACTGACATCTGCCCTCTTGTTCAACAAGCTGAAGCTCAATCCATTGTCGAGTTTGAAAAGTACGGTCTTGTCAAGATTCAAAAGTCTTATTGTTGATGATTACAGCGTGGGCATCTCAGATGCAACGGGGTTTGTCTCTTTGGATCATATCAACAAGCTCATTGTCGTCTCCTTTCGCGGTTCGAGATCAGTCCGCAACTTTATCGGCAATCTCAACTTCGTCTTGGCCCCCTGGTCAATATGTACAGGCTGCACGGCTCATCTTGGCTTTCTCGATTCTTGGATGTCCGCCAGATCCGTTGTTCTGGACGCTGTCACCAGCGCCAAAGAATCCAACCCAGATTATCAAGTGGTTTCCACTGGACACTCCTTGGGTGGTGCACTTGCTACGCTTGCGGCCGCTGATCTAAGAGAGTCTGGGCATGATGTCGAGTTGGTATGTTGTTCCTGATAGGGTGTATAAATCTGCTCATATCGAACCCCAGTATACTTACGGTTCACCAATGGTCGGTAACAGTCTACTCGCGCTCTTCATTACAGGCCAGTCCTCGGCCAATTTTCGAGTTAGTCATCTACAAGACGTCGTGCCTAAATTACCAGGGTATGCCTTTGGGTACGCTCATATTTCCCCAGAGTACTGGATCACATCAGCAAGCAATGCACCCGTCACCGAGAATGACATACAGGTCTCGACCGGTGTCATCAACTTCAAAGGCAACAGCGGGACGCTTGGAAACAGCGTGGAAGATCATCTCTGGTATTTTGACTCTATTTCTGGTTGTGGAGGCGAAGGGCTAGAGATTCTCAAGGTGTAGAAAGAACGATGACTCTGGCGAAGAGACCAGCGATTGTTGTAGAGTGACGGATGGCTCTTTTGGCCCGTACATACCAAATCCACACATTGTATAATCATCTGTCCGTCAGACAGCCTCCGTGTACTTGTCCACGGACAGCGGAGGCGTAACTTTAAGGCGCGCCAGATCCCTTAAGCAGTGAAATGCGCTCTCATATGAGTCGACGCAGCCCAAGAAGCCATACTTTCTCGCTTTGCGAGTGCTCAATGACAAAGCCCATCCGCCAATCACCGCACTGTCTGTCATGCCGAATATTTGAGCCCTGTCTTTAAAAGGGTCGAGGAGAAGACCATGTTGTTTGGCAAGTTTGTTCCACGCTTCGACGACTTGAGGCGATTCGCTCCATTCTAGCAGCGAGAAAGTCGATCGCGTTTTGCCCGGAGGACCATACCTACTCAGGGAAAGTTATTCAGTACAGCTCGACTACAAAAAGGACGGTCAACTCACCCTCGAGGATTCTGATCGTGTCTCGAAACACTTTCCCGATATTTGCTCTCGTCCGTCTCAGGTGGTGCGAAAGTCGTGCCGTACCATTGTGCCAGGTATGGCCAAAACCTGCCCCACGTGAATGGTGTACCGTCCTGGGCGTTGAAGGCCTCATTGCCGGTGTTAGGGCTCAAAGCCGCCCACTCTTCCAGACACGCATTCAGAAGAGCTGTCGACTGGCAATACTCGCGGTCCCAAGCCACATAGTCTCCCGGAAATGGGATGGGCCGCCCAAGGTAGGCATTGACAGACGCAAACACGGCCATCCCCACCAAATAATTCAACAGGTTATCCCGCACCGCGCCAATGATGTACGATGGTCGCACCACGTTCCACTGGGACCCGTTACGCTTGCAATATTCGAACAGCATGTCCTCCTGCGGGTAGTAGAAATTGTTCTCCAGTGTGACGCGGGAGTCTGTCTCGAAAGACGGACTTGTCGCTGGACCCATGTGGAATCCATAATGTTTGGCACCTGTCTGCAGTAAAACTCGACGAGGTTTGAGCTTTGCCAGTTCTAGTGCTTCTAGGAAATTTCGAAGTAACGACGCTAGATGTGTCACGTCAGTGAGTAAGTCGTGGACGACCTTCTAGCATCATTGCCTTACAATTGACCTCGGCGAGAGCGTCCGCGTTGGACCACATCCCCAGGATATTTCCCTTCTGGCTTGGTTGCATATATGAGAAAAAGAAAGCGTAGTCTCTGGTAAGTGTTAGGTATTAGTAGTCTTAATCAGATCAAAACGCTGACATACACTTTTGGAATCTGTTTCAAGTCCTTGGCGATCTCTGACGGATCTGACAAGAAATCTGCACATACATGTTCGACACGGCTAGCACCATCGCCCAAGTCTGAGAAGAAATAGTCTGGAGGTGGGCGTCGAGACAAACAATAGATCTTAGCCCAGCGTTCAGGAGCCGCCGCGAGCACTTTCAACATGTGATATCCAGATATTCCATTGGCACCAGTGATGATGGCGGTGAGACCAGTGAATTCTGAAGTTTGTGGGAAAGTCGGTAGGCCATGGAAGATGCCTCTAGAGACGACTGTTTGCTTTGTCTCGGCCATTTTGAATTGCTAGTGGGCTGCAAGACTATGCGGACTAAGGGATGTTGTGAATATAGTGCCAGTGAAAAAGAATAACCCGGTTTTGGACGTGGAAGTACTCTCTGAATGAGTACTGACACGTTCGAATGGTCGACAAGTTCTCAACTCCCAACATCTTTTACCTCTCAGTCTGCCCAGCAGTCATCCCCTCGTCCTTTCCTCGGTAGTAAGGGATTGCCATGAGGTCTTCTCCGTGTTGGGGATTGCGGGGAAACGGTTACGATATAGTATTATAGTTTAGTCGCTCCTTTTGCTCCTTCGCTCCACAGGTAATGTGGCTCTAACAAGCTTGGAATACACATTGCCTCTTGGTGATCCGTGGGGTTGTCTCACAGAAGCCGGGCATTGCTACGTAGCAAAGGTGTCCTGCGGGGTCAAATGAATGAGTTTATCAAACGCACAAGACATCAAAGCTCGAGGTTGTACGGGGATTTGGTCGATCCACCAAATGGAAGGCTGAGGGCCCCCTCGGGCCCATATTAGTTCGCCAGAAAAGCCGTTGGTGAACCTCTCTCTTAAAACACATTCAATACTACCTATCGTTTCGTATTTGTGAAATATGAAAACCAGAGCACAGAGCCAAGTCCAGTTGTCTTTCATATGACAACATCGAAACCCATGCAGCCTGAATTCTCAGCATCCTTACCCCGCGCATCATCAGGCGGGGTCGGGCGGAATTCAAACGCATCTGTTGGTGGAGAGTCGTGCGAGTCCAAGCAGAAATCACTAATCTTAGACTATCATTGGCTATGCCAGAACTTGAACGATCACGTCTTGTGCGGCAGTTGAGAAGTAACTCCTCTCCTGTGTGCCCGGGATCCGCAATAGGAGCACCGGCTAGCCTATCGATTCACTGTAAAATCTCAGGCCCTCTTTTCGTTAGGCCAACTAGGCCTAAAGGATGTGTGTCTCGAATAAGCATGGGGTAGCTGTTCCACGTCAAGTTATCATCTTTCTTCTTAAACCATTGTTTATTTCAGACGAGAGGGTTGCTAGTAAGACACGCAGTCGAAACATTTTGTCAAAGTTCCATACATGGCGTCTTCCGCCGATGTCTCCACGTTGTTTGTAAATGCAGGTGTCCCAGCCTTCAAATGTCCTGCTGGGACAAAGATGCATTTCCTAGATCTGGGAGCTCTTGAAGCAGATGAGGGTTGGTATGAATCGTCTGATCCAGTTCTGTTATCTCGACACCGATCTTGATTGCTGCTGTTGAATGTAATTGTGGTTCATCGGAAACAGCCTGACATGATACTTCGATAGGCTTCTGCGAGGTAACAACACCAGCCTTCTAAGCAATAAAAACCCTCCGAATAAGCGCCGTGAGCTCATTATTCTGGCTTGTCTGATCGAGTTCCCGGGATTGGGCTTGATTCTTTTCGAAACGGGCTGTGCAGAGGACCTCGAAGTGGTAGGTGGACGTGTTATTATTTGCTTCGCCACCGGTCCTTTTCAAGGGTCTATGATCAGCTCGAGATGGTGTTCTTCACAGGTGTCATCTAACTGACGATCAAATACAAGGCTTGGCCTGCGCCTCTAACCGATGTATTTCCACGCACAGTATATTCAGAACAACAGAAACTTCCAGCCGCAATCAAAGCCACTGGAAATGACATCAAAGACGTCAAGGCAGTTATCATTGGACATCTACACTTAGACCACGCGGGAGGCCTGGAACATTTCATGGGCACCGATGTCCCAATTTATGTGCATGAGGAAGAATTCAAGCATGCGTGCTGGGCGGTAGGAACAGGAGCAGATCTCGGTGTCTACCTTCCCTCCTATATGAGTCTGGACAAGCTCAAGTGGAACACCTTCACTGAGGACCATCTAGATCTCTACCAGGGCATCACTTTACACCATAGTCCCGGCCATACCCCAGGTTTGGTCATTATGCAGGTCAACCTGGAACAATCTGGAACTTGGGTTTGGACAACAGACCAATTTCATATCGCGGAAAACTATGAATTGAGTCATCCCCATGGTTGGTTGGCTAGAGACCATAATGCTTGGATCAAGAGTCTCAAGATGATTCAGAGATTGCAGCGACTCTTCAATGCCAAGCTGGTCTTCGGACATGATAAGGAGGTTGCGGCCAAGTATATGGGAAAGAGCTATGAATGAAAACGAAATCTATTCCTACATGATCATGTCTCGCTGAATGCGACGTTTGTAACGGTTCTAGCCAAATAATTTGTATACCGAGGGCGCGTTGTCATCCTTGTTATCATCAAAGACATTGATCGGCATGCAAGATCATTGTAGATCGCTTATTTCAGACTTAATTGTCACAGTATCTAGTAGTCTATGGACTTCGCGCAACAGTCCTGAATCTAAGTCCATCTTGTATCCATCTTCTAAAGTATTCAGCGTGGTAGGCCCATCACAGGACATATCTGAATTGAGGATTCTATCGGTGTTTAAAGTCAGCATAATGTCTTCTAGCATATAAATATCAGGACTTAATGACGATGGGGCCATACCTTTCTATCTGTGAGGTCATCCTCGTAAGCGTGCTCATATGCTTCCAATACACCCGATCTGTCGCGCCGGTGGTTGTCCCATACGCAAACATAGCGGTAGACCACCATCAACAGCACGCCGACAATTCCGGTAATGACCACTGTAAGAAATCCAGATGCATATCTTGGTGCATCCTCGGGTTTGAAGAGTAGGGGTCCGAGAAAGTTTCCTGTGCCGAAGATATTAGGCAAAAGATTGTGTTCAAAAGAAGCAGCACGTACCTGCGCAATAGCCAATAAATATGCCAGCTGAGTTCACAGTTCGTTTAGTGTATCCTGCTGTGTTGGCTAAGGTCAAACCCATCAAAATGGGATATGCAGCCCCAAATCCACATAGGATGTAGCATGCGAAGAGGAGTGCACCAAGGCTCCCATCCCTGGGCAAGAGCCACAAGAGCAGTGCAGCGACAATTGTCGTCATTTCCGTTCCAATAACCAGCCATGATCTGATATTTTTGTATTTGTAAGCAGCATATGACACGGCTAATTGCATAGTGCCAGCTACTGCTCCCATTGGCGTGGTCAAAAGCAGCGACCTGAAGACATCGTATCCAAACTGCGAGATGATGATAGGCACGAACGACGAGGCCGGTCCGTTTGCAATCAATATAAGGAACGAGATGCTGAAAGCCAGCCAGAATTTGATATCTAGAAGACATTCAATAGCCTGAGACGCCTTGAAATGAGTGTTTCGAACACCCGAGTTGTTCTGCTGAAGGCGGGCCACTGCGATATAGCGCTGGCGTTCAGTGAACCCCTTAGCGCGAATTGGATCCGGCGGGAGGAAGAAATAAATCACAAGAGACCATACAATCGTGAGACATCCAGCGAAGATATACATGTATCGCCAAGGAGACCAGCGGCCGGTGATATGGCCGAGGCCATAGTTGATGAGCGGGGCGAATATGATGGCGTACCCTGTGCAGCAATACCAGATTCTGTTGTCAAACATGATTAGAAATCGACATTGTCCTCACAGCAGGTGGAAAGTACCCACCCGATTCGGAACGCTTGCTCATTCTTTCTATAGAATTGTCCCACAATCATCATAAACATCGGACTCACTCCTGCTTCGAAGAAGCCAAGAAAGAATCTTTGTGCATAGAGCGCTTGGAAGTTGTGACATGCGGCAGTAAGGGCTAAGCAAAGTCCCCATACGGCTACTATAGCGGTAGCAACTTTCTCGATGGCATAGTGCTGCATCAGCCACATGGCAGGGTATCTAGGCAAAGATGTCAGTGGATTCTGCAATCCTTGCGCAGGGTCGTGACTCACGATCCTCCAATGAAGCCCAAATAAAAAATTGATGCGGACATTGAATATCTGTCCCCGGTCAGATCGAGGTCGGTGCGGAGTCCGAATATAGCCTGAATATATGGTAAGCACGACAGGTATCTTGCGACGAGAGGTACAACAGCATACAGCCTGAGAGAGCATTGACTTGTCGTAATATCTGCCATCGTTGTTAGAAGTGGAGGTTCTGTAATTGGATATCTCAAACAATGTGTTCCAATCATCGCAGGATTCGACTTTTGGGAGAAGGCGACATACTGAAGGCCATATGTGACGCAGAGAATCCAGAGAAGTCTCTTGTCGATCTTCCTTCGTACGACTTTCTCCTCCTCTTCTGTCCAATCTTGAGGTCCGCTATAGGAAGCGAGGACTTTCATAGCCTCATCATTGTGAACAGTGTCGACGGCGGCTTCAATCTTAGCAGTATCGGTATCGTCAACATGTTCGGCGTCACGATGACTAGCAATAGCTTCTTGAGCCTTCGAAGGGTCTGCCATGGTTATTGCAATAGTCGCACTATTTCTCGCGAATAGGTAGATTCTTGGCACCGTTGGTACCAGTAAGGAAAGGCGAATTGCGCAAGAGACGCCATGGAGCATCCATGTGAATTTTATTTGCATTTATAGTCTCCTATGTTGCCAAATGGGTGGCGTGCTGTCGATTGCTGAATAGAGACATTTTTACACCTTACCACCGACGCCGAGCGGGCCGCTCGGTTTTCGGTCTGTAAATGATGGTTTAATTCTGGGGAACCCGCAAGTTGAACCAATTGTGGCACACCCCACACATATGTGGGTCTTTGTAGTATGACTAGTCTCTTGATCCGGGGCACTCTGTCAGAGTTGGTCGACGGCAGCATGAGCCTGCTCAGTCGAAAAAGGATTGCCTGTCACACTTTGGCCCGCAGTCGGCTAGATGAACTTTAACGAAATGACCGGCGGCATTTGCCTCATATCGTCGGCTAAAGCCATGGAAGCTCGATCTTCCGGCTGAGAATGCTCTTTTGTGCAGAAGGGATGCCTTTCTCATCAATGAACGGTCAAATCTATATCTTGGCGGCTTTGCCATACCGACCGGGCCGCCAGTGGCCGAGCTGTGTTCAAACTTATATCTCGCTGGCTGCTCTGTTGGGAATGTGGTTTGCTCAGTGCAGTCAATACACCATCGACAGTATACTGCAATTGCACTTGGTCTTAAGTTCAAGAGTATTGCGCTCATGAAACTAGCTCTGGACGCAGGTGCTGAAGACCAAGCGATCGGGGTTGCTGTCTGCTTCGAATTCTTTAGGACAAGGGAAGATGAGATTAGAAGTACTAGTCCATCGTTCACTTCAACCTTCTTAGGCCTTCGCTATCGGCAATAACGGCGAAAGACTCGAATCAATAAGGCGCCAGAAGAAAGCCTCGGTAGGTTGGAGCTTCCCAACAAAATTGAATCTCTGGCACTCTGATCCTGCATTATACGGCACAGTGTCTTTGTGCTTTATGAAGTCCAAGTAGGACTCATCTGGATTCTCCGCTGTTGGCTGAAACACATCCTCCGTCGAGCTCAGAGAATCATCAGACTCTGAGACCGACTCTGGTAAGTCCATATTAACATCGCTCGTTATTGTAGGCGTCTCGGACGGATCGTCAAAGGCAAGTTCGGACAAAAGACTGGTCTCTGCGCTTGTCAGGTTAAACCACGATAGCACCGTGACGTTGTTAAGGAAAGCGTCTGGCAATTGTGACACAGCGAGCTCATTTGCATGAGCGTTCGGAAGTGACATAGCCTCAATTCCAGTGCCACGAGCTGGAAAGTGCAAGTCGCGTGGAGATATTTTGTTGGATTGCAAAGCCCTTCTTATTGCAGAATCAATGGCAGAAGACACGAATGCCGCAGAAGCGTAGAGGTCTCCTGCGACTCGGAGGACTTGGGTTCCGCGATGCACATTCCGCAGCAATGTTTCCGGTGCGTAATTGCGACGGACCTCGATTTCAAGGGCATGACATTGCATTGCGGCGAAGAGTCCTGAGATGGCTGCTAGAGGGACCAATTTGACGAAGCCACGGGCATCTATATCCCGAAACATGGTAGATAGTTCGATCGCGGACTCGTGCAATCTTGCTCGAGTGGTGACTTTCAAATGCTGAGGAAGAGAGAATCTATCATAGTGGCAAGCCCGGAAGAGGGAGCAGTGAAGCTTGGTCACCGTGCTGCAGTAGACAGATTTAAGGAATGCACGATGGAGTGTAATCAACTGAAAACTGGTCGTCGGCGAGTCTTCAGGATTTGTCGCGGTAAAATGTAGATCCGCAGGCAATGAATTGTGCCATTCCTTAAGATCGTCATCACAACGCATATGTTGAGAGAAGTCAATTAGTTCGTATCGATGCGCCCGGAAGTCTTCTGAGTTGTCCAAAGCCTTTCGAATCCCTAGCGTGCGGCCGATAATCTTGCACAGTCCAAGGTATTGAATAAACATGTTGGCTGGAAGTGTTTGCTTGCTTGGATCCAGGTACGGGATTTGCATGCCGCATGATCGAGAAATACGGCGCACAACGTCATATTCTTCCATGTCGTGTACCTGGAGGGACGGTGCATCAAAGTCGTCGTCCCTGAATTGGGGACTGCGATGAAAGCCCATGCAAAATAGTCGATCACGGCTATAGCATGACCACCAGATTCGCTTCAGGCGGCTTTTCTCTCGCGGTTGAAGGCCAGAGTAAGTCTCTGCTTTGTGAAGGCCGCCGCTTCTGGCCAAGGTGATGGCAATACCAAGCCAATGTTCGACATCCTTTGGTTCATTGGGTGTTTCGTAGAAGTAGCTCATTAATAAGGACGCTTGGATCATGACTATTCGATCGGTCTCAACGTCTAAGTCATGTAATGCTTTAACGCGTCGGAAGAAGACCTTCCGCGCCTCTGGTGTGTTTTTGAAATTATAATTCTGCATGATTCTGTCGTCTATGAATGCCAGAGCGACAAACATCACGGCTTGGAAGAGGAGGAGAGATATCTTGCCGCTCGATCCATGGGATTGGATTGAGGAAAGAAAGTGTTGCAGGTCCACACATGGTAGATAGGGGTGGACGAATTGAATGTATGCTTGGACTGCCAGTAGACATAAACTGGAATCCGGAATGTCTAAAGCGCCAACCGCCTTCAAATAGTTGAGATCTTCCATTGGGATGTCCTTGTCGACCTCCGCAATGTATGGAGGCAGCCTGCTCTTGTCAGACTCGTGATCAGCAAACACTGAATTTGGCAGTGCTGCCACTTTGACTTGTTTGACTTGATCTTCCTTGTTCGCGCTGCATGTTGCAGGGAGGGACAGCTTCAAGGTCGCTGAAGAATCCGGATAGTACCGTCGCTGGCGCTTCTTCCTTCCTTGGACGATGGCACATTCAAGGCCGCTTAATCTACAATTTGTACACGGATCGTTGAGCCCTAAGCTGTCGCACTTTTTCTTTTTTGCTCGACAGGGCAGGCAAGCCAATGGGCACCTTGGCTGGTTAGCCATGATGAGGATGGGCAGAATCAATTGATAGACATGTTCTAGGAGTATACAGAATTATATGTGGGAGGGTCGTACAAGACGGGAGAAAGAAAGAAAAGAGATCATTGTGCTTGTCCTTATGCTTGGCAAAAGCCCCGGAGATGTTCGCATGAATCTGTACAGGTCTCGAACATCAGAAGTCAATGCCGGAGCAGTCGAATTTCGAGTAGCCATGGGGCCGAGGGGGCCTCATCTGGGGTTATGGGGTGCAAAAGCCCCACTAAATAGCTGGTGCCTGGTATTTGTATAGCCAGGTGCCGATTGTATAGCCGGTGGCGTGAGTTGTATCTCAGCCAAGCAGGTTATGACTCGAAAAACCCATGTTGAAGAAAGGACAGGGTCTTTAATCTTAGGAACAAGCACACCCTTGATAGCAATTCTGAAGTTTTCATAGGCCGAGGGGACCTTTATACGGCGTAATAAATGCTCGAATGATGAGGCTGTCTTTTGCCGAGGGACGAGGCTGTAACTCAGCCTTGCGACAAGATATTTCCGACACGTGACCACGAATTCATGCATCAATCTCGTGATATTTTGTCTTGCTTCTGGAACATCTCCGTTTCTTCTCAGACGTGGCTCTGATTTCATATCTAAAATTCGACGACCCATTGCGGACCGTCAAAGTGATTTGTTGCAACAAATCACTTTGCCCAAGAGGAAATGAACAATGTTTCAACGGTAGCCCTGCGCACAGCAAGCCATTGCTTGCCTTTTCCACCATGTCTGGCACCCCTCCAAGCCAGTAATCCCTTCACTACAGCTGCGCCTCGTCCCTTTTCTCTTTTCTGCCGACTGATAGAGCCAAAACTTCGGTCGCAAAGACGGACATTCTGCAAATCAACGCAGTCATGCTTCCACCAATCTCCCCTTCGTTCGATCCTCAGACCATATGAATCGGACGGCAAACCAGAAAAAGGATTGAAATTTGAAGATAAGGACCTGGGCTCGGTTCAGCTGAGACTCGTGTTCGGGCGCAATGCTCCACCCCCGAACTACGCCAATCGTCTCCTACGTCTGTTGAATGCTCGACGTGTCGACGGGACACTGGACGTACCACTTCCCAGCGAAGTCGAGGCAGAGCTGGACAAGTATCCCAATGCGGTCGCCAAAGGTCTGGCATATCTACGAAAGGTATATCCGGTCGACGAAGATGCGGCTATAATGGCGAGGATTGAACGCGAGGACGATCGAGTGGTCAAAGACAATCCTTCAGAACTGGTGCAGCGTGGACAAGATATCGGACTTTACAAGGGCCCCCAGAGTGGGTACTATCAAGCGGAACTGAGCGAAAAAGAGGGAGATGTCTATGGGCGCAGTGAGCTGGACCGGATGAGAGCAGAGTACATTGAGCAGGCGGAGCGAGAAGAGGAGGAATTGCAGGCTAAGATTGAAGCCAAACAAGCCCAGGCACAAGAACAACAACAGATGACGGCTTTGGCACAACGGCCTGAACAAGGCGTCGAAACAGCCAAGGAAATACGACCGCCCAATTCGTTTGAGAAATGGGTCATGAAAGCTGAGAACCGTGCCACATCTAAGCTGAGTGAGGACTCGCCGGAAATTGCCAGTCGCACTCTCCTGAACCGACTGTTGCCGTCGTTTTTGTTCTTGTCGCTGGTGGTAGCCGGCTGCTATCTCATGTCGGAGTACTGGGTGCGTCCCAAACAAGCGGACCGTCTCTGGCCGAATCTGTCATTGGCTTGGGCGACCGTAGCCGGACTGATTGCTGCCAACACAGCTGTTTACGTGGCTTGGAGAATTCCTGGTGCTTGGAAGTGGCTCAACAAGTATTTTCTCACAGTCACAGCGACGCCCAGTCCGCTCAGCATGATTGGAGCAACATTCAGTCACCAAGAGTTTGGCCATCTCGCTCGTAACATGTTTGGCATTGTTATGTTTGGAATTCCTCTACACGAGCAGATTGGTCGGGGGGACTTCCTGGCTGTCTATTTCGCCTCCGGGGCTATAGCGGCATTTGCAGGGCTTGCGTGGCATGCATCTCGGCGCGTGTTTACTGCCACGGCTTTGGGAGCTAGCGGTGCATGGTTCGGGATTGCCGCGGCTTACCTGACGCTGCATTTAGAGTGAGTTATCATCAAGTTTAGCACTGAGGAGTGTTGGATCTGAGCTGACATGATTGCTAGTGATCACTTTTCCATCATCTTCCTTCCTAAGGAATTGGCCGAGTACATCAACGTGAGTGGAATGGTTCTGCTAGGAGGATTGGCTGTCTTCCAGGTGGCTGGACTGGTGAGAGCCAAAGCTGGAGTTGCGTGGGTGGACCACTTGGGTGGAATGGTGGTAGGAGTTGCCAGCGCCTGGTGGATCCAACACAAGCAGGACAAGAACAAGGCTGGTGTGAGAAAGTCGTATCCGCCTGGAGTGGTGATGAATCCCAAGTGATGATGATAAGGTATGGAGATGGGGAGGTATAGAACGGCCCCTGATATTCTGTACCAATGTATAACATAATAAATATTAGAACAAGATCTCGCCACAACATACATGAACAAGCTGTCCATGTTTTTAGAGCCTTTCACAAGTTTATATGTCGTGGAATATTGATCAATGGCGACAATAGAACTCGGTCGTCGTTTATCAAAGTCACGTTCTCTCGGCCCCGCAGACGTCACTTTGATTTGTTCATTTTTCCACCACGACTTTTTCCCTTCTTACAAACCCAACACGAGCAAATCAACCACTGTGAACGCCATGATACGACTCTAGACCATCCGACGCAACGAATCTGGTGATGATACTCATCTACACAGCTCCGCTTTTGCTCCCCATGTCCACATCTGCACCAACGCCGAACCCTACCAAATAAAACAACCACCCTCCTCTACCATACCTCGACCTCCCCTCTGACAATCTTCCACCATGTCTACCGAATCTTCTTACCCTCCCTTGCACCATGTTCAGACCCTGAGCCCCCCTACTGCTGGTCCAACCCGCTCCTGGCAATCCAGGCCCCACCCAGACCCCTCCACTCCTCTGCTCGCAACCGCTTCCGCAGATAAGACTGTCCATGTCTGGAGCTTGCGCGACTTTTCTCTCGTGTCGACCATCAGTGGAGGCCACAAACGCAGCGTGAGGGCTGTCGACTGGAAGGATTTTGGCACAAGGAGGAGGACCAGACACAAAACTGGAGAGCAGAAACCCGTCGTTCTCGCAACTGGTAGCTTTGATGCGAACGTTGGTATCTGGATCTGGAATGATGACCGGCGTGCGGCCCGCTTCAAGAATCCTCTTGACGATGGGAACACGGGCCAAAGAACGACTGAAGCTGGCGATAGCGCCATGACTGATACCGACCATACAATCGACCACACACATCCTACCTCAAATAACCCAGAAGCAAACGATGACGACCAAGACGAAGAAGACGAAGAGTGGCACTTTTCCACTTTACTGACAGGACCTGACTCGGAAATCAAATCCATCGCCTTCTCTCCGCCTCATTATCCTACGAATCTACTCGCGACTAGTTCCCGTGATAAATCTGTTTGGATCTGGGAGGAGGTTGAACCAGAGGAATGGGAGACCATCGCTGTGCTTAGTGAGCATACAGGAGATGTCAAGTCTGTCAGCTGGTGCGAGGGGGCAGTCAAGAGGAGATCTCGAGCGGCTAAGGGGGCCAACAACAGTACCAACGGTGTTCATGGGTCCGGAGATGTCGAAATGGGTGAGGACTCGTCACATGGAGCTATCCCTCAAACAAGTACTCAGAGCTATGAGGAGGAAGAACAGGAAGACACTATCATTGGGTCACGCGAAATCCTGGCAAGTGGGTCCTACGACGACACGATCCGACTATGGCGGGACGTGGAAGAAGAAGGCGACTGGATCTGCGTGGCTGTGATTGACTCACACAAGGGCACTGTGTGGGACGTCAAATGGGAACCATACATCAACTACACAGCACTCAACCTAACTGATAACAATGCCACAACATCCTCCGACCCCAACAGCACCATCATTTCTGCCTTTGAAGCCGACTGGGAACCACGTATCTTGTCATGCAGCGATGACTTGACGATACGCGTGTTTAGACGGGAACTCAGCGCCAACGAAAAGGCCAAGAAACGAGATCAGCAACAACAGACCATGAGTACCAGCGGCGCCCCGTTGGGCTTCGCCAGCTCCCGGCTCCCCAGCGTCATCCGCCCGCCCAGCAGTTTGGAAACATGGAAACAGGAATCCGTCCTCCCCGAAGTCCACGTCCGCAGCATCTACTCCATCGACTGGTCACGTACTACAGGCTTGGTAGTCTCGTGCGGTGGCGACGGTGCTATTGTCGTGTATAAGGAGGTACCCACCCCGGACAACGAGAGTAATGCCGTTACCGTCGCTGCTGCAGATGTCGATATGAATGGAACCACGCCTCAGCCGCAAGCCGCGATTGATGCAGCTGCAGGAAACGGTAGTGACGAAATCTCTTTCCCGTATAAACTGCGCAAGATGCAATGGGTTGTGGTCGCAATGATTGAAGCCGCGCATGATGAATATGAAGTCAATCATGTCTGTTGGGCTGACAGGAGGGATAAAGACCGTCGGTTCGATGGCGAACAAGTGATCATTTCGACTGGTGATGAGGGCCATGTCAGGATTTGGGCTTTGCCAGAACATTTATTATCGGAAAATTAGTGCAGGAGAGACTTACGATCCCACCAGGACTTGGTGATGAGGAAGATAAGATGATAGAATACAGTAGAGATGAGAATGGACACGGTGAAGATGAAGATGGTATCTGGAGAGATGACATGTGATCTGGAAATATGTCCTGTAAATATGTTCGTGTTACGTCCGGCAAGACAATTTACTTATGTCCGCACTCATGCGACCATTTCCCTCACGTCCGATCCATATACGCATCTTTGCGAGATTGTTTAGCCGCTTTGCGAGCTTGGTTCATGCTACCGCCGAGCAAGTTCAAGTGCTCGGTGCGTTCAGCCAGAGCCGTATCAGTGACATTGTCGAGGATGAAATGTCCCATATCGCCATTCCTCCACTTTTGGACAAATTGAAGCGCCGAGGCCGTAAAGTCAGGAGTCCCTCCTTTCTTGAGACGACCTTGTTTTCGCGCGAGTTTGTCCAAGACCACAAAGACATCGTTCGTGGGTTCGCAAAACTGGGAATAAAGACCCGGGTCCTGCAGATTGAGGTGATACAGTAGATAATCGGCGATCGTCGTCGGTGGAATAATAGTATCCTTGACGTTTCCGCAAAGTGCCAGTTTCAGCATACTTTCAGCATCTGGCACATACGGCACAAACACTCCGGGTGTGTCCAGGATATAGACTCCTTCGCGACCATCTTCGCCATCGATGATTTTCACTCCCGTGCCAACTTTACGTGTCACGCCGGGCTGGTCGCCTGTTCTCGCGGCTTTTCGTTTTCCGAGGCCGACATTGCGCAATGCGTTGAGGAGAGATGATTTGCCAACATTGGGCATTCCAACCACCATTAGCCGTGTGCCGAACAAGGAGGTAGATGCCTGCGAGTGTGTTCGAGCAAATTCGAGGACTTTGGAGATGGTGTTTCGAGATTTGATGTCCGTGAACAGAGATTTGGAAGGCGAGTCCCATTGGCGGATGATATCTTCTCGCTAGGTAAAGATTAATTGTTAGCGAGATGTCTGAGATCTGCAAAGTTTGTCTCTATCGTACCTCGCGGTCCTTGCTCGAGTATGTGCTCCCAAGATCCTGCTTGGTGTAGACGATCAGTCGAGGACGTTCGCCCAGGTTGGCCTCGAACAGTGGATTGCGTGACACGATGGGCGTTCGATAATCTCGACATTCAATCACCAGATCGATGGTGGCAACCATCGACTTCATCTTGGATAGACCGGCCGCATGGTGTCCGAGGTAGTAGGATCGTGGAACCGCTGACAGGTGAGGGTATACCTGTCGCGGGACAAAGGCCGTCATGGTGGTGATGGTTCGGGGTGAGATTGGCCAACAGCAGCACGTCGGCGCATTGTTGCGGTACCACCGTCGTGTATGATCTATACAGCCGGATAAGTGGTACTTGGAGTGAGTGGTCAACGAAGTGTTGACTGAGTTTCCAGAGTCGACGGATGGGAAAAAAGTTGATATCCAGATTTGATCGAGTCTGTCGCCGCTTTGTGAATTGCGGTGAGCTAGTGCATAAACCACATGTCACGTGAATAACTAGCGTAGTTGTTCACTAAGTGACCCGGCGCATGTCTTCTTCTTCAGCGACGATGAAGGAGAGGCCGATCAGGCTGTCGACAGGTCTCTGGACAAGGAGACTAGAACAAGAATCAGCAACTTCGCTTGTCTAATATTGTACAGCCTAAGCCCTTTCCAATGCCCTGCGCTGTCTTCGCCCGAGCCTATTCATTTATCGCCGAGGGGCTAGCTCATCAAGGCGTAGTCCGTAAAGACTGAACCTTGTCCACTCTCCTGGTTCTCGGTCTCGGGTTTTACTTCGTATATGAACTTCGTGTGACCGAACAACCCCTACCACCACCTCTAGCAAACATGAAGGTCACCAACAATGCGAGGATGTCTCTTCTCATCCTCGACATTTTTCCTACTAGGCGTGGCATCATCTCATCCAAGGCAATGAGATGGCCAGTTCACGAAAATACATTGTCGTCATAGGTGGTTCTTATGGAGGTGTCTCAGTGGCACACTATCTTCTCAAACATGCCCTTCCCCAATTAACGACTACCGAATCATATCAGCTTGTGATGGTCAGCACCGCGTCGAAAATCCTGTGCCGCCCTGCCTGTCCACGTGCACTTATATCAGATGCCATGTTTGATCAAGATAAACTGTTCGTTGACATTGTTGAGGTATTCAAACAATATCCCAACAACAGCTTTCGCTTCGTTCAAGGCACTGCCACCAAACTCGACCATACTGAAAGAAGGTTACTTATCCAACTTGCCGATGGAGTCGAGGAGTCGATCGACTTTCACGCCTTGGTAATCGCAACGGGTGCTTCGACGCCTTCCCCTTTGCTCGGCCTGCATGGTAGTGAGGACTCCCTCAAGGCTTCATGGCGCACATTTCGACAGGCGTTGCCAAATGCAAGATCCATCGTTGTTGGAGGAGGGGGTCCAGCTGGCGTAGAGACAGCAGGGGAACTAGGAGAGTTCCTCAATGGTCGGGCTGGTTGGTTCAGCTCGGCGCTCATCAATCCCAAAGTCACAATCACTCTCATCACGGCGGGCCCGAGGATTCTACCTATTCTTCGGGCTGATCTTGCGGGCAAAGCTGAAAAGTATCTCTCCAAGGTCGGCGTGACCGTCGTCAAAAAGACTCGGATCGAGAGCATTTCGCCCATGGGAGCGGGTACAGATAATATCTCCTCGAATGCAGAATTGACCTTGCAAGGAGGGGGGACTATCAAAGCTGACCTCTACGTTCCCGCAACGGGGACCAGGCCCAACACAAGCTTCATCGACAGGAGCCTCCTTGCTGCAGACGGTCGAGTGGTTACCAATGCCTCGACGTTGCGGGTGGATCAAGCGGGGGAGCGTATCTATGCGATTGGTGATGCAGGGTCTTACTCTCGGCCAGCCGTCCATATGATTCTGGATGCAGTTCCCGTTCTGTGTGCCAACATCAAGGCAGATTTGCTACGGGCGTCATCCGAAACTGGAAATACGGCGGTTAATATCCAGGATCGCACATTCAAGGAAGACACCCGCGAGTCGCAATTAGTGCCAATCGGAAAGTCCAAGGGCGTTGGGGCTATGATGGGTTATCGGCTCCCAAGCTTCCTGGTTTGGTTAGTTAAAGGGCGAGACTATTGGCTGTGGACAACCTCGAGGCTATGGAGTGGGAAACAATGGTCATCAGAGTCTTGACGGCTTTGGGTTTGGCTGACGGGTATACCTTCTCCAGGAGCCAGCCAACGAAGCGAAGGCATTTGCCCAGGATGGGCAACCATAAGGATGCTCAAGGAGGTATTGTTCAGATGGTTAATTTGTGTTCTTTTCATGGTTGTTGCTATTCTCTAGTTAATCTTCAAATTTGCCTAGGGAACATACGTATTTCCGTTTTGCATGGTACAGAACATTTCAACACAGCCTCGCTGTCTTACGGTGGTGTTTCGAGAGAAATCAGCCTTTCTGGCTTTGGCCATTCATTTGTTCACGTTCAGTATTATCTGACCTCCACTTTGGGATTCTCTTTCACTTGAAATTTATTGTATGTGGCTAGGCATTTGAACCTTTGACGCTGCGGTTCGTGGAGCCCTGCGGATGAATGTCTGGTTTCTCGTTTCTCCTTGACATATCCGTTGCGTCATGTTGCAACACAGTTTTGATCTGGACAAGGACCAACTCTTTCAAGGAGGTTGAACATCCTGTCACGGGGAGAATTACCAGTCTCTGTACATGTGGCAGACTCGGGTGCCACCTTTTCGAAAGAGTCGCAAGGCAGGGCGGAAATTTTGTAGGTGAAACCGTCAGAATCAGATCAATCACCGTCTGCGGGAGTGAGGTTGCAGTTGCAATTCTGTCTCTGTGTTGTCTGACTTTGTCACTCACAAGACCAGTGCGTTGTCAAAGTAAAAGGATTCAATCATTGCAAACCCATTCATTCTGAGATCATTGGAAGTTCGATGGCAGTTGGACAAGGTCGTCGATGCAAAGTCCAGGGGCAGCCGATGAGTTTATACATTACCACCTACGGGTCAGATCAGCACCATCTGAGCCATATCTGTACAGGGTTACTGATGGAATTAATCGCAGGAAAGGAAAATGCGGGGATTAGAAAAAGGGCGAAAGGATCATCAAGCCCAGGAATCCACTCTTGCGTCTGTCGACATGGCTAATAAGAACTACCGCTTCTCGACAAGGCATTGCGCAAAACTGTGGCACAGGCACCACGTTGGCATTAATCCACCCTATGTGTCATTATCCGTTATTGTAGACGATCTTCATGATTACATTCCCGGGTCGGTACGTCGTGGTTGCCCACCTGCAACCTGCCTTCACTCGGTTAACCGTGTCACCACGGAGAATTGCGCCCAGGTTATGAAGAGAGAATCGATCATCCGAGTCTGACAAGTGTGACCAGAAACGACCTCTCCTTATATCCAGTCTTGTCCTCACTTCTCTCTGAACACATAGTCTTCGAATGAGTGCTTGATCCCCCTCCCTGAAGCAGTAGCAAGTAAGAAGTATTGCCGTGCCGTGCCATACTGTAGAATTCAGTTGATGTTGTTCCAAGGATTCTGGAAAGATTTACCTTTTTGGGATATGAGGTCAGGCCAGCGAATCATAAGCATTTAATACATCTACCAATCAAGCTTCGCAAACTATGGCCCCACCTTTATCTCTTTCCTTTAACCATTTTTGGAGACGCTGTCCCGACTACACGAAGAAGAATGGCCAATCGGTCGATACTGCCGGGCTCCTGATGGACGCTACTGTATCTTGACAAGCTGAGAGATACCGTCACCATCCCTCCCTCAATTCGTCTTCCTCATCTCTGATAGTCTCTCTGCCGTTACCGTTAGTTCGAACTTGGAACCCAGCACGAAGAGACGGGACTACCCCATGCTTCTCGGCCTTCTGGATTTGTTTTCCAATGCTTGGTTTATCGGCTCAATTCGTACATCTTGTGTCACCATTTACCAGCTGCTTCCCTGACCCTCGACCCTCGACCATTGCCCATCCCACGATCCATCTTGGTCGTCCGCCACTCCGATTGATACCTAGTACCACCTGTCTCGGCTACCCAGTAAATTTGACCCTAAACCCAACTGGAACCCCTCTTTCTTCTCCTCAGGCCAACGAATTGTGGGCACCTTGCTTGTCCAACGAACCCTACACACGCTTTGGGGACTTCGCATCTCTCGTGGGTTGTTCCCTAGCTCGCGGTGCGATGCTTTTTATCAATCCGAGATACAGTACATATTCTTGTGACGTTCCCACGGTCTCTGTTGGGCCCCAGTAACCCTAATTTGGGCCGTTACTCCCAGCTTTGATCTTTGTGGCCTGATCGACCTTTGTGTATCGTTGTCACTGTTATCTCACTTCCTCTGGCTATCTTCACGTCGCAGAGCATATATAATCGCCTGTGTCATCCATTATAAGGGTGACTCGCGAGACCCCGACTCATTGATACTGATCTGACGTGCGTGGGTGTGCAAGCCTGCCGTGTCATTCAGGCTTCAGTCGCGTTTGAATCAAAGTACAAACAAGGTCTTGGTCCTTTAAAACCTTTCTCGGTTCCTTGGTCTTTCTATATATCTTTCTTCAACTCAAACAACTCGCCCAGCATGTCTCTGATCGATGAGAGGCTGATTCTATATGTGGCACTCGCCCTATGCGCTACCGCCATTACATACTTGAGCCTTGGCCAGAAGCACAGAGACTTGGTCTTCTCAAGACTGAACATACGAGGTCGAAGAGCGTCCACTGCAACTACTCCTCCTCGATCCTTGTCTCCGGAGAAGAAAGAGCCCCGCAATTCACCTCTATCGTCCGCTGAATATGCCACTGCATTCCCGCCATTGAACAGGGACGCTCTGGGAACTGTCTTTGCTTCCCTGCCGGAGTCCCAACGCAAAGCTGCTGGCGATCTCAAGTTCGACGAAAGCACCTGGACCAAGAATGTCATGACATTCGAGGAAGATTTCCGAACCTGCGACCCTGACAAGTATGTCTTTACAGGCACCAAGGTCAGGGAAGTGCGCGCCCTCGGAGATTTCCCCGACTATGCAACCCTAAGCGGTGTCCCTCTACCGGAACCATATCCTGAACACGACATCACCAAAGCAATGCCCCGTCCGTATAGGCCATTCCGGTGGCTGTATCATCAAACAATGTGTAAGTTGATAGCCCAGAGCAACGTGGTAACATGATCTGATCTTCGTGTCCTCCATAGCACTAACCAAAATGGAGACTAACTGGTGGATGGAACTCGAAAAGACGTATGTGGCACGCATTGCCCAACGCAAAAAGCTATACGCCGAACACGGAGAATCTGTCTGTGGCTGGCTGCCCGGATCAGAACTCGTCTGCAAAGAACTCATGGAGATGGTCCTCCAATTCCTCTGCGCCCGTTATCCGCAATACTTTACCTTGCATTCTGACAAAAAGACCTTTGAGAATAAAATCCTGGGAACCAAGCAGGACGTCTCTGCCAAACATCCCCTTTTGGTTTTGTTGGACAATGTCCCTGAAGACTTTGGCATCATGCTACGCAACCCGGAAACAGGGTATTATCATCTCCGTGCTGGTCTCATTTGCTCGGCATTAGGTTGGAACGTTGGTACCAAGATTGGGATGCAGCTTCACCAAATCCATGCAACTATCCCTGACTACAAGGAAAAGATGCAATTCAGCATGGATCGGTGAGTTCAAAGTCCGCTGCCTGTAGTGCAATGCTGGAAATACTAACAATTTACTTCATCTAGATTCTTCACTAAGATGCCCACAAATAAACCCATCCAACGCGGATCCTGGGGTCTCGAAGTCGACCAACCCCTATATATGCCTCCAGGAGATCCACACGAGAAGTACCGCGACTTCCAATCTCCGGACCTTGATACATCACGTATCCATCTCCGAGTGGATTGGCAAACCCTTCGACGACTGCCACTTTCTGGCGGTATCATCTTCAACTTCAAAGCCCTCTTCACCCCATTGGCAGAGTTCCGCGATGAAGCATATATCCCCTCGCTGGTGCTCAAGGTGATGAATGAGGGTAAAGAAAACCTGATGAAGTATAAAAATACATGGCACGTGGAACATGTCGTGAAACCAGCGTTGGAACAATACAAGCAAGAACAGATCGAAAAAGGAATGATCGAGAAGGATTGGGAAGTCCGAACGTTGGACGAATCCCCATATTTCCCCAATTGGGAAGAGAAATGGACCAGGCAGCAGGGGTATTCTCCAGGTGATGCCCGAACTGAATGAGAGACGACATTGGTTTCTTAGCGGAACACTATCATGTACAGGCATGGACAGGTCGAACTTGGATATCTCTCTTAGAGTGATGGTATACCGAGAAGGGGGTAATGCGAATCAACATGAGGTTCACGAACAATCTGGTTCATGAGAGGTTTAATAGCCTATACGCCATCTATTGCATCCTTTCTCCCAGAGGTATGGCACTGCTGGCTCTCAACAATCAACCAACAACATGAAATCATACGCATCTGTCACCAGGTAGTGAATGTATTTGCAAATATCTGTACTATGCGTTAGTAATGCAATTCTCTCCTGGGCGGAATGAACTCGACATCATCATTTTCCCAAAGTCTGTTTAACTCGACTACAGAATGACCCCTCCCCGCTTGATACTCGGTGATGATCAGCGATAGACAGCTAGAGGGGCCCTAAAGCACGCCCAACGTCGTCTCTCCAAGTCAATAAGTTTGCATGGGATTTGGGGTTCAGATGCACGAGGGAGTACCTAGGTAGTCGCGCGCGAAAAACCTGTCCTCCCTCGTCCCATTCTGATTAGCCGCTCGCCGCTTTGCTCACCCTCGGCTCACCTGCTGCTCCCGGATCGATCCCTGAGCGCTCCCTGAGGACTGCCTGAGCACTGCGTCCTTTGGACTTCTTTCTTCCTTTTCATTCACTACACCAACTTTCGTCAACTTTAGACGATGGGACCCGTTTGGGATGCTGGGGGATCCCAACCCGGCCCCTTTCTAATGCGCTCGAACTGCTCAGTCGTGCGCCTCCTGCGCTACAGTACTCTCTTGCACGCGTGGCAATGATGGATCTCCGCCCACTTCGTTCGAACGCCTGGCGGAAAGCCGGCCTTGCGTTGGTCCTCTGGGACATAAGTACGCCGCCCTTCGCTCACTGCATGCTCCCCCTTCCACTTGGTAGTTGAGGCTGGAAACTTTGCCAGAACGTGGTTTGCAGCCGTCACTACAGCGTTCACGCCCTGTGTATTTCTCGTTTCAGGCTCTCATCGACTGTCCTTCTTCCTAAGCGTGTTTTCCCCCAACGAGTTTCCCTCTCCTCTCGGCTGTACTACTTTTGTGCTCGATGGCGAAAGGTCGGAAGGGCTTCTTCGACCGAGCAGAACAACGGGGTTCGGAGTTGGACAAGACGGGGATCGATGGCAAACCTGTCCATAAGTCTCTTGAAGATGGAACAAAGAGACGATACAAAGATGCTACGAACATATGGGCTGAGTATGGTCTTCCAGTGTCACCTTTCACTCCAGCTCTCCCGGTCTCATTCCTCTACGTATACTAACTGTACGCGCCACGAATATGCAGCTATTGTACCAAAAGCCACAAAGACCCCGTTAAAGATGCTTACGATCTGAAAACGCTCAAACACTTTACCAAGGGAATCGTCTGGGGCCTCGATGGCTGTGAGGGAGAAAATGATCTACCCTCGGCAAAATCCGCCAGACAAGTGTGGAAAGACTTTACGGCCCAGTTCCGCCGACAGAATGACCCCATTCCTCGCAATACGACGCTCTCTGTTACGAACGTATGTCCCGCCAGATAAGTTCCCTCTCCCTCCTTCTCTCTTAACATGGGCAGTACTCATTAAGTGTAGTGGATCAAAGAGCAAATTAAAAAACGTGGTCTGCCTGCTTCGAAGCGCCCTCGCCGTTACGCGTCGGATAACCACTTGGTTCATCTAGGGACCCAGCTCTGGGAGCGCGATTGGTTTGAATATAAGCGTCCTGGGATCCGGGTATCGACATGGTCTGAGACTCTCGATTACGGCTTTACCTCTGCACGGGTGGGGGAGTATCTCGAGTCAACTGCCCGTGCCAATTCCGGGCGTGGACTGTACCATCGGGTGAGTGGTTCTGGATCGCGTTTTGACATCTCGTGCCCCGTCCCCTCTGGCAGGATTTGCAATATCTTAACCATGACACATACTCAGGACATTATCTTCATCGTCTTCCGGAACGAGCATGGAAAGCCCGAGTTCGCTGCCCAGCTTACGCGGGACGCAAAGGGCATGACGTGGACACCGGACAAAAGGTAAGTTTCCCAGTCATCCGGAATTCAAGGTTCCCCATCGTCCTGCTAGGGTCTTTACTGACATCATGGACCGTCAAAACAGGCCAGAACAGGCGATCCACGAAGGCTCGGAGCTACGACCTTTCCTCTTGAACCCAATTCTCCCCAAACTGGCAATGTGTCTGGCGCGAGGTGCCTTTCGAGACTATAAAACGATAGACGACGTCTTCAATATTCCGGCACCACCCGAAAAGGAAGCCTATCAACTTTTCTGGGAACCCAGCATTTGCGACTGTCCTTTCTATGAAGGCGCTACAACCGAGATTGAGAAGGCAAACTCGTATAGCACGCGACTGAACGATTTAGGTCGTCGTGCGGACTATGTAAAGCCGCCCACGATCCATGACTTTCGAGCTGAAGGGCTTCATCTCATCGGTGGGTCCCCCTTCCCGGGCAGCGATATGAGGCTATCTTGGCGTTGTTGTGACTGCTTCTAATGAGATCAACTAGATTCGCTTTATTCAACAGCACAGAGAATGGGCCACGGTGGCCAATGGAACGAACGCACTCACCGCCAGCACTATCAGCCTAATAACCCCGGCACCGATGGCCAAGATGCGTATCTCAGAGGGAAGATTCGGACCATTGTAGCTGACCTCTTTCGTGGTATGACGGTAGCTCGCAACCCTAATCTCTTTCACTGTCTACCGGCGGAGAAGAAGGCGGAGTTGGAAGCGAGCCCCGAATTTACCTCGATGGACAGCGAACTCAAACTCCTGAAAACGCAGCCTCCGTCACAGGACCGCGACCGGCGCCGCCGTGAGATCTACAGGGACAGGCAGAAAATGAGAAAAAAGGGACTTCGTCACGCGCAGAAGGCTCAACCATGTGAACGACCCTGGGAAGCCAGGGCTGAAATCCGATCCATCGGGGGCTACCGCTCCCGCTTCCAGCGTATCCGCCACCTGATGCCCGAACGAAACCGCTTGGCGAAGAGCATGTTCGAGGTTGGTTGTCTGAGAAGCTCCGAAGGCCGTCAGGTCCTTCAAGACATGATCGCCCTCTACAAACAGGAGAAGGAGGTGACCGTCAGACTGGGGTTGGAGCCGGACAAGTGTCATTGCCACCCAACTGAGCTGAGCGTGGAGCCAGCTAAGTCTGTCACCTCCAAGAAACCTGGCCCGCACAAGGGGTTTCGACGTTGGCCAAGTAAAGCTGGCTTGGGGGTGGCTTTGTCTTCTACTCCAAATTCGACCACACCGAGCTGGAAGCACATCTATACGTGTCACAAGCAATACCTTTCGGAAACGAACGGCTTTGCCGAGTTGTGCTCTCTCTGCAACCGCTGGATCGTCGGATTGGATGCATGGGAACAGCATTGTCAAAGCCACCTCGTCGCGCCTCAGACAATCCCCATCCAATGTGACCCGCTCATTTATGGCGGTACCCTGGGCGCTTTCGGTTATTGCCCGATCTGCCTAGGCAACACGGAGCTGTTGGCGAGAGATCGAATGCAACAATTTACAAGACTGGATTATTGGATGTCTCATGTGACCAAATGCACCGAAGAGCTGGATCGGAGAAGCGCAGCAGGTTGCTCAATTCCTTGGTGTGATATCCCATGCGAGAATGCATTGAGTCGGCGATATCACCTCCAGGATGTCCACTGCGCACAGTTCAACAAGGGGCTCAAGCGATCGGCTCAGGATGTGACAGCAGAAGATGTCGACGAAATACCTTCTTCTAAACGCGGCCGTAAGACTCTCAATAACAAACTCACCACTGGCCCTGTCGACTCTTCGATCTCTACCGAGAAATATCAATTTATCGATGAGACACCAGAAACAACCAATCCGCCAAACTCGACTGCAGTCCAATCGCGCGCAATAGGAAAGCTACGAAAGAAGCAGAGCTCTGCTAAGCAGCCCAATTCCCTCGTTCCCACTGTGGTCTCTCCGCCGCCCCTTGCCAACTGTCCGACAGATGTCAAAGCTGGTATTGCGCTGCCAATGATGTCAAATAAGATCTTTTCCGAGGTCGTTGCAACTCCTGTGGAGTCAGCTCCCATCAAGCCGGTAAGACCCGTGTCCAGCTCGCCGACCCTCCCGCATTCAAAGGACACCGAAGTCACTCGAGATTCCTCTGAAGAGTTTGACGCAGTTACGCTGCGAACACTCATATCGCCCAGGATTGAGAGTTGGACACCACACTCTGACCTTTGCACTGGAATGGCTCAAGAATTCTCGGGCGACCCTTCTCTAGAGACCCGCTCTGCAATAAGCCAGTGGCTAGACCGCAGGCCAAGAAATCTTCCGCCCATCGGAGCAAACAGAGAAGACGACCGGACAGCAAGGGATGCTCTGGCGCTCACTGGCGATGGCGATAAATCTGCCGACCTCGATTCTGATTTATTCCCATACTGTTGCACAACCCCCAATGACGCGATCGGCTCCCTCGAGCCGGACGACGTCGATATCGACGCCGTTTTCAATCAGTATTTATGCTCGCCTTCACCCTCACCCCCGCCCACTTCTTCACCGGACGACATGACCAGCGAATTGAGCGGAGCAACGTTGTGCGATGCCAGACGTGATCCGTCCCGTAGTTACTCGGAGTTATATACGAGGACATCGAAGAGCCCGGCTCCGGAAATGTCGCCAGAGAGTGAGATAGCTCGAGATCGAGACGACCCTTGCCACTCGGCGAATCGGACCTGCATCCATCTGCGAGTCGGCCAGCCTAAAATTACACTTCGCCTTCGACTCCAGGGCAGATGCCAACCAAGAAAGAAGAAGAGTAAGGGACGATCAGGGAAAGAGGGGGGCAATCCAGGGACTGAGAGAGAAGGGGAGAAAAGGAAGGGGAGGCAGACCCGTCAGATCTGCCGGTAAGAGGAATGTTCATGGCGGGTAAGATCATCCGCTGTCGGTGTGGTATGGGACCAAACCAGGACGCTGATCATGTCATGAATGGCGGGTTTTGGAAGGTCTGCTGTGGCCCTACCGCATACAGTATACAGTGGTTCCCGAAACCGCCCTCCCTTTTGCTAACACATTGCAACTCTCTCCCCCCCAAAAGCTGAGGATAGAGCTGGGTCACGCTTTCCCAATCTGACATAGTTCGACTACCTAACTACGAATCATCAACGAGTGGATTTTACTATGGTATTTCCAATACCGTACGGTCCTGGTAATAAATTAATAGCATAAGGTGTAGGTTTCGCAGCACTAAAGCGCAAAACCCTTAGTCACCTATGAGTGACCTTGAACGAGTTTTGCCGCGGCGTTGAGATCTCTGAGTGTCATCTGTTCGAGTTTGATTATGAGGACGGGTATCCCCTTGGTTGGGTTTAGACCAGCCTTGCAGGCAGGACAGACAACGGGTTAGGCGAGTTTGAATACGTGCTGGTATGATATCTTGGTGGTTGGTCTCGCTATCATTTGACCATGATGCTTATGTCAGAGAGCGCTCGAGATTGAGGAAGACCAGAGGATGGCTCATGAGTTGCAATTATCAAATCCTTCCACAGCTTCCTGTGGGATTCGCTTGCTTCGTCGCCTCTCAATCGTGGGAGGACGATATGACTTTATGCAGACACATTCACAAGCATCAGCCGAAATTCTCTACCTCAATACTCTCGCTTGAACCACCTTAGATGCAGCGCAATCAGGATGACAGGCACAACGCTGACAATCTCGCCCAATCCAGCATACTGTGGCGGAATCCGCGCGTTGACGAAGGCACCCGCGGCCAACAATATAGCGAACAAATTGTAGACAAATGACCAGGCGAAATTGAAGAAGATACGATGTAACGCCGCTTTCGACAGATCCAGTAGCACCAAAATCCCACCCAGGGATGGGCGCACAAGGACGACGTCGGCAGCAGTCTGCGCCACGTCGCTGCCACTGTTCATGTGCACGCCGATGTCAGCTTGAGCGAGCGCCACCGCGTCGTTAGTCCCGTCGCCGCAGAAGATCACAACTTTCTTCTCATGCGCCATCAGGTTCTTAAGATACACCTGCTTATCGCCAGGCGTGCATCTAGATCTCGCATGGCTAGCCGGGATTCCCAGCTTAGCGGCAACAGCTTCGACGGCACCAGTATCATCACCGCTGACTATAGAGATAGCGATGTTGCGCTTTTGAAGCTCAGTAACGACGGAATGGGAGTCTGGGCGGAGGCAGTCGGAGAGGCCGAAGACAGCGATGAGTTGGTCGTTTATTGCTACGCCGAAGACTGTGAGACCTTTGGCAAGGAGATCTTGGACCTCTGTGAGAGTCTCGGCTGAGAGCCAGCGGGTATTGCCGCAGCGAACGTTCGCGCCGTCAAAAGTGCCTTCCACGCCTTTACCGGTGACTGATTTGGAGTCCCCAATCTTAGCAGCATCAACACCCTTTTCTTTGAGATAAGTTGATATTGCGGCGGAGACGGGGTGTTTGCTGTCGCAGGTCAAGCCGAGAGTGATGGATTCAACGAGGTCGTCCTTGTTGGAAAGATAGACTGCTTCTGCGACAGACAGTTCACCTTGAGTAAGGGTGCCGGTCTTATCGAAGACGACGTGGGAGACATTGCGGGCAGTCTCGATGGCCATTGCTGACTTGAAGACAACACCATGCTTTGCTGCGACGCCTCCAGCTATGACAACGACCATGGGAACGGCAAGGCCGATTGCGCAAGGACAGGAGACGATGAGGACCGAGATCGCGTATGTGATGGCGTTCACCACTGCACGGCCGCTATTTTGATGTCGGACAGAGATGCCAATGGCAACCCAGATCGCGAAGGTTACGATTGTGAGGATCAGGATGACTGGAACAAAGTAGCTGGCGACAATGTCCACAAGTTCTTGGGTCTTCGGTTTGGAGAACTTGGCTTCGTCTACCATGGCCGCAATCGTGCTAATCGTGTTGTTGCCAGGGAGATGTGTCAGCCGGACAACGAGGACACCTGAGCCGTTGAGCGAGCCTGCGATGACGGCAGAGCCTGGGTGTTTTTCGACAGGCAGGGACTCGCCGGTCACCATAGACTCGTCGACCTCCGTCATGCCAGAGACAATCATACCGTCAGTTGTGATACGAGAGTCGGGCGTGACTTTGAACAAGTCGCCATACTGCAGAAGACGAGCATCGATCTCTCGATCGCCACGGCCGTCTGCGTCGCACAGCACGGCAGTTGCTGCCTGGAGAGACCTAATGGAGACCGACTCCACTGCCCTCTGTCTTGCAAACGCGCTGACCCAACGTCCAAGCATGATCAAGGTGACGAGCAAGGTGCTGGTTTCGAAGAACTCCCCGGTCGGCAGCGGACGACCAGCCACCTGATAGGCAAACGAGACGACGGAGAAAATATACGCAGTTGAAGTGCTGAGGACGATGAGCAAGTCCATCTCAATAACATGAGTGAAGATGAGAGCTCTCAACGCGCTGGGGTAGAATGGCCCCGCGATGGCAACCTGCACAATGGTGGCCAGAACCAGTGAGGCGCTGCCGTAGACGATGGGTCGGGGAGGGAGGGAAGCCCAGGCCAGCACAAGGACAGGAATGGTGAGAATGGAGGAGAGCAGAGTAATCCAAGCAGTATGTCGAACGTGTCTTTTTCCGCTCTCAAGTTCCGAGGAACCTCGAGGATCGGCGAGTGTCAAAGGCTTGTTGAAACTCTTCTCGAGAAGTGTTCTTACTCCAATGATTTTGGCGTCATATTTAATGCGTACGATGCGCTTGTCGGCAGCGATCATTTGAGTGACCCCGTCTGGATATTTGCGTTCAACAAAGGCCTTTGCATCATCGACAACAACGTCAACTTCTTGTCCTTCGTTGTTGAGTCGTTGACAGGCGAAGCCAGTGTTCTTTTCGACAGCCTTGATTACCTCGGCGACCGGACCGGCCTTTTCGTCAAGGTCGAACTCGGCTTGTGACAGCACCAGACTGGTACGAAGATTGCAAACTCCAGGAATATCGTGTAGAGATCTGAAAAGTTTAGTCTCACAGCCAACGCATGTAAGTCCCTGTACGTCCAGGACAACGTGCTCAACCGCCAAAGAGCCCTTCTCAATGTCGATATGATCTGTCACCTTTTCATCGTGTTTGGCAAATGAAGAAATCTCATCTTTGGAGCCGGAGCCAGAGCCGGAGCCAGAACCAGAGCCAACACAACAGGCATCCTTTGAACATCCATCCTGGTTGGAACTGACAGAACCGGGGCAAGAAGCGTTAGTTGCTTTCATGCCAGTAATCCCTTTGTCGGCTCCAGTCCAGCAAGACTCAGGAGCGGATGGTACAATCTTAGACGTTTCGTCGCCGCAGCAACCGTCTTCCTTCGCAGTGGAACATCCAATTTTCTCTGAACCGCAGCATTTGTCTCTTGTAACCCCAGAATGATTGTCTTCCTCGGTAACCAAGCAGCAACTTCTGTTTTGCTTCGAAGCGGAGGGGACCTTGAGCCCGCGGCAGTTGATGTCCTCAGAGGCACCGCAGTTATCCCTTGTCGCAACGTAACAGCTAGACTTTTTCTCGGTATCGCCACACTTATCGTCGTTTGTCCCAATGCGGCTGCATTTCTGCTCGGCACCGCCACAATCAGCTTTGCTTGCACCGGAGTAGGCACCATGTCCCTTCGTGCTACAAGAATTGCCCTGCTCCTCAACACCGTAGCTATCATCTTTCTTCACAGTTGAACATCCCAATGTCTTCTCGGAACCACAGCGTTCGCTTTTCTTTGAAGAGCTCTCGACATTATCGCCTCCACAGGATCCCTTCTTGATACAATCGCTCCCATTCACATTCGTATTTAGAATCGACGACGAGCTCGTCTTCCTGGCAACAGCCGTTGTGCTCCAAGTCTGCACGGGCCTACCCACTTTGCAACACGGTTCGAGGTTGCGCGTTATAAGCGCTTTGCAAATGCAACCCACTTGCTTGAGGGTGGTAGCGAATTGTTCACGGGCGCTGCGGGAATGGGTGCCACATGCCCCTTGCTTGCGCTTGCGAGTTTGAGGGGGAAGGACGGAGGACTCGGGCTCGTCGGGAGATGTTACTACTTAACGAATTAGCACTACTCAATTAAAGCATCGCAAGGGGTTAAATACTTTTGTCACGGCTAGAGCTTTTTGTCTCAACTGCGCCGCATTCCAAGGTACATTGCCGACGTGCCACGGTCTCGAGGCAACTCTCTGTAAATTGAAGATTCATTCAATACAAGGTTCATTCTAGGTTGGAGGCAGAACTTACCATCGCAACAAGGCCCAGCATCTGGGCGGTGCTCCCAAGTGACCCCATCAGGGTGGCAGGCAATGCACGGGGCGAGAGAGGTTCGAGAGGATTCCATAAAGTCGAGATGACCGAATAACGAAGGTCGAATGAGTTGTCGACGCGAGAGGCAATAAGAAACGGCGGGCAGCGGAGTCAGAAAGTGGCTTTTGGATAAAAGTGAAGCAGTGCTGCCCGTTGCTTGCTGGGATTTTCAACCCCTCTCAGGCGGAGTCCGAGCGATGAAATGGATCAGTCAGCCCAGCAGTCTGTCATTGAGAATGTAGCCTTCGTTAGTCCGTCTGCGAGTGGCATTAGCTTCTTCAGAGCTTGCACGAGTTCCAGGGAAGGAACCGATTTTGGGGAACCTTGGACCCAGCAAAAAGCAAACGGAGCCAACTCGCCAAGACTGCGTAAGATGGCTTGGACGTGCACAAGTGGACAGCTGGTGTTTGCCTGTGTCTGGGGCGGCAAGAGCGTAAAGCCACGCTGCAGCTAGTGGAGGACTTCTGTGGTGATCGCATTCCTTGTCTTTTACACGCCACCGTACTAGGGGGTGTCGGCTGTTCTTCAATATGTGCGGAAGTACCCAACAGGGGTACTCTGGTGCACGAGACGCATTGCAGACACTGACTATTTTGCAAGTTAAAATTAGTTTTTTGAGTAGGGTTGAGTAGGGTTGAGCAGTTCGAGCAAGTTTGAGTTGAGCGGGGTTGAGCGGGGTTGAGCAGCGTTGAGCAAGTTTGAGCACATAAACATCAAAGCAGCCACCTCCGTACACCGGCCAAAATCCGCCCAGTCACGTAATGTAGGGTGGCGCAGACTTAGCAAACCTAGGTAAGATCAATCGTACCTGTTTCTAATATGCGTCTGCAGCAGTTATTGTTGATTCATTGCCCTCTGGGACAACTCAGTGCAGTGATCACTAACCGTTCACCATCTAGCAACCAGCATCTAGTTGCCAGCAAAACATTTCGAGCATCGATCAAGTCATTGATGATTGTTTCAGACGAATGGCACTCCATCCACTTCACCCGCCGCCAGCGGGCCATGTCACGACGACTGTTCTGATAAACAACGTCCACTGTGCCTCCTGCCTCACCTACATCCAGGAGGTCCTCAGTACATTACAGCCAGCGCCGTTAACGATTACCGCGAACTATATATCACACGAGGTGACGATAGTCCACTCTCCCGACCACTCTGCAACTGACATAGCTCGAGCTTTATCAGACGCAGCATTCGAAGTGCAGAGTGTGCAGACCGAAGATGAATCTGGCCATGTTATCTACGAGCAAGATTTAGTCCAGACCCATCAAGAATGGTTGGAGCAGGCTGCTCAGATGCTGAGCGAACAAGCATCAACTCTGTCGCGGCACCAGACGGCAGCACATCATGAATTACGAGACGATGCCGGCTACCAACTTGATGAGAAACATTTAGACCACTGTGTTCTTTGTCAAAAGGCGAACGAAAAAGCCGAGACATCTCAGGATGTTATCGTGACCATCCCTGAGGCGCAAAAGTTTACAGCCACTCTCAGTATCACTGGGATGACTTGCGCGGCATGCATCCTCTCCATTAATGAAGGGGTGCAGGGACTCCAATTCTTGACGGATGTCAGCGTCAGTTTACTTACCAATAGCGCAACTGTCGCCTTTACCGGCCCGAAGGACAACATCGATCAGATTGTGGAGAGAATTGAAGACAGAGGATACGACTGCCACATCGAGAGCATCGTTGAAGTTGGACAACCACAGCAAACAAAAGAGCTAGTGGAAAGGACAATCATGATTAGAATAGCAGGCATGTTCTGCGATCAATGCCCACGACGGGTTATTGAAGCTTTATCATCACCGTTTCAGGGACGACTTGCTATTGACAAACCGCCGTCGTACGATGACCCCATCATCATCATGACATATCGTCCCCAACCCGGCATCATTACTATCAGAAGTATCCTTGCTACTATACATGGCGTCAGCGACCAACTCAGAGCCACAATATACCATCCTCCAACGATCGAAGAGCGCTCTCGAACTATGCAGCTCCGCGAACGGCGTCGTCTACTCCTGCGGCTTCTCCTTAGCTTCATCGTCGCCATTCCAACCTTCCTTATCAGTGTGGTCTGGATGAGCCTTGTTCCCTCGACCAACCGCGTACGAATATTCTTCCAACAAAATATGTGGACTGGTGCCGACACTCGCGCCGAGTGGGCGCTTTTCTTCCTTGCGACGCCTGTGATGTTCCTCGCTGCCGACGTCTTCCACACCAGGGCAATCAAGGAGATCCGAGCACTGTGGAGCCGGAATAGCAACGTCCCCGTTCTTCGAAGATTTTACCGTTTCGGAAGCATGAACCTGCTCATGTCCGCTGGAACGTCGGTGGCGTACTTCCCTTCGATCGCCGTACTTGCTCTAGAAGCGCAAAAAACTGGGCAACACAACAGGCGACTGTCGACATACTTCGACACGGTTGTGTTCTTGACGATGTTCATTCTCGCTGGACGCTACTTAGAAGCGTACAGTAAATCTAAGGCCGGTGATGCTGTCACAATGCTCGGAAAGCTTCGGCCAACCGAAGCTCTGCTCGTGAGATCCAATCCGGAATCGGAAGATAGTGAGTTATCTCTTCCGATAACTAATGGCGAGAGAATCAATGTCGATGTTCTTGAAGTCGGAGACGTTGTCCGAGTACTTCATGGCGTATCTCCACCAGCCGATGGCACGATCATCCTAGGCGATTCCACCTTCGATGAGAGTTCTTTAACCGGAGAGTCTCGGCCTATTACCAAGAACACGGGCGATCAAGTCTTTGCTGGAACAATCAACACCGGTAAACCGATTAATGTCCGAGTCACTGAAGTCTCAGGCGCATCTATGCTTGACCAAATCGTCAAAGTCGTTCGGGAAGGTCAGGCAAAAAGAGCGCCGGTGGAGAGAGTGGCTGATATCTTGACGGGATACTTCGTTCCCGTTATTACCCTCATTGCCGTATCAACATTTGTTGTCTGGTTTGGACTAGGCCAGGGAGGGGCACTCCCGGAGAACTGGCTTGATGTCGACACAGGTGGCTGGGCATTCTGGGCATTACAGTTTGCCATTGCAGTCTTTGTCGGCGCGTGCCCCTGCGGCATTGCCCTTGCGGCCCCAACAGCTTTATTCGTGGGTTCTGGACTGGCCGCGCAACACGGAATACTGGTTAAAGGTGGCGGAGAAGCGTTTCAAGAAGCTTCCGATCTGGACGTGGTTGTCTTTGACAAAACCGGCACGCTCACCGAGGGCGGAAACCCGACTGTGACAAACCATGATATCATTGCTTCTGGTGAGGAGGAGACGAAGGCCATCTGGGCAATCGCACAAGCACTGGAGGAGTCTTCAAGTCACCCCATAGCAAAAGCAATTGCTGCGCTCTGCGGAGGACAAAGCCGCACTACCATCGCCGACTCTGCCATTGAAGAACTGCCTGGTCGCGGTCTCAAAGGCACATTTACCATCCATACATCAGCCAATGACACCCGGTACGAGGCTGCCATCGGCAGTGAAACTTTCGTCTCCTCCCTTGGCACTCCTATAACTACAGACCAGTCCAACATTATGGCGACATGGAAATCCGCTGGGAAAAGCGTCGCGCTTCTGGCTGTGCGTCCATTGTCCCTCTCAGACAGGGACGAAACCACTTTTAAACTTGTTGCACAGTTTGCAACCACAGATTCTCTCCGTCCTGAAGCTGTTTCCGTCCTTTCTGCTCTACGTGAGCAAGGGTTAAGCATCTGGATGATCTCAGGCGACAATGCCATGACCGCTATTGCAGTTGGGCATCAGCTAGGTATCCCGGCGACCAATATCATTGCCGGTGTTCTCCCTTCGGAAAAGGCGGAGCGGATCCGTTGGCTACAAAATTCCGCCCCTAAACGCAACGGCAAGGCGGGAAGAGCAATGGTGGCTATGGTTGGGGATGGCATCAATGACTCTCCAGCACTCACTGCCGCGGACGCCGGAATTGCCGTCGGCTCTGGCTCAGATGTTGCTATATCAAGTGCCAAATTCGTGCTAGTGTCCTCAAACCTGCACTCCTTGTTGACTCTTATCACACTCTCCCGCACGGTTTTCCGGAGAGTCAAGTTCAACTTTGCGTGGGCATTGGTGTACAACGTGGCCTTGGTGCCAATTGCGGCAGGAGTGATTTATCCGGCACCCGGACACCCGAAGTTGAACCCTGTGTGGGCGAGTCTGGCCATGGCGTTGAGCTCGCTGAGCGTCGTATCCTCGAGTCTAGTTATGAGGACAGGAATTCCTATCATTGGGTTTAGAGCATCCAGGAAGACATAGTGGAGATAGAGTCCAGCAGGACTTTCAAATCCAGTCAGGGAGATCGCAGCTGGAGAAGACTTGTGATATTTACCTCAGGATGATTATTATCGCTTGTAGAGGGTATATAAACGAGAGGAGAATATATCTAGCACAAGGGCTGCAGTAACCCATGACATCTTAAACGGCCGAAGGCATTCAGCCAAAGTGATATTTAGATAGCTAGATGTGAGGCGTTGCCTCGAGCGTAACCTAAGACGAAAGGAGACATCTGTTGAGACAAACATCACCCAGAGGCCGGAAATCCAGCTACAAAACGGTTGTTCGGAGTATTCTGTCATGCTACGTGCCAGAGGTGTGGTAATTTTAGGCAAAAACAGCATGGATGGCATTTCCAGTGTCCTGTTAATATGTACATAGATATATTTCGATTAATAGATTTCACCCTGATTGCGGACTGGGAGATGTGTGGAATAAAAGTATGTCCATGCCCAGGGCATTTCCGGGAATGCACGTTACAAGGTCGCTTTTTATTACCAGGACCGTACGGTATTGGAAATACCATAGTAAAATCCACTCGTTGATGATTCGTAGTTAGGTAGTCGAACTATGTCAGATTGGGAAAGCGTGACCCAGCTCTATCCTCAGCTTTTGGGGGGGAGAGAGTTGCAATGTGTTAGCAAAAGGGAGGGCGGTTTCGGGAACCACTGTATGCTCCCCCACTACGATTTCGCTTTGGAGAGAGCCCGTTATGGAAGCCATCCTCTTTCATATCAACCTGCCGGCCCAAGTTCGGAGGGGCCGCTTTGGGACTTCAAGTGTTGGCTTGAGCTGGGGGGCCGAAATGGGTAGATATCTACAAGGGAACCCGAAAAGATCCTATCTTTATCCTGAAGTGGTGTTAATATTGACTGCTCGCAGAGCTGGCTTCTAACTCTCTGTCATGCTGTGGACCGTCCGGAATTTACACACGAGGGAAGAAATCTCTTCAACGGGCAGGAAGACACAAACAGGGATTGTGTTCCACGAATGGCAAATCGTCCGTCCAAGAACCAAAAGCGGACCAAGTGGAATCGGAAATGTCGAGAAAAGTTAGCGGAAAATATTCGTAAGATCCGCTAACGTCTGGTCGATGCCTCTGATAACGCCTCTGTAGACAGCAGGCTTGGAATTACGGTCGAACCCTCCCAGGTACGGCTCAAAACAAACGACGACGATCCATATACATGGGAAAAAACCGAAGCGATAAGTCACCTCTTTGCACAGAACCTGAGTGAATTCTCTATTAAGTCTCTCCAAAAACTGTGTGAATGTATCGACAATAACTGTGTCGCCGCAACTTGGAAGCCTTCCGGCAAGGCGCCTCGTGCGACCCTTCGAGGAAATATGCAGGTAGACAGCCCTGTTGTGCATATTTTTCACCCACGCTATCAGGCTGACTGGATATGTGAAAGCAGGGCCATTTCGTGAAATCAGACATGAGTTTCACGGCCAGGATTATCGAGCTCGAGAAGACCGAGGAGAGTTTAGCCCGCGAGCTGAACGAGTGGAAGGCACAAGCCAGCCTAGAGTCAGAAGGGAGACAGAAGGCAGAAGAGGAGGCGGCTCGAATGGAGATCGCCCTTCGGGAGGCCCGAGAGGATGGTCGAAAGCTCGAAGGGTATATCCAGAAATGGAAAACCGAGGCAAAGAAATCCAGTGACGATGCTGCTAAGTCTAGGGAAGTCATAGACGCAATCCTTGCATTGCTCAAGGACTTTGGTTCGAGCATTCAGGAGGAGTCCTTTGGCCTCAAACCGAGTCCTCGGACATAGGAATTCAGCAACTTCAGATACTTTGCACTATTTCGAACCTGAAAACTTGTGGGTTGGGGAACCTCGTTGCGTTCTAAGTGATCATCTGCACAGCGATCACTCTCCGAGCTCAGCAACTGGAAAAAGGGACCTTTTGGGCTCGCAGCCTGATTTGGCTCCCTTGATCTTCCACGTACTCCCATTACTTAGGGCCGTTTTGGGACGCTGTCACCCTCAATGGCCTCGCTAGATCACCAAAGACTGGTGGCTTACTAGACACCCTAGCTCTGCTCTTTTAAAGAGACACCGTACAGCACCGCATCCCGCTCAACTAGACTCGGCCTTTCCCAACAGGTTCTCAGGGAACTCACAGCTTTCAACATGGCTAGCTTGAGACTACTCGTCCTTGCCGTGGCATTGTCCGGCATCTCTTCCGTTGCCTGCCTCGGGACCGCTGCTGTCGAGAATTGGTGTGATGTCGAGGTCTATATCTGGAGTATTGCAAATGTCCCCAACGACACAACTAATTATCTGGAGCCAAATATCGGCAGCTACAACGAGACATATCGAGTTAACCCCAACGGTGGAGGCATCTCGTTGAAGATTGCGACGGTTACCGATGATTCGTTCATCACGCAGTTCGAGTACACCTATCACCCTGACAATCCGATACTGGCGTATGACATCTCGAATATTAATGGGTATCCGTTCGAAAACTGGGGCCTCTACCTCTCACCGTCTTCCGGCGACTGCTCGAGCATCACCTGCGACCCTGGCGTGGCGCTTTGCCCAGATGTTTACAATCAGCCACATGATGACTTTGCCGTCAAATCCTGTGACGTGTCGGCCAACTTGACTCTCACTTTGTGTCCTCCTCAAACCACATCATTAGAGGCGGCCACAGTAACTGTGACGACGACCGACTCCGGGGGCGATGCCATCCTGACTACTCTCGCGACGACCATTACTTCGGTTGGACCCGTGACTACATCTCAAGGCACACTACCCGAAACTGTTACCGTGGACTCAGAAAGCTCTTCCACGACCGCGACGACGACAAACCTAGAGCCTGTTGTCGTGACTTTAATGACAACAGACACCGCCGGCGATCCTACCTTGACCACCCTGACGACGACCATTACGTCGGTCGGGCCGGTGGTCACCTCTCAGGATACAGCATCAGAAATTGTCACTACGGACCCGGCCACCACGAGCATGATCACTATCAGTTCAGAAACCATACTAAGAGCCTCAGAGACGACGGACGCTGCTGGTCAACTTTCGCTGACCACACTCACCACAGTAATTGCAGTTACTACCCTGGATTAATGAGAATCTGAGTATATTATCTAAAGATTATCATCTGTCATTAGCGGAACACACAGCGCGAAACTAGGAACATTCACAAATTTGAAGGCAACGAGGTCGATGGGGGTGGGCGGCGCTGCTCTGGGGATATAGCTGCTGAACGGGTACGAACCTCTTGCGTTCTGCATACATAGAGTCTTTACTAGTAGCTATGCAGTAAATATTAGCTAGTTCGCATTACTTTTTCAACCATTCTTGGCGCCTCTGTTCATGGCAGAAACCGTGAAGCCCAACACTTCGCCATAAATAGTGTCGCCTCGACAGATGACACAGGCAAAGAAGAGAACAGAGTAGAGTTCATTTGCAACTTAACTTTTAGTATACTGCAGCAGCTCTCCACGGCCTAAAATTTCAGATCCGACCATTGTCAGGGCCCAATTTTGTCACCCGAATAAATTGAGGATGGGGTCTGTAAACGGCTCTTGATAAGTTGTGAGAACTAGATCCGGCACCCTTCAGGAGCCGCATATAGACCCTCTTTTCACATTAAGCCTTAGAGAAACTGCAAGTATATAGTACAGTACTTTACACAACTTCAATGTCTATCTAAGGAAGATAATGTCAAGGAAACAATGAGCTCCTCGTCACGATCCCTGCCGCTGATGGAATTTCCTAAGAACTCTCCGTCTTCCGCACCCGCTGCTGAGGTGAAACGGACTCCAGTACCCGAAGCGCATATGCAGCAAGCAACATATTCTAAAAAACGATATGTGACCATTCTCCCTCCAAAGTTGAGGGAACAGCCGTCTCATCCGGAGTCCAAGTTTCCACAGGCTCCTCTCCCACTGCCTTCGTTTCAGAGAAATGAGGCTCGTCTCCCCAGGCCACTTTCGACGAACCCGCCACGCTCACAATCTCGATATGTGGCGATGCTCTTAGAGCTTGATGAGATTCCACGTCGCCACAACTTCTATGCCAGCTTGTTTACGTGGTTGATCCTGGCTGGATACATTGTATTCCCGGGCACGTTTACCTCTCTCAAAAGCTCCAATTCGGTGCAAGCAGCGGCAAGCAAGACTCCTGCAGGAAAAATTATTCTAGACACCGTTCAGAATGCCTCGCTCCTCTGGATAGCAGGAGCTTGCTGTCTCTTTGGGGTCGTTGGCATCGCTCTGCTCTGGAAAAGATGGAAGAGGAACTACATTTGGTTGGTAAATAGAATATTCTTGTAATGACTACCCAGCCGGCAGCTGAAAGCAGACGCTGACCTTATGATATCAGGCCAACTTTGCTTAATGCCATTCTCGGTCTGGTCAATACACTGATCAATGTGTACACCGCTAAGGACGGGAACTGGTCCGTGACTGCGACCATCACGGTTACAATAACGAGTGCGTGTGCAGGGATCAGCTTGATTTTATTCCTGGTCTACAATAATTGGTTATTGTATCAAGTCAAAAAGGACCACGATACTCAGATCGGTAATGAGCGCGGAACAGAGGCGTCATCACGACTGGGATAATGGGCTCGGAATCTTCATTATCTAAAAGCGATGCAACACGGTGGAGGACGGAGGCTACTTTTGAACTATAGCATGTTTCTTCGAAAATTTGAAACGTATCTGGCGTATAGGTGGTCGAACTGCTCATGGCATCTTAATTATTTAGGGGAGAATAGCCTTCAGATACCAAGCTCCGAACAAATAGATCAAAAATCATTCTTCACAGTCTTGAATACAACAGTCTACCCAAGTGTGAAATCTTTTGTAAGGTTCCAGAAAACTCATCCCATTAGCTCATATGTCGTGCTTCAGCTGCCGTTGAATATACACTGAAGATGCCTCTGAAATCAAGGAAGATATTTCATGGACGACTGTTTGCATATGAAGTCACCAAAGCTCTTGTGTCTTTCCTTAGACGGGGTTTCTTTCTCCACGCAAACGTCGTGCGAGCTGTATATCTTTTGATTCTAAAGACGTTAACTAAGAATGTCCTCTCGTAGGAAGCAGAAATTGGCTCACGAATAGTAACTCGTTTTGCGTGGATAGCGCAGAGATTAGAATCTTCGAATAGGCTCGCAAGATATAACTCGAGAGCTTCTTGCAGAGCTTCGATTGCCGTCGACTGGAATCGAAAACCATCCCCTTGCCATTTCATCTGGGGGGTTCTCAGATCGTCTGCAATTTCACGGACAAGCCGTTGAAATGGACGTTTGCGAATAAGCAACTCTGTGGATTTCTGATAGCGACGAATCTCTCTCAGAGCAACCGTTCCTAGTCACCGTCAATCACAATTTCATTTACTCAAATACAAGACAATAGAAGAGCAAAGGACAACCCTACCTGGCTTGTATCGATGCGGTTTCTTTACACGGCCCGTGCTGTCAGGGAGGCGCTTCCCTGAGAGCTGATCTTTCGCAAGGCTTCTTAAGTTCCTCCTTGGGGCGACACCCCCAGTGCTCTTTCCTGTATGTCATCCTCAACATAAATCAGGGACAATAATCAAGGACAATCTTACGTGCGGTTTGTTTCGTCCTCGCCATGAGGGGACACTCGATATTGGACCCCAAAGCAATTTGCCGGATGAGGCTTTATTTAACCGTCATTAAAGGGTCCTGATCTGGCTCGCTCGTGTGACATTAATCTTTTTGGTCCCTTTTGGACTACTGGGACCGAATTGAGCTCCCAGAGCCCTTTTGCGCTCTATTCAACTGGTTACCTTAAATGTGAGCATCTCACCTCTGATGTCTGACCCAAGGTGAATCATCATTCATCTTCTGTTAGCAAGAGTGTCATCTAAACCGAAGTCCCTCGTGTCTCGTCCAAGCTCTGCCCCTACGGGTCGCTTTTCTTTGAAAATTCCTTCTTCTATTGACATGATGTTCTCCAACTCTATTGGCAAGACTGTCGTGGTTCTTCTTTGGTTGCAACGAATGTCCGTTGGACGAGCTATCCCACCCTTACCCGACAACCACGAGTTAGCATCGAACAATACCGCAACAGGTCTTGAGCCTCAGCGGAGGAGTGAGGATTGGCCAGTGAATGTCGCATTTACTGCTGGCACGCAGACGCTTGGCCTTGAGCTCCCACGAGATGGACAGGTGCACGACTTGGGCTCTATCGAATGTCTCGCACTTCCTTCGTACTCCATCGGCGACTGCAACGACATTAGTGTCTCTCAGATTGGTGTCACGTCAGGAACAGCACCATGCACATTCATGGGTATCGATGGGTTCCAAATCACCATTACGGCCAATGATAAGGGGTACATAGACGTTACTCCCCCGCAAAATATCGTCTCCGGTTCTTGTGGTTAAATGCAGAGGAGGAAAAGCTCGTGGCAGAAGGGTGATTCGAGTTCGCAGGCAGTGGAAGGAGGCTGAACGTGCCAACACTCACGACGAGACGAAGCGTTAAGTAGATTCCTGGCAATATAATCTCGTTTACATGCAATCTGATTCCTTTCGAAAAACCGTATAGGGGAAGGAGGAAGGGATGCCCACAGCCACTCCAAATGGCGGCTTCGGCCACTCTTCACACATCCTTCAATGAGTCTTCATGTGCTGTAACCTGCCTGCGAAGTAGAGTGCAGAAATATATTTGGAATTTAGCTGATGACGAAACGGTCTAATCCCATGCCTACATGAGCTTCCTGGAGAAGGGGAAACAGGAAAGCGGCTAGCTACATCGTATCATAAATCCCGGCATGAGTCGTCCGATGCTGACCAAAAGATGTAGAAATTGGGGAACGAAGAGCGAGGGTTTGTCACTGGTTGGAAATATTGAACATGGCAGTAGGTGAAAAGTTCATAGAAGAGCCTGCAGCTCAAGGCAGCAGGACTAACCGAAAGCCTCGAAGTACCATTGCCACCCACGACTCTCCCTCCTGTCTTCTCCTCTACGGGACCATTTCGATAATCTGGTGCAGATGCCAATTCAGGCTCCTGCTGGATACCTCTTCTGGCTCCAAAGTGGTATCATAGAGACTGTGAGAATATAAGAGTGCGAGTAAACGATGTAGAATCTCGGTCACTCGTCAGATTCCAACTCAAACCAATCTCCCTAGAACTCTTTTGGAAGGATAGGTTTCTCCTCTTCTGTGCTTTGGGTCAATCAACTACGAGCCATGGGCAAGATTGAAATCTCAACAGCGGAGGACTTCGAGAATTATCGTCGAGAGTTCAGGAAACTCAGTCGGAGGCTTGACAAAGATTTTAGCCCCGAAGACTGTGAAGATATGCTCTTTGAAGCTGTGGACTACGGATTCGCCTTCCTACTGTACTGCAAAGAACTTCAAAGCAAGCATGCTTCGAAGCGTCTCCGTGATGAGGTGATTACTATCAGCGACAGCGACAGCGACAGCAAGTGTTCATCGCGATAATCCATGCTCGGAAGCTGATTACTCTCAGGCGGCGGTGCAGCCCTGACCTCGAAAATCCCAGACGTGGCGGTCAGTAAGAAACGTGCACGAAGGAATAGCACCGACAGTGAAGGTATGGACAGTTCGGTGAGCCTGCATTCTCACAACTAACTTCGGTCTAGGCGAGGATAATTCAAAGCCTTCGAAAAAGGTGCGAATGAACACGACCAAAAAGCGTACTCGAAATATGATGGAAGACTCTAGTGACGGTAAGTTTGCGGCTGGATCGCTCACAGCGCTACACTAACTATTTCTAGACGGACAAACAGGGAGTTCTTCTAAGAAAGCTCGTCTGGGTGGACAGAAGGTGGAAGCTGCCAAAGTATTCAAAGAACTCGATGCGCTATTGAAGACAACCGTCAAAGGATCAAAGTAGGGCCGATTCTAGAGCTAGTGAGACAGAATACTACAAGGAAAAGTTCAGGCGGGGAATGCCGACGATAGGAAATGAGAAATTCTGCAAGCCCGGGATGCAAGGAAAGGACGAGAGAAGGGAAGCCGAAAAGAACCAAAAGAAAGATGGGAGGAGCGGAGGATCGACCAATGTACACTCGTTTCGCTATGTTACCGTATGTCCACCAAGAATAGTTGTCAGTTGATCTGACCTGTCAAATGTTATCTGGTTCTCGAATAGCATTAAATGAAGATCATATTCAGGTTGAGGAATTATGGATAGGGGTATAGACATGCTAAAGGGTGACCCAAGGGATGAGCTGTAAGGCGGCTATGCAGTGCAAAATCCTGTAATAAAAAAATCTCTGGTTTGAAAGTCCCCGATGATGTTTAGACAACAGAAACAGTGAACTCAAGAAGGAGGGCAGCGATCGTTAGATATTCGTTCTATACCCGCTACACTAGAACAGAGTCTCGAAATGGATCTTTAGATATCGATAAAAAGAATAAGAATTTTCAAAGCGTTGGTACCAAAAATGATGCTACAATATGTGGCCTTGAGAGGTAATACATCTCAGGTTGCGCAATAACAGGCCAGGAGTTAGGTATTCCAGATTGCGAGAGAAATTCAACCTCGTGATTTGAAAATGGTCGACAATGGCAGACTTAGCGGCAATGGCGATACCGCCTCAGCTTCCTTCTCCATGCCTCACTATCCTATTGTCTCAATCGGCAGTCATTCATCCTTGTGAGACACCGTTCATTTCCCTCCCGATATAGAAGCTTTCGTCACACTAACACAAACAACTCTCTCCTTCAGGACTAGGATTGTTGGTGCTTCGAGCAGCTATCAGCTATGGGTGGCGTTTGTAGTGTTAAAATTTAACAGTAGAAGATTTCGAAGATTGTCGTGACAAACCTTTGGGTCGAAAGAAGTTCCGAAATGTAATCCAGGGAGGATCGTCCTTTCAAGTGAGCTCGGAAAACATTGTTCTAGAGTACATGCAGGCTGTAAACAGATGTGTTGGGATGGACGTCTGTCCTAACCAATCACTGATCATGCTGCTGAGAGAAAGGTGTAAAGGAGAAATGTCCTCAGTGACAGAAAGCTAGGACAATATCTTGGCGGGACAGGTTGTGGCTGGGGACGGGTTGTGCCGGGGACGAGTTGCGTCTGGGGACAGGTTATGGCTGAGGACAAGTTTGGCTGAGGACGAGTTGCGTCTGGGGACAGGTTATGGCTGAGGACAAGTTTG